>NC_090743.1:118967570-119065070 GCF_036898095.1 Palaemon carinicauda | reverse complement strand
CATTTTATTATTATTATTATTATTATTATTATTATTATTATTATTATTATTATTATTATTATTATTATTATTATTATCATTACCTAATCTACAACTCTAGTTAGAAAAGTAAGATGCTATAAGCCCAAGGGTTCCAACAGCGAAAATAGCTCAGTGAGAAAAGGAAACCAGGAAATAAATAAAGTAATGAAAATTAGAATAAAAGAATTTAAGAACAGTAACAACATTAAAATAATTTTTTCATATATAAACTATAAACACTTCAAAAGACATGAGGAAGAGAAATCATATAGAATAGTGTGACCTAGTGTACCCTCTCAAGCATGAGAAATCTATCCCAAAGCTATTGGAAGACCATGTTACAAAGGCTACGGCACTACCCATGAACTAGATAACAAAGGTTTGATTTTGGAGTGACCTCCAAGACCAGCTTACCATAGCTAAAGAGTCTCTTCCACCTTTAGCAAGAGGAAAGAAGTCACTGAACAATTATAGAGCAAGAAAAAATGTTTGGTAATCTCAGTGTTGTCAAGTGTGAGGAAAGCAGAGAATTTTTTTTTTTTAAATGTTTATAGTTTATATGTGAATGGTCTAATTTAATGTTAATACTGTTCTTGAAATATTTCATTTTGATTGTTTATTCTTCTCTTGTAGTTTATTTATTTCATTGAGTCCTGTCCTCACTGGGCTATTTTCCATATTGCAGCCCATGGGCTTATAACATCCTACTTTCATTAACAATACTTAGCATAACTTTCTGGCTCAAATTATGCTTAGCCTAAATGCCTGGTTGAAATTATGCTTGTCTTTAATGCCTGGGCATGGTCGCTGAAATAAATTGCATATAAACAGTTAATCATAAACCTGATAATTGATAGGCAAATGGAATCGAAAAGGAAAATAAAGGGTAAAAATTATATTATTCTTTGGTGTATTCAGTATCTAGCCGTCGTACGATGCAGTAATTCAGATGTTAGGAAGCGCAAAGCCAATATAAATTAATGATGAGGAATCATGATAGAAAAATTATCTTTGTAATATATTGTGATCTTACATATTCCAATAACTTGTTAATGATAAATAAGAATTATATTATTGTATTTGGTGAAGTAGATATTTTTTCCGATTAATAAGCGCTGCAATTTGAAGTGAACAGCCCCATCTAAAGGTAAACAAACAATTGTGACGTCACGTCATCCACATTAGTTGGTGGGTCTTTAAGTATAATTCTTGGAAAATAAAGAAAATGAAATTTGAAAACGCTCTTTGTACATAAAAATGTGCGTCAGGAGTTTTTTTCTTTATTCATAAAGAAATGTCTTAAAATAGATTCTAAACGTATGTGTAACTGCGCCACCAAAGCCTGTCGAGTGTCGTAGTCCGTATGCATTTTTGTAATGCTTAATCAAGATGCATTTGTTCCCACCTTATTGTAGGCCTATCCTTTTAGGCCTAGCTCTGTTTGTGGATGCCGTCAGACATGAAGGTAAGATTGACTAGAGTATTCTGTAATAGCTGTTAAGGCTGAAAAGGACTAAAAGTTTGTTGGCAATATAATGACAGTGGTTTGTGCTGTATGAATTATTATTATTATTATTATTATTATTATTATTATTATTATTATTATTATTATTATTTTTATAATTATTATTACTTGCTAAAGTACAACCCTAGTTGGAAAAGCAGGATGCTACAAGCCCTGGGCCCCAACAAGGAAAATAGCCCAGTGAGGAAATGAAACAACGATAAATAAAACATTAAGAACAAAAACAACATTGAAATAAATGTTTCCTATATAAACTATAAAAACTTCAACAAAACATGAGGAAGAGAAACTAAATAGAATAGTGTGCCTGAGTGTACCCTCAAGTAAGAAAACTCTACCCCAAGATCATGGTACGTACAGAGACTATGACACTACCCAAGACTAGAGAATAATGGTGTGACTTTGGAGTATCCTCCTAGAAGAGCTGCTTACCATAACTAAAGAGTCTCCTACCTTTACCATAACGAGAGTAGCCGCTGAACAATTACAGTGCAGTAATTAACACCTTTGGTAAAGAAGAATTGTATGGTAATCTCAGTGTTGTCAGATGTATAAAGACAGAGGAGAATCTGTAAGGAATAGGCCAGACTATTCAGCGTATGTGTACTCAAATGGAAAATGAACAGTAAATAGAGAGAAGGATATAATGTATTACTGTCTGACCAGTCAAAAGACCTCATAACTCTAGTGGTAGTATCTCAACAGGTGGTTGGTGCATTGGCCAACCTACTACCTTAAGAGCTTAGTAAATCATAGGAGGAATTGCAAAAAAATTATAAAAGATTTGAATAGAGGAAACAATAAATTATGAGTAAAACTTAGTAAAGGTTTAATGAAAATGCAGACAAGAAAAAAGTTATTGACATACTTAGCACAGTGGTAACGTGCTCGCCTAGCATTCGCATGGCAGCAGATCGACCCCCGCCCAGGACCGTGAGCTTAAGCTGTTTAATGGGGAGGCCACTGCTGTGGTTGGGCACCACAGTGGGGCGGTTCGGCTTGCCTGGCTGACGTTCTGGTGAGCATCTATTCTGATGAAACTGAAACCAGACACTTTTAACCTTTAACAGTTAGCTTTTACTCAGAATATGAGACATATAAAAAGGATAAGCATATGATGGTAAATAAGATGAGATTATGGAAGGTGAAATGTCACTTTCTCTAAAAAAAAAAAGATTATTTAATCAGATTATCCTATGCTTATGCATTAGAAACTTGTAGCCTTACTAAAGCCTTAGAAAATAAGTTAGTTACAACTCTTGTGTTTTATCCATATCTGACCATAAATATTGGGCATGCCACCCCTTAGCTAGTTTTCCTGACCCCTCTTATGAAAACAATTGGTAAAATTACAGTTTCAACCAAACTCCGATATCTGATATAAAAATATATGATAATATTTTGGTAGAATCACACCCACTGCCATTACTGCATGCCTTTACATAGGAGCTTGATTTTTTTTTTTTTCGCAAGCGAAGTGAGCGTACCGGGGAGCAAAAACTATTAGGCTATCAGAATATTACTGAAATCTAATGGTTTTTGCTATGCTGTACGCTCACCTTGCGAAAAAAGAAAAACATCACGCTCCTACTGTATGTACTGTATTGGCAGGAGATACAGGACTCTCTTAATAACTACAGTACAATGATGTGGTTCCACAGTGGGAAATTGTGATATTTGGGTTTGATAATACAGAAAACGGTATTATTATAGTTTCAACCAAATTTGGTAATCTACGATTTTTTTTTAACTTGCCATATTTTTTTTAGATGATTCATACTCAAAAGTTACTCGACTTCCGCAGATTAAGAGTTACGGAAATATTTGCCAATGAAGTTTGTATAATTGATATTTAACACTGTAATACTAACCCACTTGGTTAACACACCTACTAAAACATGCTCCACTTGCCAGAACATAGGAGCAGTGAGATAATGTTTTATTGCGAGCATACATCAGAGCAAAAACCAATGAATAATTAGTTGTATTTAGTAGCGAGGTATTTGTAATAATATTTTGATTAAGATTGCTACGGTGGACATTACCCCATAGAAAATGGGATGGAAAGTCACGTTTTCTATGTGTCTGGAAGTCTGGCCAACAAAACTCTGTTTTGACCTTGTTCCATTACTATTATTTGATTTTATTACGGTAACTTTTTTTATTACGATGTTTGGTGTTTTCAGGTTAGACAGCTTCTCTTACTGTACTCGTTTTCTGGGTTTTGTTATAGAACAGTTTAATATTAGTTAGGACACTGGAACTCAGATAAATGAATAGATCATTGCAGGACCACTATTTTGAATTCCATATACTACTGGCGAAAACCTCTAATAACGAAGTTACAGATTTTAATGGAAAATTTCCTGTTTTGCTCCTCTTGTCATTACCACAGGCCACAGGAGCTTCCTTCCATCCGGTAGTTCATAAAAGCCCTGATAGGACTAGAGCACAGGATGTCAGGTGTATTGGCTCTACTCTTGCCTTCAGGAGAAACCTGTTAGTAGGCCAGGTCTTGAAGGCCTGGGTCTGGAAAAGGTAGGCAACCTTCATGACCATTTACTTTTGAGAGGATAACCACAAGTCCTCTGATACCTTTCTGTTTGGACCTGTTATGGCTGCACAAGCTGTTGTGTAACCAGCCCAGCTCCCACAAGGAGCAACGATACATCTCGTCAGTGGTAAAAAGTCGATTTAGGTCTGAAATGAGCTGTAGTATGACCTTTTCTTCATTCTTCTGTTCCCCTTCTCATGACCAAGCAGTCAAAGCATTACATGCTGAGTCGTTCCAGATGCTGGTAAGTTACTCTTCAGATCTCCATTCTTTAGGTCTAAAGAAGTATCTCTCTCATATCCCCTTAACTAAGTGGGGTGATGGTATATCTTATACCAATGCATTGATCATCATACAAGGTGAATACTGTGCAGTATATCCAACTGGCATCTCCTTTGAAGGAAGGATATTTCTAATTTGATCAGATACATGCTGCATGTACAGGCCTGGTCCTATCAGCCTTTTGTCCCTAAATTCAGGTAGGAGGTTACTGGGGTCATCGCTTTGCTTTTGCACTGATCAAGCAGTGATCACTTCTAGGAAAGAAAATGAGCTATTTAGTTTTGGTTCCAAGGGGACTTCCAAGTCACCAAGCAGTGAGTCTCTCTAATTAAAGGAGTAAGTTTTGTGTGCCTCTCAGGAACAAATCACAAATTTGAAAAGTAAACTTTCTTCCTCAATCATCCCTCTCAATCCAGGGCCGAAAGGTCAAAAGTGAAGGCTCCTCGGCTGTAAAGGGGGCGGGGCTCCTTGTCCTGCACATTATTAAAAGACTCAGGTTTGTATGTCTAGGAAAAATACAAATTACTTAAAATATTTGTGATTAATTTTAAGGTTGCTGCTTTTAAAGAACATCTTGAGATGAAGATTTTTACTTATTTTTAACAGGTGTAGCCATTGGAAAATTGTGTACCACTGTGGAGGACTGTGATTTAAATTATGACGGCAGTATTGACTGTATTGATGGCTTATGTCAATGTAAACCCGGCATAGATGTGTACTATGACTTTAGGATGAATCCATACTGTTATAGCAGTAAGTATAGTGAGCTTTTAATATTTTGTTTATGGAATACTGTATTAAACATTATCTCGTTTATCAACATCATCACTATACCATACACTAGTTTCAAACTTAATTTCATTATAATAATTGTAGAACTGACCTACTGTGTGACTTGAAATCACATTATGCCCATATTCACAGTTTTTCAATATTAATCTTACCCGATAATCATGTAGCTGTCAACTCTGTTGCCGACAGAAATCTACGGTAGGGATACGCCAGCGATCGCTATACAGGTGGGGGTGAACACCACAGCGCCATCTGTGGTCAGGTACTCTAGTACTTCTTGTCAACACCACCTCAATTTTTCCTCTGTCGTGCCTCCGGCTAGACCTACATGGATACGCTGTTGATTCTGGAGTTATTGCTCACGATTTGGTGATGTATTTGCTCTAGAGTTTAGCCTTCGCTATTCAGGAAGCTATATTATTAGCTTAGCAAGTTTTTGGAATTAATTTGATTTAATTTTGGTACGAAGAGAGTATGAACTCTCTTTCACTTTTAAATGGCCGACCCTTCCCTTAGACGGAAGTGTTGGTGTCGAAGAGAGTATAGACTCTCTTAATTTTGCTTAACAAAGTTATAGATTTATATCTCTCCGCCTTTTATAGGCCTCTTTGATTAACTTCCTTTTATTATAAACTTATTAAAATTAATTTTTATATTTGTTTATATTCGACCTTTCCTAATAGTAGGCGGTCTTTTCTTGGAACCGAAGTTAATTAACTTTGAGCCCGTCATTTCGTTTTTACCTGTTAACATATTATGCTATTTTAATGTTTTTGAAAGAATTTCTTTGATAGTCTTGTACTGTTTTCAAAGTTGAACTAACGTTTTGTTTTGTCTCTGCAGTTGTTGACGTTCAGAACGTTCAACTTGCGCTCTATCGTTACGATAGAGAGAGAGTCTATCACGGTGTCACGTTGCAGTAAGAGTAAACCGATTCTAGCGTTTTGTTCATTCTTTCTTAGCTTAAATGGTTCTATTCTAATAAAGGAACTTTTTATTTGGGAAACCTTTCAGTTTTTTTCCTTTAACAATAATATGTTTTAACGATATATATAATTGGGCTCTTCTCTCAGGTGCTAAGTCAAGAGAGAGAGAGAGAGAGAGATAGAGACGGAGGGAGAGAGAGGAGGATAAACGTTTCGTTCAAGCGGGTAACGTTGTTATCGTTTTTGCTCTTCTCCCTAGTCTCTTTAGGGGAAGAAGGTAAACGTTTCTAGAGTTTTATTCTTGTTCTCAGACTTTATGCGGTGAGAGATTTTAAACGTAGTTTATTTGATCTAGTGTTTAATCTCTTTTCCAGCCACTGAATTATTTATCTTTCATTATGTTTTTCTGTTACATTGTAATACTGTCTTCGCAATTACTAACTTTTAATGAAGGATAGAATTGCGTGTTTCAGGTACAAACCACTTAAAGTTTCGAGTTCAGTGAAATAAGTGCAAACAGAAAATCAAAAGTGATACAGTGATAAGCGCAAAGTGTTACAGTGTTGCGTTCGAGGGTTCGTCTGTTCGTGCCAGTTGTTCGCCTAGTCTGGGACCTCTTACAAGCTCCCAAGCCCAGGGGAGAAGTAATGTCGAAGGACTTATGGGTTCAGCAGGCCTTGATCGACGAACAGACGTTGCCCTCCGTGGTTTCGGGTGTAACCAACTCACGTAGCCGACGTGATCACCCCACCCACTCAAAGACGAGAGAGCCCATTTATTCCTCTTCTGCGGAAGAGGTTTCTCGCAGAAACCATGGACCAAATCTTGCAGCTTTTAAGTGCAAGTCGGTCCCTTCCGCGCAAGTCCAACTCCTAGGTGGTGCCATTAGCACTGGGTCAGTTCGGACTTGCTGCAGTACGACAACTGCACACCTCCCAGAGAGGCAAGGTGGTATCGCAACAGACAGTAACTCCGTCTGTTGCCGCACCAGCTGTTTTAGACCCTCAGTTTCAACGGACAGTAGCTCCGTTTGTTGTTGTCTTTCTTAAACTCTAGTGGTCTATGCTGCTGACAATGCAGTCTCAGCTTGCGGTGTTGATGCAGGAGTTTCAGGCAGAGAAGGTTAACACACCTCCTCCTGCGAGCGCTCCTCCACCTCTACGCAGTCCAGCCTGCCAGACGTATGATGTTGAGGTTCCTCAAGCTACCTCCATGCGTGAGCTGCCGCATTGGGAGTTGCCAGATACCAGCTCTGTGCAGCAACCTCCACTTTCCTTGAGGCAGGAGCCTCTTGCCACGCGGCAACCTCCTCAACACTTGAGGCAGGAGCCTTATGCTTTGCAGCAACCTCCTCTACCCTTGAGGTAGGAGACTCATGCGTTGCGACTACCTCCTCCATCCTCGAGGCAGCTACCTCTTGCGGTGCGACAACCTCCACCATCCTCGAGGCAGCAACCTCAACTCCACCTCTGCGCAGTCCACCCTGCCAGACGTATGATGTTGAGGTTCCTCAACCTACCTCCACGCGTGAGCTGCCGCATTGGGAGTTGCCAGATACCAGCGCTATGCAGCAACCTCTTGCGTTGCGGCAACCTCCACCATCCTTGAGGCAGCAACCTCAACTCTTGCGGCAGCCACCTCCACTCTTGAGGCAAGAACCTCAACTCTTGAATGGGCTCTCGTGGCATGGTTGGTTTCGACCTGGCCTTTCATTAGAAGGGGCTAGCGTTCGATCCCAAGTATGAGGTAGAAATTTATTTCTATTTGAACACGATGTTGTGTTGATATTTATCCATATTGACTCATTAGGGGTAATTTGAATGAATTACTACCAATTGTGTCACGTGGTGGCCCGGGGAAATCTGGTAAAACTCGCTGGTAAAGAGACTGATGTCTCACCAGGTAAATCCTCGGACAGCTAGATTAGTGTCAGGTTCAGATTTCTTTAAAATCCTCCTCTACCCATGAGGCAGCCTCATGCTTATGAGGAGCCTCATGCTATGCGGCATCCTCCTCAAACCATGAGGCAAAAGCCTCATGCTATGCGGCAACCGCCTCAACCCATGAGGCAGGAGCCTCATACTATGCGGCATCCTCCTCAACGCATGCGGCATAAGCCTCATCCCTTGCAGCTTGAGCCTCATCCCATGCAGCATGAGTCTCATACCATGCAGCATGAGCCTCATCCCATGCAGCATGAGCCTCATCCCATGCAGCATAAGCCGCACGCCATGCAACATGCTCTGCTTACCTTACAGCATGCTCTACATACAGCATGCTCTGCATACCTTACCGCATGCTTCTCAGTCACACATCTTTGGTTGTTGCCAACTCACTAGACTGTCAAGCAGTTTCATAACGTTGCCTTCTAGTCTGCTGCTTTTGCACCAGTGAAACCCTCACTGAGAGAACTTAGCTTTTCTCGGATATGGTTCCTGTAGATGAGAAAGTGCTATTCTCCCTCCTTCTGATTTTCCCTTGAGGACTCTGTCATTTGGAGAGGAGCCTTTAGCTGCTTAGCCTCCTATGGACTTTTATTTAAGCATAGCATGCTTCCAGGGAGGGTAATGGTTCCACTTCAGTCGCTAACCCCGTCTGTTACCACACCTGCTACCCATAGACCTTGAGCTGTGTTGCAAGACATGCAGTCCAAGCTTAGTCCTTGTTAGAGGATTTTTTGTTTACGGAGTCAGTGTGTCACTGGGAAGACGTTCAACAACCAGCAGAAGTGTCTTGTTGTGACGCAGTGCGGCAACCTCAGCAACCCGAGAAGGAGTTGTCTGTACGACCCAGACAGTCTAGACAGCTTCGGGTTGTCACTGTACTTCCTCGCTTCCCCATGGTTGACAGTTCACAGACTGTGCAGCAGTACCATGATCTTGTGTCCGGCTCCGTCAGACGACTAGCTTTTAAGAGCTCCCACAAGTCGTCGCTGTCTGGAGATTCTCAGATGGACTATGGATCTGACCAAGGAACTGGGCCTCCTGGTCAATTTTGAGGAGTCCCAGCTCGTCCCATCCCAGACCATTGTCTACCTGGGTATGGATCTTCAGAGTCGAGCTTTTCGGGCTTTTCCGTCGGCCCCAAAGATATACTAAGCCCTAGATTGCATCCAGAGCATGCTGAGAAGGAACCGATGCTCAGTCAGGTAGTGGATGAGTCTAACAGGGACACTTTCATCGCTGGCACTGTTCATCGAGTTAGGGAGACCCCACCTCCCCCCCTTCAGTATCATCTAGCGGCTCACTGGATAAAGGACATGACGCTAGAGACGATCTCAGTTCCTGTTTCCGAAGAGAGGAGGTCTACTCTCACGTGGTGAAAGAACAGCTTTCTTCTCAAGGAAGTCTACCTTTGGCTGTTCAGAAACCCGACCGCCGTCTCTTCTCTGACGCATCAGACACGGGCTGGGGTGCGACTTTGAATGGACAGGAATGCTCGGGAACATGGAATCAGGAGCTAAGGACACTTCACATCTATTGCAAGGAGCTGTTGGCGGTTCATCTGACCTTGATAAACTTCAAGTCCCTCCAGCTTAACAAGGTGGTGGAGGTGGACTCTGACAACACCACAGCCTTGGCTTACATCTCCAAGCAGGGAGGGACTCATTCGTGGAAGTTGTTCTAGATCGCAAGGGACCTCCTCATCTGGTTAAAAGATCGAAAGCTCACGCTGGTAACGAGGTTCATTCAGGGCGATATGAATGTCATGGCAGATCGCCTTAGCCGGAAGGGTCAGGTCATCCCCACAGAGTGGACCCTTCACAAGAATGTTTGCAGCAGACTTTGGGCCCTGTGGGGTCAGCCAACCATAGATCTGTTCGCTACCTCGATAACCTAGAGGCTCCCGTTGTATTGTTCTCCGATTCCAGACCCAGCAGCAGTTCACGTGGATGCTTTTCTGCTGGATTGGTCCCATCTCGACCTGTATGCATTCCCGCCGTTCAAGATTGTCAACAGGGTACTTCAGAAGTTCGCCTCTCGCAAAGGGACACGGCTGACGTTGGTTGGCTCCGCTCTGGCCCGCGAGAGAATGGTTCATAGAGGTACTGCAATGGCTGGTCGACATTCCCAGGACTCTTCCTCTAGGAGTGGACCTTCTACGTCTACCTCACGTAAAGAAGGTACATCCAAACCTCCACGCTCTTCGTCTGACTGCCTTCAGACTTTCGAAAGACTCTCAAGAGCTAGGGGCTTTTCGAAGGAGGCAGCCAGAGCGATTGCCAGAGCAAGGAGGATATCCACTCTCAGAGTCTATCAGTCTAAAGGGGAAGTCTTCCGAAGCTGGTACAAGGCCAATGCAGTTTCCTCATCCAGTACCACTGTAACCCAGATTGCTGACTTCCTGTTACATCTAAGGAACGTAAGATCCCTTTCAGCTCCTACGATTAAGGGTTACAGAAGTATGTTGGCAGCGGTTTTCCGCCACAGAGGCTTGGATCTTTCCACCAACAAAGATCTACAGGACCTCCTTAGGTCTTTTAAGACCTCAAAGGAACGTCGGTTGTCCACTCCAGGCTGGAATCTAGACGTGGTCCTAAGGTTCCTTATGTCATCAAGATTTGAACCTCTCCAATCAGCCTCTTTTAAGGACCTCACATTAAAAACTCTTTTCCTCGTGTGCTTGACAACAGCTAAAAGAGTAAGTGAGATCCACGCCTTCAGCAGGAACATAGTTTTCACATCTGAAACGGCTACATGTTCCTTGCAGCTCGGTTTTTTGCTAAAACGAGCTTCCTTCACGTCCTTGGCCTAAGTCGTTCGAGATCCCAAGCCTGTCCAACTTGGTGGGGGACGAACTGGAGAGAGTACTTTGCCCAGTTAGAGCTCTTAGGTACTATCTAAAAAGGTCATAACCTTTACGAGGACAATCAGAAGCCTTATGGTGGGCTATCAAGAAGCCTTCTCTTCCAAGGTCTAAGAACTCAGTTTCTTACCTATTCAGGCTCCTGATTAGGGAAGCACATTCTCATCTGAAGGAAGAAGACCTTGCTTTGCTGAAGGTAAGGACACATGAAGTGAGAGCTGTGGCTACTTCAGTGGCCCTCTAACAGAACCGTTCTCTGCAGAGTGTTATGGATGCAACCTATTGGAGAAGCAAGTCAGTGTTCGCATCATTCTATCTCAAAGATGTCCAGTCTCTTTACGAGAACTGCTACACCCTGGGACCATTCGTAGCAACGAATGCAGTAGTAGGCGGGGGCTCAGCCACTACATTCCCATAATCCCATAATCCCATAACCTTTTTAACCTTTCTCTTGAATACTTTTTATGGGTTGTACGGTTGGCTAAGAAGCCTTCCACATCCTTGTTGATTTGGCGGGTGGTCAATTCTTTCTTGAGAAGCGCCGAGGTTAAAGGTTGTGATGAGGTCCTTTAGTATGGGTTGCAGCCCTTTATACTTCAGCACCTAAGAGTCGTTCAGCATCCTAAGAGGACCGCTACGCTCAGTAAGAAAGACGTACTTAATAAAGGCAGAGTAATGGTTCAAGTCGTCTTCCTTACCAGGTACTTATTTATTTTATGTTATTTTTGAATAACTAATAAAATAAAATACGGGATACTTAGCTTCTGTGTTAACATGTATGCTGGTCTCCACCCACCACCCTGGGTGTGAATCAGCTACATGATTATCGGGTAAGATTAATATTGAAAAATGTTATTTTCATTAGTAAAATAAATTTTTGAATATACTTACCCGATAATCATGATTTAATTGACCCACCCTTCCTCCCCATAGAGAACCAGTGGACCGAGGAAAAAATTGAGGTGGTGTTGACAAGAAGTACTAGAGTACCTGACCACAGATGGCGCTGTGGTGTTCACCCCCACCTGTATAGCGATCGCTGGCGTATCCCTACCGTAGATTTCTGTCGGCAACAGAGTTGACAGCTACATGATTATCGGGTAAGTATATTCAAAAATTTATTTTACTAATGAAAATAACATTTTTAAAGATCTTCAGTCACATAGATTGTTGTCTTCCAGACAAAAGAAGAGCTATCACTAATAGAAATACTACCTGGATCTATTACTAGCAGGAAGCACCCTTCACCTTCACTATTTTTTATCTATGAATGTTGACAGCTCAGCCAGAATTTCTCTGGATTTTGCATGGAAGTCTGACCAGTTTGTAGCATTTGCTAATCATTTCTTATACCTTTTTTTATTACTAACCATAATTCAACCTTTTCACTTTTTCCTGTAAATAAAAGTAAGTGACTAGTGCTGCATTGAGATATAGTCAATACTAACTCCACTTATACAAACTACTTTCATTTTCATAACTCAGGTTTGTTCCAACACAGAATACTTACCTCGAACTACTTTCTTATGAGTGTCTGGGATCTCCTCCCAACCGACCAGAGTTTTGTGTAATTTACCCTAGTCCCATTTTCTATGAGGGGTAACCTCAGGTGGAGTTGAACATGCCCTGAGGCTATCCCCCAGGTCAGAGAGCATGCTTGCTCAGGTCTCGATCTCCAGTAAGTTCTCTGGTCGCGTCGTGATAACATCTCGCCGCTCTCTCCTTACCCAGTGCGACCCTGTGTCCCCGACCCCCCTTTTGTGTCTTTCGCGGTCCCCATGTGGACCCATTATTATTATTATTATTATTACTATCCTAGCTACAGCCCTTTTTAGAAAAGCAAGATGCTTTAAGGCCAGGGGCTCCAATAGGGAAGAATAGCCCAGTGAGGAAGTGAAATAAGGAAATAAATAGCTGAAGAGAACAAATTAACAATAAATCATCCTTCCTACCCTTATCCTCTGTGTTTGTCGTGTAGGGGCAGCTTATGTTCTCCTACAGCCACGTGTCCGGAGTGCGAGTCCTGGAACGTGGTGCAGTGGGTGCGCTTCGGCACCAAGAAGAAGAATGCGTCCAAGAGGTCTCGTAGGAAGACGAGCCTCTCCTCGCCGCTTACTTCTCCCGATGCCTCGTCGAATGGAGCTTCTTTTTACAGCCATCTTCCCCTACCCAGAGTAGGGGATGAGGTAAGTCAGTTGTGGGGAAGTGCCCATTGCTCTTCCCCAGGAGTCGGAGTGGGTGCGGTAGAAGTACTAAAGGAGGGGTACTAGCTTCCCTTCCTAGCGGACCTCCACCTCGGATCCCAGATCAACAGGGGGAGTGGTTGGCATCCAGAGACCCCTGGAGAGTAGCAATATTGCAGGAAGAAGGCTCGGCAATGCTGGCGAAAGGGGCAGTAGAACCAGTCGGAAACCGAGTCCAGGGTTCTACAACAGGCTCTTCCCGGTGGAGAAGGCGACAGGGTTCTGGAGTCCTTTCAGCCCTCAACAATTCGGGTACAACACCGGCTTCAAGATGGACACTCCGAAGTTGGTCCTAGCGACCTTGAAGGAGGAGGACTGCCGAGGTCCATAGGCCTCGAAGCCGTCTGCTTCCAGGTCCCTGTTCATCCCTCCAACAGGAGGTTCTTATGGGAAAAATGGAATACCAAAACATGGCAGTTCAAAACCCTATGCTTCTGACTGTCAACAGTCCTCAGGGCTTCACGAAGGTCTTCTCAACAGTTTCAGGCTGGGCGTACGAACAGGACGTCCGCCAGATTCGGTACTTAGGTGACTGGTTGTTGCTTTCAGTCCCAGAGGAAGTACTGAGGGAGCAAGACGAGAAGCCCCTGCAGTTCTACAATGTCTTGAGTATCATCATCAACCTGGAGAAGTCCCGGCTGATTTCCTCCACCAGGATGACCTACCTAGGGTTGGTTCTAGACTCCCGGATGGCGAGGTCCTTCCCCTCCGCGGAGAAACTGGACACCCTGAAACAGATACTCTGGCCCTTCCTGTCGGGCCAACCCAGGAGAGCCAAGGTCTGGCGAAGACTGATAGGACTCCCCGCACTAGATAGTCCTGGTGTCCCCAGAGACGAAGGAAGTCCTGGGGTGGTAGCAATCGGAACGAACACCCTCAAGGGAATGCCCTTTTCTGCCTACCCTCTGGAGATGATCCTGTTCACTGACGTATCCAAGGAGAGCTGGGGTGCTCATCTTCTCAACAAAATGGCAAAAGGTAAATGGGAAGTCGAGGGGACGAACCTGCACATATACGTGCTGGACATGAGGATCGCACAAAGAGCGGGCCTAGAGATCGTCCATCTACCCCGGGGAAGCTCCGTGGATCCGGGGTGCGACAACGTCACGGTGGTGGCCTACGTGAAAGAGCAAGGAGGACTGAAGTCGAAGGAATGGTGCAATCTCACGATGGAGTTCCTAGAATGGGCTGAAGTGGAACAAATTCATTTTTCAGCCAGGTTCTCTCCGGGGAAGAGGAACGTCCTGGCCGACGGCCTCAACTGGAAGGGTCGAGTGGTCCCTACACCCAGAAGTGGTCAAAACCCTCTCCCTGAAGTGGGGCTCCCCGGTGTTCGACCTCTTCGCCACGAGACTAAACGCACAGCTCCCCGTGTTTTGTTTTCCTGTGTCAGATCCAGCAGCAACGTTCGAGGACACCTTCCAATGAGACGAACAGCCAACCTGTGGGTGACTTTGGTAGCGCCCTGGTGGCCAGAGAGGGAGTGGTTCGCGGATCTAAAGGAACTGGCATGCCTTACACCTGGGACACTTCCAGACAGACCAGACCTTCTCCGGCAGCCTCACTTCCAGAGGCTCCACGAAAACCCTTGGTCCCTCCTTCACGCGTGGAGGTTATCGAGTGTCTCCTGAAAAAGGAAGGATTTCCGTCGAGGACAGCATCAAGGATGACAGGGTACCTGAGGCGTTCGTCAGTCGAGGTGTACCAGGCGTAGTGGGCTACCTTTTCTAAGGGGTGTTCCTCGAAGAACATCAGGCCTTTAGGGGCCTCCATTCACGAGATAGCAGACTTCCTGGTCTATCTCAGGGACGAAGTGGGCATGTCCATCCCAAGTCTTCCTCCTGAAGGACATAGACCTGGGTGCCTCCAGGTAGATCTCGACGCTCTTTAAGGGCTTCGAGCAGTCGTTTTTCCACCAAGCCGTTAGAGTGCCCCAGGGGGATGTGGGTAGGGTACTTGAAGTTGATTTTGGTACCTCCCTTCGAGCCTCTAAAAGACATTCTAGACAAGGAGCGCACCCTCAAGGCAGTCTTTTGTTTAGCTCTGGCATCAGCAAAGAGTAGGTGAGATTCCTGGCTTGTCGTACGAGATCTCACACTCGAAGGGCTGGCGAGATACTACTTTCAGATTCTTACCCTCCTTCGTAGCCAAGACTCAGAATCCAGTTGTTTGGGACTCCAAAATAGAATTGTTCCCAGTGCCAGACATTCCTCGCTCGGACAACCCGAGGGACTTGCAGTATGGCAGTTATTAGAAAGGACAGCTAGACTTCATCCCGAGATCAAGAGTCTCTTCATTTTCCTCGGGACTGTGAAGGAGCCAGTCTCCAAGAACACTTTCTTCTTCTGGATAAGGCAAGTGATCGTCAGGCCCTACAGTAGTGCAGGGGCCCCCCTTTCCAGGAAAGCCCAGACCCCACAACATTAGGAGTCTAAATGCTTCATTGGCATTTGAGAAGAACATGGCAGTGGGCCAAAGCCTGAGGGCAGGTACTTGGTCTAACCAGTCGACCTTTACGGCTCACTGCTTGAAGGACTGCTCGAGAAAGTCCCTGGGCGGGTTCTCGCGCGGTCCCGTCATTTCCGCGCTCTAAATGGTTTAAGGGTGTAGCCCCAGTGGTAACTGCGGGTAGCGAGTCCAAGAGACACAGGTTCCTTCCTGAGCCCCCTTGTTCTTCCTTCCCCTATTCCCTTACCGGAAATGGCTCGGGTAGCCCCCCTGAAACTACCATGGGATACACTATCATTGGAAGGACATGTCTCCTAGGATTCTTGCAGAAGTGAGTTACATAGACACTAAGTTGGTTTTTTGCGTAGTTTTCCCTTTTTTCTCGTGTTTTCTTTGAGGTCAGCAGAACCTAGTCTCCTACCTAGGTTCCTCTTCTATTCTCGTCACGGTCTCTAGGTCCTGAAGGACACTCCCACCTCCTAAGGTATAGCCTAAGTCTCCTAAGAAAGTAGTTCGAGGTAAGTATTCTGTGTTGGAACAAATCACAAATTTTAAGTAATTTGTATTTTTCCTAACAATACTTACCTCGAACTACTTTCGGGTAATGGCCCGCCCATCCTACCCCGAGTGCCTTGCTGGACTTCATAGATACCTAAGCTATCAAGAACTTACTGGAGATCGAGACTTGAGCAAGCATGCTCTCTGACCTGGGGGATAGCCTCAGGGCATGTTCCACTCCACCTGAGGTTACCCTTCATAGAAAACGGGACTAGGGTAAACTACACAAAACTCTGGTCGGTTGGGAGGAGATCCCAGATACTCCTAAGAAAGTAGTTCGAGGTAAGTATTGTTAGGAATAATACAAATTACTTAAAATTTGTGATATTTTCTGGTGTTTGTCCTTTATTCTGGTAGTGTATCCAGATAAGACGTGCATGAAAATTTCTTTGGTTCGAGGGAAAAAAAAGTGTCATGGAACACATCATGGCTAATATGTTTAATGTACTGTACATAAAAAAAAACTATTTTATATTGGAAAAATACCTTTGTTCCTACATGACTACAAACCATTTGCTCCATACTATCAATATAAATGTTAGTGCAAGCTAGAAAACAGCTTTAAAACTTTAAACGATGTGTCAACAACCATACAGTACCGGTTGTTACCAGTGGTAGCGGTGGGAGGAGGAGTACCGCCACCTTGGTCACTTATACCATCTTCACTTTGATCTTAGCTGTGGTAGGAGAAGGATCCTTCCACATTCACTGGCTATGGCAAATTAGAATTTACTCTTAAGATTTGTTCCCATTGACGCTTGCATCACAGGGATTTTTTGCTTGTGATAGTTACAGGTGAGCAACTGTAGCCAAGAGCTTACCTTTACCACTTTGGATTTAGACTTTTCTGAAGTCTTAGGATGAGAAATCTCTAGAAAGGAAGTCACTTCCGTCTGTTTGCTGATCCGTGGGCGGATACATGCAAGCAACTTGCGTCCCTGGGGTTTGGAGTCCAACCTTGCGTATTGGAAGCTTATTGGAGCCAAGATAACTCAAAGGCTGTATTTATTTGAGGATGATACCTGATGGAGGTAAAATTGATTATCAATCTTTTTTTTCCTTCTACTATTTCAGTGAGACATTCTACTTCCATATATAATACTGTATCACATTTTGATATTGATGATATGATCAGAGATTATTATGATGTAACCAGTTGTTATAAGAATCAAGTGAATGATATAAAGCACACTGTTGTTAAATCTGCGATAGGTAGAATGGAAAGTTGATTGTTATTTTACATTGAACACTGATTTGATCAAATTTAATTTTTTATATACATTGGACATCAAAACCACTTGATAATATTGGTCAAGAAAAGATGGATCACCTGGTTGAAATAAAAAATCTGATCTCTTCATTTTCAGGTAGTCAGAAAGAAATTGGTAAAAGTGTTTGTTTGCATCTGCAGTGGTATAGATGAAGACAGGTTTAGATTTCAATCCTTGAAAAGTATTTTGTTTGAGGACTAAGGTCATAGTTTTTTAAAGAAAGGATGCGTCGAGTATCTTACATGAGAAAAGCTCTCAAATCCTTTATGATATTGATTGAAGGCTATAGGTATATTGTTAGGGTTCAAAGAATAAAACCAAAAAAAGAGATTGTCCTCCTACAAAGCAAGTAATGTCACAAAGCTACCTTGTCTGAGGGAAGGATCATGATGTTTATCTTGCATTATGCCATTAAAACTACAAAACATATGCCAGTTATGATGATCCTGATCGTCTTATGTGTTCAACTGTGGATAAATGAAGCGTCTCATCCTCTTATGTTTTATGACCTTTACAAGTTAATTTAATTTCTAATAATAACATCAGTTTACAGACATGGATACTGTTTAGTTCAGTGTCAGGTTACTGTACTCAAAGACCATTGAAGCTAGTACTGTACTTTGTTAATCATTTCCCACTGACCTTGTGATGTTGAGGTCTGATAGAAAGACATTAGAAAACCTAGTTTATTTGATGCAAACTTTTCAATATACCTTTATAACAAGATAAAGATAGATAATTCACAAAGATGAATCCATACACTTTTATTTTAGCTCCGATGGTTTGCTTAATCTGGCTGGGCTACTCCATTACTGTACAATACTTCCATTTTGATCTTGAGAGCACCTCGTAAAATTCCATCACCTTCACATCCCAGACTTAGATACTAAATGGTAAAAACCTGAATACATTACATTGTTTTGAAGTGTCCTATTGCCTGAACACTTTTTTGACACCTTCACAACCTTTTTAGGACCTATGGAGGTGTCCACCCAGCTAGATTACTTATCAATTTTGACTCATATTTCTTATTGTTAATAATTTCTGCAGTGCATTGATATATTTTAACCTCTCTACAGTCACTGTTGCTCTCTCTGTTCGACCGGTTGCATCCTTATACTGTTCACTGTGTTGTTATCTCTAGAGCTCATCTAGTCAATTTGTTACTGTACATTGATTGTAAAAGTTATAAATTTTGTAATGCTTTTTATTTGAAAAATCTATTTGTTTCTACTACAGTATGTGAAGATGGTAAGTCATCTCGGTAATTAGAATTAAGGGCTGATTTGTTGATATTTGAGCTCACAATGTTAGTGCATTTTTCTTCTTCATAAATATCTATGATACATTTTTGCTCTTTATAGTGTAAGATATCTTGTTGATTTTTTAGTCTTCTGAGTATCACTCATCTGGAATTATTTTTTGCGTAAGCGGACTCCAGGTATTACCCAATTTCTCTGTAATTAGGCAATGTAAAAGTCCATTTGTCACATCAAATGGTAATATGCTTCATGTAAGGAGTCATCCAAAAGATAAAGTTTTCTTTGGTTGTACTGACAACAAGAAGGGAAGGACGAATCATCTCTTGACTTTAGTAACTTGATAGAGCTTAGTGCCACTGCATTGGAATCCCACCAATGATTGTACTGTACTGTGCAGTATATCACATAAGACTGTCGGGGTAAAAGGTTTTTTCCTGATTTGTTCTATTTACAGAAGTTATTGCTATTTCAATGAAACTCCCTTGATGATCATATCGCCTCTTCTACAGAAGTTCGGTTTAATCAGCACTTGTAAGATTTAGAAAATTAAAAGATTTTCCCATTTTCCGTCGCTTCAACCAGTACGGCTCCTTAACAAAGGAATAGAGCCTGCTAGTGGTAAGTGGTAGGAGGCCCAGATTGTCGCATTAGGAAATATAGTTTTTAGTTTACTCCATCGACTGGCAGTGACCGAACACACACTCATTGTTTACATAATGCATTTTAAGATGTGTTCTCTTTGTTTGGTTTACAAGTATTGCTGTGTTTTCCTGGTTTAGTTTACAATTATTGCCTGGAATATGGACAGGAATTATTTCTTGGAGATCATGTTCCGCATTCCCTTGTATCATGTTGGGGGCAGTTCTTTGATTTGAATCATCGTTGTTAAGAGTGTGTTTCTTTCTCGGTACCACTAATGTATGCATCAGTGTTTGACGATCAAGGTAATAGTTCTTGCAAGCCATGGAAGACTAGGCTAGTTAATTGTAGTGGCATGACAATGATATTGACACAATGCCACCTATAGACAGTGCACAAGTTCAACCATTTTTCAATATTAATCTTACCCGATGATCATGTAGCTGTCAACTCTGTTGCCCGACAGAAATCTACGGTCGGGATACGCCAGCGATCGCTATACAGGTGGGGGTGTACACAACAGCGCCATCTGTGGTCAGGTACTCCAGTACTTCTTGTCAACAAGACCTCAATTTTTCCTCTGTCGTGCCACCGGCAAGACCTACTTGGATACGCTGTTGATTCTGGAGTTATTGTTCACGATTTGGTGATGTATTTGCTCTAGAGTTTAGCCTTCGCTATTCAGGAAGCTTTATCATTAGCTTAGCAAGCTTTTGGAATTAATTTGATTTAATTATGGTGACGAAGAGAGTATGGACTCTCTTTCACTTTTAAATGGCCGACCCTTCCCTTAGACGGAAGTGTTGGTGTCGAAGAGAGTATAGACTGTCTTTCACTTTTTATGACCGACCCTTCCCTTAGACGGAAGTGTGTTTAGGTTTTTGGTAATTTTGCTTAACAAAGTTATAGATTTAGTTTATATCTCTCCGCCATTTATAGGCCTCTTCGATTAACTTTCCATCTATTATAAACTTATAAAACTTAAATTTTATGTTTGTTTATATGCGACCTTTCCTAATAGTAGGCGGTCCTTACTTGGAACCGAAGTTAATTAACATTGAGCTCGTCATATCGTTTTTCCTGTTAAGAATTTATGCTATTTTAATTTTATGTTTTTGAAAGAATTTCTTTGATAAGTCTCGTACTGTTTTCAAAGTTGAACTAACGTTTTGTTTAGTCTCCGCAGTTGTTGACGTTCAGAACGTTCAACTTGCGCTCTATCGTTACGATAGAGAGAGAGTATTCACGGTTTCACGTTGCAGTAAGAGTAAACCGATTCTAGCGTTTCGTTCATTCTTTCTTAGCTTAAATGGTTTTAATTCTAATAAAGGAGCTTTTTATTTGGGAAACCTTTCAGTTTTTTTTCCTTTAACAAATAATATGTTTTAACGATATATATAATTGGGCTCATCTCTCAGGTTCTAAGTTAAGAGAGAGAGAGAGAGAGATAGAGACGGAGGGAGAGAGAGGAGGATAAACGTTTCGTTCAAGCGGGTAACGTTGTTCTCGTTTTTTGCTCTTCTCCCTAGTCGATAGAGGGGAAGAAGGTAAAACGTTTCTAGAGTTTTATTCTTGTTCCCAGGCTTTATGCGGTGAGATATTTTAAACGTAGTTTATTTGATCTAGTGTTTAGTCTCTTTTGCAGCCACTGAATTCTTTATCTTTCATTATGTTTTTCTGTTACATTGTAATACTGTTTTCGCAATTACTACCTTTTAATGAAGGATAGGATTGCGTTTTTCAGGTACAAACCACTTAAAGTTTTGAGTTCAGTGAAATAAGTGCAAACAGAAAATCAAAAGTGATAAAGTGATATGCGCAAAGTGTTACAGTGTTGCGTTCGAGGGTTCGTCTGTTCGTGCCAGTGGTTCACCTAGTCTGGGACCTCTTACAAGCTCCCAAGCCCAGGGGAGAAGTAATGTCGAAGGACTTATGGGTTCCTCAGGCCTTGATCGACGAACAGACGTTTCCCTCTGTGGTTTCGGGTGTATCTACACACGTTGCCGACGTGATCACCCCACCCACACAAAGACGAGAGAGCCCATTTATTCCTCGTCTGCGGAAGAGGTTTCTCGCAGAAACCATGGACCAAATCTTGCAGCTTTTAAGTGCAAGTCGGTCCCTTCCGCGCAAGTCCAACGGCCTAGGTGTAGCCACTGGGTCAGTTCGGACTCGCTGCAGTACGACAACTGCACACCTCCTAAGAGAGGCTAGGTGGTACCGCAACAGGCAGTAACTCCGTCTGTTGCCGCACCAGCTGTTTTAGACCCTCAGTCACAACGGACAGTAGCTCCGTTTGTTGTTGTCTTTCATAGACCCTAGTGGTCCATGCTGCAGACTTTACAGTCTCAGCTTGCTCCTTCATATACAGCATGCTCCGCATCATACCATGCAGCATGAGCCTCATCCCATGCAGCATGAGCCTCATTCCATGCAGCATGAGCCTCATCCCATGCAGCATGAGCCGCATACCATGCAGCATGAGCCGCATGCCTTACCTCATGCTCTGCATACCATACCGCATGCTCCTCAACCCACCGCAGCCCCTCCCACGCACCAGCACTCTGCTTTTGTTGTTGCCAGCTCCCACACTCCGACTGCGGAGAAGGTTGACGATGCACCCGTGGGCCTACACCTCCCACGGTTGTGCGCCCGGCATGGCTTCATGCTCTCACACTCTTGTTGTGAGAGCTCCTCCACCCATGCACAGTCAACCCTGCCAGATGTTTGATGACTCCCACACACAGAGCACTCCGTTGCCGTGCGGGAGCTACCACAAGCTGCCGTGTTTTGACACGGTGTGTCAGCCTCCGCAACACACTGTGGTTACCGCCACTCGCCAGCAGCAAACTAGTCAGGCAGGAGTTGAGGCTTACCCTCACTGAGAGAACTTAGCTTTTCTCGGATATGGTTCCTGTAGATGAGAAAGTGCTGTTCTCCCTCCTTCTGATATTCCCTTGAGGACTCTGTCATTTGGAGAGGAGCCTTAAGCTGCTTAGCCTCCTATGGACTTTTATTTAAGCATAACATGCTTCCAGGGAGGGTAAATGGTTCCGCTTCAGTCGCTAACCCCGTCTGTTGCCACACCTGCTCCCATAGACCTTGAGCTTTGTTGCAAGACATGCAGTCCAAGCTTAGTCCTTGATAGAGGATTTCTTTTTACGGAGTCAGTGTGTCACTGGGAAGACGTTCAACAACCAGCAGAGGTGACTTGTTGTGACGCGGTGCGGCAACCTCAGCAACCCGATAAAGAGTTGTCTGTACTACCCAGACAGTCTAGACAGTTTCGGGTTGTCGATGTACTTCCTCGCTTCCCCATGGTTGACAGTTCACAGACTGTGCAGCAGTACCATGATCTTGTGTCCGGCTCCATCAGACGACTGGCTTTTAAGAGCTCCCACAAGTCGTCGCTGTCTGGAGAATCTCAGATGGACTATGGATCTGAACAAGGAACTGGGCCTCCTGGTCAATTTAGAGAAGTCCCAGCTCGTCCCATCCCAGACCTTTGTCTACCTGGGTATGGAGATTCAGAGTCGAGTTTTTTCGGGCTTTTCCGTCGGCCCCAAGGATCAACCAAGCCCTAGAATGCATCCAGAGCATGCTGAGAAGGAATCGGACGCATCAGACACGGGCTGGGGTGCGACATTGGACGGACAGGAATGCTAGGGAACATAGAATCAGGAGCAAAGGACACTTCACATCAATTGCAAGGAGTTGTTGGCGGTTCATCTGGCCTTGATAAACATCAAGTCCCTCCAGCTAAACAAGGTGGTGGAGGTGGACTCCGACAACACCACAGCCTTGGCTTACATCTCCAAGCAGGGAGGGACTCATTCGAGGAAGTTGTTCTAGATCGCAAGGGACCTCCTCATCTGGTCAAAAGATCGAAAGCTCACGCTGGGAACGAGGTTCATTCAGGGCGATATGAATGTCATGGCAGATCGCCTCAGCCGGAAGGGTCAGGTCATCCCCACAGAGTGGACCCTTCACAAGAATGTTTGCAGCAGACTTTGGGCCCTGTGGGGTCAGCCAACCATAGATCTGTTCGCTACCTCGATAACCTAGAGGCTCCCGTTGTATTGTTCTCCGATTCCAGACCCAGCAGCAGTTCACGTGGATGCTTTTCTGCTGGATTGGTCCCATCTCGACCTGTATGCATTCCCGCCGTTCAAGATTGTCAACAGGGTACTTCAGAAGTTCGCCTCTCACAAAGGGACACGGTTGACGTTGGTTGCTCCCCTCTGGCCCGCGAGAGAATGGTTCACAGAGGTACTGCAATGGCTGGTCGACATTCCCAGGATTCTTCCTCTAAGAGTGGACCTTCTACGTCAACCTCACGTAAAGAAGGTACACCCAAACCTCCACGCTCTTCGTCTGACTGCCTTCAGACTATCGAAAGACTCTCAAGAGCTAGAGGCTTTTCGAAGGAGGCAGCCAGAGCGATTGCCAGAGCAAGGAGGACATCCACTCTCAGAGTCTATCAGTCTAAATGGGAAGTCTTCCGAAGCTGGTGCAAGGCCAATGCAGTTTCCTCAACCAGTACCACTGTAACCCAGATTGCTGACTTCCTGTTACATCTAAGGAACGTAAGATCCCTTTCAGCTCCTACGATCAAGGGTTACAGAAGTATGTTGGCAGCGGTTTTCCGCCACAGAGGCTTGGATCTTTCCACCAACAAAGATCTACAGGACCTCCTTAGGTCTTTTGAGACCTCAAAGGAACGTCGGTTGTCCACTCCAGGCTGGAATCTAGACGTGGTCCTAAGGTTCCTTATGTCATCAAGATTTGAACCTCTCCAATCAGCCTCTTTTAAGGACCTCACATTAAAAACTCTTTTCCTCGTGTGCTTGGCAACAGCTAAAAGAGTAAGTGAGATCCACGCCTTCAGCAGGAACATAGTTTTCACATCTGAAACGGCTACATGTTCCTTGCAGCTCGGTTTTTTGCTAAAAACGAGCTTCCTTCACGTCCTTGGCCTAAGTCGTTCGAGATCCCAAGCCTGTCCAACTTGGTGGGGAACGAACTGGAGAGAGTACTTTGCCCAGTTAGAGCTCTTAGGTACTATCTAAAAAGGTCAAAACTTTTACGAGGACAATCAGAAGCCTTATGGTGTGCTATCAAGAAGCCTTCTCTTCCAATGTCTAAGAACTCAGTTTCTTACTACATCAGGCTTCTGATTAGGGAAGCACATTCTCATCTGAAGGAAGAAGACCTTGCTTTGCTGAAGGTAAGGACACATGAAGTGAGAGCTGTGGCTACTTCAGTGGCCTTCAAACAGAACCGTTCTCTGCAGAGTGTTATGGATGCAACCTATTGGAGAAGCAAGTCAGTGTTCGCATCATTCTATCTCAAAGATGTCCAGTCTCTTTACGAGAACTGCTACACCCTGGGACCATTCGTAGCAGCGAGTGCAGTAGTAGGTGAGGGCTCACCCACTACATTCCAATAATTCCATAACCTTTTTAACCTTTCTCTTGAATACTTTTTATGGGTTGTACGGTCGGCTAAGAAGCCTTCCGCATCCTGGTTGATTTGGCGGGTGGTCAATTCTTTCTTGAGAAGCGCCGAGGTTAGAGGTTGTGATGAGGTCCTTTAGTATGGGTTGCAGCCCTTTATACTTCAGCCACCTAAGAGTCGTTCAGCATCCTAAGAGGACCGCTACGCTCAGTAAGGAAGACGTAATTATTAAAGGCAGAGTAATGGTTCAAGTCGACTTCCTTACCAGGTACTTATTTATTTTTTATTGTTATTTTGAATAACTAATAAAAATGAAATACGGGATACTTAGCTTCTTTGTTAACATGTATACTGGTCTCCACCCACCACCCTGGGTGTGAATCAGCTACATGATCATCGGGTAAGATTAATATTGAAAAATGTTATTTTTATTACTAAAATAAATTTTTGAATATACTTACCCGATGATCATGATTTAAATGACCCGCCCTTCCTCCCCATAGAGAACCAGTGGACCGAGGAGAAAATTGAGGTCTTGTTGACAAGAAGTACTGGAGTACCTGACCACAGATGGCGCTGTTGTGTACACCCCCACCTGTATAGCGATCGCTGGCGTATCCCGACCGTAGATTTCTGTCGGGCAACAGAGTTGACAGCTACATGATCATCGGGTAAGTATATTCAAAAATTTATTTTAGTAATAAAAATAACATTTTTCAATAGTGATGAGTCTCACAAGTTCCTGACATCACTTGTTTATTTTGTTTAAACTTCAGAAGTCCAGTGAATCCTCCCTTACTCTTGGTCCTTCCTAACCCGTTGTTAATCCTAACCCAACCTGCCATAGTCATTCTGAATTAATAGCATCTCATTCACTAAGGGCTCTAAACGTGCTGTACTGGAGATTCAGGTTAACATTTAGTGCTTGGACCCTCAATATCACAGACGTGCTAATTGATATAAGGCTAATCAATTACCTGACCTCTTCTAGAGTTTAGTTAACTGTCTTGACCCAATCGTTGTGCCTCCTAAAAGAAAATTTCTAATTTCAGATTAAGCATTAAATGGTTATCACTTTCAATTAAAATGACTGTGGTTTAAAATTTTATAAAACTGTTCAATAAATTTTAACTAAACTTAATCATTTGTATGTGTAAGAATAATTAGTTACCTAACTTTGTTACAGAATATAGTAACACTTATAAATGAAAATTGCCATTGCATGGTTTGCCAGACAATTGGCTCATGGCTCTCACGATAAACTAACTTATCATGTTTTTAAGTTACGTTCTGATACAATTTTTTCCTCAAAGTGAGTGAAGGTAACTTTTTCAACTCTACAGCTTATTCCTCTCAATTCCTTAATTTCCTGATGATTAAGACCAATAAATTGTTTTAGGGAACTCAGAAATCAACTTAGGTCTAGATTCAGAGTAATGTTTCAGGACTAATCTTCCAAGTTTCACCCTTAACCTAAATGCTCAGGAATTGTTAAATAGGAGCCTTTCTACACCATTCGGTAAAGGCTAGCGTTCTGTTGCCTTCATCCTCGCCTAAATGCATAAGGGAATTACAAGCGTTGGAGATCGCTAGAATGTTGTATTCCTTTGTTAAGGGCATGAATTGGGTGTAGCAAAGGAAAATGGGATAATTTTTCAAATTTTATGCATGTGAGAAAAAGCAGTATGAACATCAAGTGCTTATAGAAGGAAGAAATTTGATTAAAATTATAATTTTATTTACATAAATGCAATATTTTATTCTGTTGTCATTAGGTTATTGTCCACAATGTAAGTTTTACTTTTGTTTTATATGTAACATATTTTTCTTTTTGAATTTGCAGAATTTAATTTACTTAAGAGTACATGCAGCAAAAATACTTGCGGGGAAAATGAAGTTTGTCGTCGTTCAGGGGCATCTGAAACTAATGAAAAATACTGCTTCTGCAGAAAGAGATACTTGCACATAGAAGGGAAATGTGAAAAAGGTATGTTTTTTAATTATATCCTTATTTTGTTTCGTTATGTAACTTTCGTTTTACTTTAAATGGTACAGTACGTTGAATTAGTATTCCAGTACAGTATTATTATTGTAGTGTGGTTAATATTAGTAGTGCTTGTAGTTTAGTCAAAGCTTTTTTGTACAACCATTTGGCCCATTAATAAAATTTCATCTGTTCCCCTTGGTTTCTCTCCACTAGCTAATGGTGTTCATTTAAGAATAACTTGAAGCAAACCCTTTGAGGGCTTTGAGTTTTGAATCAAGGGTTGATGTCATCAGTTGATGGCACACAGTAGGCATTATAAAGATGCTTTGTAGCATCCCTTGGCCAGCTTATAACTCCCCAGTTTTCAACCTCCATCTACAGGTCAAACCTCTTTTCTCCCAGTTGTGCATGTGCTGGCTTTAGAGCCAAGCTAGTTCTCTTGCTTAAGGGTACACTCAAAGACACTAATATATCTTATTTCTCTCCCTCTTATTTTGTTAAAGTTTTTGTAGTTTATGTAGGAGATATTTATTTTATTGTTGTTACTCTTCTTAGAATATTTTATTTTACTTTTTCCTTTCCTCACTGGGCTATTTTCCCTGTTGGAGCCCTTGGCCTTATACCATCCTGCTTTTCCAACTAGGGTTGTAGCTTAGCAAGTAATAATAATATATGGCCCAAAATTTATAAATCAGTCATTGAACTACTTTTTATTGTAATTGAATAGATATCTGCATTGTTGTTGACATTTTCCTCCTTTATTTTTTTAAACTGCTACTTTTACAGTAATTGGATGAATATCTGTATTGTTATTTACATTTTCATCTTTTATTTTTGTAAACTGCTTTTGAATTTGGGGATGTTAGTGCCTCACAGTTCCATGGCTTGTTAGCCTCAAATAATCAATATCTCAAGCAATTAAAACCATATTTTAGATTTATTTGCTTTTGTATGACATAAAAATTCTTGGTGCATCTTTTTGATAGTGTACTGTATATGTAGCTGGAATACAAACACATCCTTTTATAGGAATATGATATCTATGAAGATGGAAACTCGCTGTTAAAATTCATAACAAGATGTTGGAGAGTCATCCTCCGAAAATGTTACTGTTTACGGAAATGTTACTGTTTACGGAAATGTTACTGTTTACGGATGCATCAAAGGAAGGATGGGGCTTACATCTGAGGAAGCAGATTGCTGCAGAGTGCTAGTCCAAGGAACAGGAGAGCTTGCACATCAATCAGCCGGAGTTGAAAGCAACACTTAGCACTGTAAGCATGCCATCAGCATTTTTGAGCAATAATATTACCATGGTGGCTTAACGTCAACAAAAAAAGAGGTACTGTATTGTTTCACAGTACCTCTGTGAGTTGGCAAAGCAGGTACACACTTGGTCACTAGACAATGCAGTGGAGCTGTCAGCAAGTTTCTCTCCAGACAAGAGGAATGTAATCAAGGTCAAGCTCAGTCGCCATGGACAAATAGTAGAAGCAGAGTGGTCCATGGTCCATTCATCTTGGGGGTGGTGAAGAACATTTTGACTTTATGGATTTCCCCAGTGAGAGAAATATTGGTTATGAGGCTCAGTAAGAAGCTGCCTGTACTCTTTCCACCAGTCTCAGACCAATCAGCAGCGATAGAGATGCATTTCAACACCCAAGGTACAACCTCAGCTTATATGCATTTCTGCCATTTTGTCTGATTCGAAGGGTAGTCAACAGGGTACTGACTACTTGAAACCTCAAAATAATCTTGATGGTTCCCAAATGGAAACAAGCCAAATGGTACCCAAACCTCCTGATGCTCTTGACATCAGTCTACCAGGCAAAGTGGGCCATCTTCTCTGATTGGTGTCGTAAAAGGGATACTTCTCAAAGCACAGTCTCTATACAACTGATAGCGTCCTTTCTAAGTTACCTTCCACGAGAGAAGTTCTTCTTAGTGTCAGCCTTTAGCTAAGTCTTCAGACTGAAGGGCTTAGACATTTCCTTTTTGTGGGAATTGTCCATACTCAATGAGGTGCTTCGAGCAATCCTGCCCTCCAAGAGAGTTAAAACCACAAGTGTAGAATGTCACTAGAGTTCTCAGGTCTCAAAAGAGGGCTACATATGAAGATTTAAAGCAAGCTTTGGAGAAGGATCTGATACTTATAACTGATTTCTTGCTTATACTTAATTTCTTGCTTACCATGGCCTTGTCAAAGTGAGTAAGCAAACTTCACAGCATTTCACATATTAGTCATACTGATGGATGGAGAAAGGTCTCCCTTTTACTTTGTCCCTGAGTTTGTTGCTAAAACTTAGAACCTGCCTGTGGACGACCCAAGATTTGAGACCTCCATTCTAACACTCAGGGAGGTGACCGATGATTTGGATGATTTGTTACTTTGCCTTATAGGGGAGCTAAGATGCCACATAAAGCAAACTCAGCTCTTCTGACTCCAGCTCCAAAACCTGTTCAATAGCTCAAGTAAGTGTTAAAAGAAGATATTCAAGAATACCATCTCCTTCTGACTTTGGAAAATGATAAGAATGCAAAATCAATTGACAGAACTGGAAGAACGTATGCATGCCCGCACTTACAAAGTCAGATGATCTGGTGTCAACACAGCCTTTGGGAAGAACCTGGAAGTTGGGCAAGACTTGAAGGCAGGAGTCTAGAAATGCCAAACAACATTCATAGCCCTTTAACTTGTTTTCTTTAGGACCTTTGCTAGCTGTTCAGTAGGTTATGCAGTGTACCTAGTTCCTTAGCAGGACAAGAACCATCTCGTCCAAGATGGCAGTCCTGACTTTAGTCTAGGATGAGAGGTAAGAATGTCTTGCCCTTTTTTTTTCTTTCCTTTCCCTTCCTTGAAGTGCAGTGGTTATGCCCTTGTCGTGAAACCAAACTGTGATGCAGGTAAGCTACCATACCGAGCAAATATACTATCTAGATTAAGGTAGAAGTTTTTCCCCCACCCTCCTTGCAATGGGGAGGATGGACAGAAATGTAAACTCATCACTTTCAAATTAGCAACTCATTTCAGATGTTGTACCCCATTTCGGATATAGATTCCTCCACAACTGTGTCTCCTGAATGAAACCTAGCCTGGCTCGTGATATTCTCAATCATGTCGCTAGGAGGTGGATTGGAGTCAAAACTCTTACACCTCTTTAGGTCCTAGTGTGCTGGCATCCAGGAATTTTAAATCAGCCAGTATGGTCATAAGAACTTCTTTCCTCCTTTGGATAAGTCTCCTATTAAAAGGGCAGGGTGGAAACTACAAATTTTTAAAAGTAATTTGTAAACCTGAGTCATTTAATTACTCTTACCACCTCTAGTTGTAGGTGAAGGTGAAAGTGGTTACTCGTCAGTGAGCTAACAGAGGGCAGGGCATCCCCGTCACGTGCAAGTATCTACAGAAACTTAGTTATAAATTTTAACAGCCCAGTTTCCAGCCTTTCTAAAATAATTTTCCTGCTAAAGGACTCAAGTTTGTATTGTTAGGAAAAATACTAATCACTTAGAAAATGTTGATATTTTCTGGAAACTATAAACTCATAAGCAATGGTGTATGTACCATTTAACAATATCTTTCTGGGCTCGAACCTGTGCCGCCCAGTGAATAAGCTCCATTTAAGCACTTATTTTTAGGTAATTTACTGCTAAATATACCAGAGAAAAAATGTAAAGGAGTGCTAGGTTAACTAGCTCGCTCACCTATTGGTGTCGGTATAAAATTGGGCGTATAATCCAGAGGTCCCGCACTATTTAGATTAATCCACGACAGAGAACCCCAATAGAGGAGAGCCGTTCAACCTCACTCGGTACTACTACAATGCATCCGCTCAGAACCCAACTCCGTTTAGCACGACTTGTGCAGTAACCCGCATTTTTCTAGTGCTCTCGATTTTTGGATATTTTCTAGTGAATTATGGCTTCTTCGTCGGTTTCCCAGGAGACACCGTCTAAGTTAAGTACCAAGCTGGGTTTTACTGTGTTTTGAGCAACCTAGATCGTTTAATATTTATATTATAGGAGTTTATTCTCTTCGTTCATACCGATCTTGCTTGATTTCACTACAGTTGGTACTCCTGTTTTTGAGAGCTTTTAATTTTCACTTGCGGTGTTACTATGTGTATTATTTTTATTATCAAATATTATTTGTTATTGTGAATATTCATTATTTAGCGTTTAAAATCCTCGTGGTTCAATTTTTGGGCCGATATCATTTACGTATCGCTATGGCTGCCGACCGTGCTAAGGCGGCAATGTTATTTCAGCCATCAGGTGTGTCTTTTGTGATTTAATTATTTATGTTGCATGCCTTGCCCAAAAATTTTCTATGTGTTTATTCATATTTAACGCTATTATTAATTTTATAATGAATATTTGTGCCATTACTCCGTTTGATCTGTCTGATTGGGGATCGTCAGTTGGTAGCCCTGCTGCCTCGTATCACGTGATCCTCCCCCACGCTCCCCCTCTAGCTAGGTGGGAGGCTAGGCTTCTCCCCCCTCCACTAAGGGACCGTTGCCTTCCCTCCTTTTAGAGGGGGTAGTTAAGTGTTTATGGACTTTGTCCTCCGGGTGGCCCGGCGGTTTAGTCTCTGTCTAGTCTGGTTGGCCACCGGTCAACAGAGTTGGATCCCGGTGCACCCTATTTTATATTCACTTTTCATTCTGGCTTATGTTATACGAAACCCTCCGGGTTCGATTGGCAGTTCTTAGTTACAGTTCCGCCCCCCTATTATTTTATAACATTTCCTATGATGATTATATATGACAGATCACTACCCCGGAGTCTCTAAAGGAATTGGTATTGAATATACCTTTATTTCCCGGCCCGGGGTCTACCCCACCCCGGGAAATCAGACACTATGTGTCTTAATTCCTTGTTATTGCATCCTTTTTTATGCTCCCGGCTTGACCGGAATGGATGGCTATACTTTAGTTTCAAGTTAGACTTATGTTTAGGCCCGGGACCCCCGGTCCCGCCCCTATGTAAGAATATTACAGTTAAGCTCTAACCTTGCGTTAGACCTATGTTAGGCCCGGGTCCTCCGGACCCGCCCCTATAAAAAAAAAAAAAAAAAAAAAAAAAAAAAAAAAAATTTATTTTATTTTTTAGTCTAATCTTGTGTTAGACCTATGTTAGGCCCGGGTCCTCCGGACCCGCCCCTACTTAAAAGAATAGTACAGTTAAGCTCTTTTCTTGTGTTAGACCTATGTTAGGGCACTTAAATGATAGTACAGTTAAGCTCTAATCTTGTGTTAGACCTATGTTAGGCCCGGGTCCTCCAGACCCGCCCCTAATTAAGAGAATTACAGTTTCTCATATACTATTCTTTTTACAGATGGTGCATTGTCTGACGCCGGCCTGTGCAGCTGTTCTGCACCAGCCTTGTGGCCACTCCGTCTGCCGATCTCACGCCCCTTGTGGGGTTCAACTGGAAGACGTTGTGGTATGGCACCCGGATAACTGTGTGATTTGCTTCGACCTCATCACTACCCTTGGATCTGACTCGGTGAGTCCCGTTGGCTATATTGCCTTCTTATTTTATTTACTTTTAGTAAGATATCTATGGTCTTGAAGGACCATTGGGAGTCTCCCTTTTATAATTCCCCCTATTATTTCAGGCATCCCCGGAGCAAAAGTCTGCGGCTCGGGCCACACTGAAGGTGTGGATTGGTGGGTTTGCCCGGAATGTAAAGTCTAAGCGGCCGTACGTCCTATCTGAGGACTACTGCACCATGGTTTACCCCAACGCCAAGTCTTCAGCTGCTGTGGCTAGGCATGTGGCAGCTCCCATCATTGCCCACATTGATGCCACTATAACGGGTCTCATCGACCCAGAGCAAGATCCATCGGACGCCCCCGGAGGTCTGGAGGACAATGTTGCCTCCATGAACCTGGACGTCGAACCAATGTTGCTAGACGAGCCGGATACAGGTAGGGTGGTAAGTGAGGCAGGTGTGTCCGGCGCTGAGATTCCTATCCTCAGCCCCGCTCTTTCTTCTTCTTCTGATCGCTCTTCCTTTCTTGGATTTTCTGGGGACCGTGATTCGTCTCAACGTTCATACCCGGTTCCCCCTAAGGATAAGTCTACTTCAAGGACCTTACCCAAAGCTCGCAAGCCTCACAAGACTTCTCATGGCTCTAAACATGGTACGAACCCGTCTTCAAAGACCTCTGGTTCCTCCTCTAAGTCTCACGACCCGGGAGTTCCTTCCGCCCCTCCTGCTGCTAGCCCGGGCCTTTCCGAATCAGCTATGCTTCGCATCGTGTCGGAGATGCAGGAAAAGTTGGTTTCGGAGATGCAGTCGAGGATGGACACGATGTTCTCTAACTTCGGTCAGAGAATTGGGGCTTTAGAGCAAGGAGCTCCGGAGAGAGTCCAAAGCTCTCTCATTCCGGATGCCTCTAAGCTCCCGCCGTTTGCCAAGAACAACCCCTGGCGGATGGCTCTTCATTCCCCGTTCTCAGACGGAATGTTGACTCTGGAGGGCCTTGGCACTCGTCCTCTAGAGGACTTTGAATTCTTTCCTCCGGGTCTGGCATTTCCATTTCATGGTTATGCCAGACTTACCGAGGAAGCTTTAGTCCGATTAGACAAGATCCCCAAAGAGACGGTCATCTTCCCGAAGGAGCAAGCCCAATCTGTTTGGGCCAGATTTTTGAATGACATCGGCTGCACTAACACCATGCTGACGCCTCATAAAAGCTCCTTTACGATGTTCTTAATGGACAAGACCACCTTGACTCCATGCGTCAATAAGGTGGCAGAGCTTGCCTTTCAATATGCTCTGGAGGAGAAGCCCTTGCCTCCCATCCGAGAGGTGGATCCAATCTCCCTCCTTCTTCCCTCAGGTATTGAGTGTTGGGACAACGTCCATACCACCTTTACCTCCGGCAAGCTTGCAGCAGACTGTGCCTCAGTTTTGTTTAGTGAGAAGCTTCCCCGTCTCCCGGAATCTCTCATTAAACAGGAATATGATTCCCGCCTACGTGTGGGCCGTACTCTAAACCTGGCCACATCCACGGAGTCGATAGCCTTGACTTACGATACGGAGAGTATTTTTAAGTCTCTCAACAAGGCTACGTTACAGTCGTTATATTATGACTTGTATGACTTTGCTACTGCTAAACGCAGATGTCGCAAGCATGTTCTAGCTGAGGCGACGATTAGGCATGAACCTAATAAACTCATCCGGTCCTCCTGTTGGGGTTCAAATCTCTTCCCCGAGGATCTCGTAGAGGAAGTCTTGGCGGAGGCCACTAGGGTTAATCAGAGCCTTAAAGCCCGTTGGGGTTTGACCCCTAAACGCAAGTATGACCCCGCAAATTATCAAGCCCGGGGTAGGAAGAAGCTTAGACCATATACCTCCACCCAGTTCAGGCAACAACAGAGTGCTTCATCCAACTTCCGGCTGCCTCTTCCTCCATCTTCTGTTGCCCCTGCACAGCCCTCCACCTCTCGGGCTCCTTCGGATGACTATGTCACCGTTCTGCTACCTAAGAGCCAGCTTTCTGGTGCCTCCGCCACTTCCCCTGCCTTTAACCAGTCCTACGAGGCTCATAGCTCTTCCCAGAGTTATGGTAGAGGTAGAGGCTACCACCGTGGCTCTAACCAGAACAAAGGCAGGGGAAGAGCCTTTCGCAGAGGAAAGAACTTCCGAGGCGGACGTGGAGGCAACTCCTCAAACCAATACTGAGGTGCAGCAGGTAGGGGGGAGGCTCTATGCCTTCCGCAACAAATGGAGGTTCAGTCCCTGGGCGTTCAGTATCATCTCCAAGGGACTAGGGTGGAGTTGGATTCAAGGACCTCCTCCTCCGAACAAATTTCGTCAACATTCCACCCCGGACCTGGTCGAATTTGTCCAGGATCTTTTACAAAAGAATACCATACAAGAAACGAAACATCTGAAGTTTCAAGGTCGGCTGTTCAGTGTCCCAAAGAAGGATTCAGACAAGAGAAGAGTGATTCTAGATCTATCCCTTCTCAACTTGTCCATTCAATGCGACAAGTTTCGAATGCTTACCGTCTCGCAGGTGCGGACCTTACTTCCCCGTGGGGCAGTCACCACCTCTATCGATCTTACAGACGCCTACTATCACGTCCCGATAGCGAGACACTTCCGTCCGTACCTAGGCTTTCGCTTAGGGGACAAAAGTTACTCCTTCAAGGTGATGCCTTTCGGGCTCAACATTGCCCCAAGGATCTTCACAAAGCTAGCAGAAGTCGCTGTTCAGGAACTCAGGAATCAAGGGATTCAAGTAGTAGCCTATCTGGACGACTGGCTCATTTGGTCAGACACCTCCCAAAATTGCCTAAAAGCCACTCACAAAGTCATCCATTATCTTCAATCTCTAGGCTTCCAGATCAACTTCAAGAAGTCCCGTCTTCTTCCAAAATCGAAGTTCCAATGGCTCGGCCTGCAATGGGATCTTATATCTCATACTCTGTGTCTTCCCAGACCCAAGAGGTTAGAGATTGCAAGGAACACCAAACGCTTTCTCAAAGACAAAGTAAGTTCCAGACGGCTTCAAGAGAAGATTCTGGGGTCCCTTCAGTTTGCCTCAGTGACGGATCTTCTTCTGAAGGCAAAATTGAAAGATATCAATTGTGTCTGGCGTTCGAGGGCGAACCGGAAGCTCCGGGACAGGAAAGTCCGCCTTCCTCCCATTCTACGGGAAAGACTTCTTCCTTGGACAAGAGCAAACAGTCTGTCAAAGTCAGTTCCCCTTCGATTTCCGCCCCCGGAATTAATCATTCACACAGACGCATCCCTATCAGGTTGGGGCGGCTATTCTCAGCTCAAGAAAGTTCAAGGTCTTTGGACTCCCTTGTTCCGCCATTTTCACATCAATGTGCTAGAGGCCATGGCAGTTCTTCTAACCCTGAAACGTCTCGCTCTTCCCAAGAAACAACACCTTCGTCTGGTCCTCGACAGCGAAGTGGTGGTCCGCTGCCTCAACAGAGGCGGGTCAAAGTCAGGGCCTCTGAACCATTGTGGAGGATTAATTTTAATTTAATTTTTTTTGCCAAATCAGGAGAGAGAGAGAGAGAGAGAGAGAGAGAGAGAGAGAGAGAGAGAGAGAGAGAGAGAGAGAGAGAGAGAGAGAGAGAGAGAGAGAGAGAGAGAGAGAGTGTTTATTTAAGTTTTGTCAGGGAGAGAGAGAGAGAGAGAGAGAGAGAGAGAGAGAGAGAGAGAGAGAGAGAGAGAGAGAGAGAGAGAGAGAGAGAGAGAGAGAGAGAAATTGTTTACAGTATTGGCTTTAGTTTGTCACAGAGAGAGAGAGAGAGAGAGAGAGAGAGAGAGTTGTTTTAGTATTGTTAAATCGAGACATTTTATTTGCTTTAGTTTTGTCAGAGAGAGAGAGAGAGAATTTAATTTGCTTTAGTTTTGTCAGAGAGAGAGAGAGAGAATTTAATTTGCTTTAGTTTTATTAGATCGCGCGTGCGCGAGAGAGTATGTGTGTATGTGCGTTTGTGTGTGCGTGTTTTGGGTGGCCGCGGTGCGCGCTGAAGAAAACGGGTAATTAGCGAATGATTGTTTGAAGTTGGAAAGATTGTTGGTATAATTGAGGTTGTTTGTTTACCTTTTTAGCTAGGATAGGGTGGTGATGAATGTCTTGGGCGAAAGCATTGGATATCGAACGATAGAAGGAGTCGGTTCTGTATTTTTTTGCTCTTCGAAAGCCGGCTGTGAAGCTTTTTTTTATATTCTGAGTAAGTACTGTTTTTATTTATTTTTGTTAGGCGCGTTCATGAGTGATAGAAAGTTTATTGTTTATCTTTGATTATGGTGCGATAGTTAAGTTAGTTAGGAGTGTTCATAAGTGTTTTTTTTATTTTGGCAGGCCGCGATTCCTCCTTTGGAGAGACCGAATTTTGAAATTGGATTATTGTTGATGACCTGGCCTGTATACGATTTTTTTGGACTGTTTTATTGGATTGCTGAACTGTTGATGACCTGGCCTGTATACGATTTTTTTTGGACTTTTATTGGATTGCTGAACTGTTGATGACCTAGGCCTGTGAATTGAGATCGCTGATAATAATGATGTTTATGATGATGATTATGATTAGAACGACCACCCCAATCACTGAGACAGTTATGGCAAATGGCCACCGAGTGGACTGTTGACCACAAAGCTGTGGTAGTGGGCTGCAAAAGACAGTTGGCAGTGTGTGGACGACTGTTAGAGTCCATAAAATATATATACGTACATATTTTGGTGTTGGTGGTGTGAGGTTAATGTTAAGTTTTGATAGTTTTTTTTTGGTTTATTTGAATGGTGTTTATTGTATATTTAGTGTTAAGTTTTGGATGCAGTTGATTCTAGTTTTAAGTGTAAGTTTTTGAGAATATAGTTTTAAGGCTATGTTTTGTTTTCATTTTCCTTCTGTCCAAGAGTCTAGTTTAAAGTAAAGTAAGGGGAAAGTTTGTGTTGTGGGATATTTTGAAAGTAAGAGTGATTAAGGGTGTGGGGGGGTTGTGTTTGTTGACATCCCGCCACATAAATTTGGCGCCCGAACAGGGACAACTGTTGAAGGTGGGATTGAAACTGGACTGTTGGACAAGGGTAAATAGGTTTTGGAATTACTTGAAATATTAATGGTATCGAAATGGAAGAACTGGAAGAACAGTTGTATATTTTAAAGGAGGAATTGCGGTTGTCTAATGAGCGAGAGGAGAGGTTGTTGTTGGAGAATGCGAGGTTAAGTAGTGAGAATGAGGAGATGCAAAGGAAACTTAGGGAACTTCAGGGAACTGTAGAGAGAGTGGAAGAGGGTGTTGAGATGAGGATGCGAGAAAATGAGAAACGAATGGAAGCTATGATGGGGCAGGTAATGGGGATGATGAAAACTGTCATAGGTGAAGGTGCAGTCGGAGGAGTGGCTTCTGCTTCTGGTAACGGGTTGATGGTGGAAGAGGATAGGGTAAGTGATAATGGGGAAGGTAGTGATAGTGATATTGAAAGTAAAGGGCCTAGACATAGTAAGATTGGAACGAAGGGTGATAGGAAGAAGGAGAAGAAAGGTAAAGATAATGTGAAGAAAGAAAAGAAGAAAGGTCAGGGTGTGAGTGAGGATGATCATGATTGGGTGAAGGTGGTAAATAAGAAAAAGGGTAAGAAGGGAATAGTTAAAGATAGGACTTTGAGTGTAGAACTAGATTCATTGTATTCAAATGAAGAAGAAGGCAACAAGAAGGGAGTAGACGGTGAAGATAGTAGTGAGAATGAAGTAGAGGAAGTTTGTAAGACAGTGTTTATGAGAGAGGTTCCTAGGTGTGCAAGTTTTAATGAACATAGCAGTAGGGATGTATATGACTTCTTTAGGGAATATGAAAAGTTTTGTCAGGCTAAGTATGGGGATAGTAAGAGAGTTTGGGCTAGGGAGTTGGGAGAATTTTTGTCAGGATATTTGTTGACGATGTATGGGGTGATAATGAGTGTAGGAGAGGTTGAGTATGAAAGTGTAAAGAATAGGATAATTGAACAGGTAAAACGTATGAAAGGTAGTGTTAGGTATAAGCGAAAAAATGATTTTGATGAAGCACGAATGAAGGTGGGTGAAGCAATCTCGATGTATGTATGTCGGTTAGAAACATTGGCTAGAAAGAAGTATGGGGACGAAGGAATAAATGAAAATAAGGAACTAATGAAGAAGTTTTTGGGTACAGTACCAGAGAGTGTGTGTGAGTTTATTAATTTGAAACGGAAGGAGAAAATGAGGTGGACTAGAGAGAGATTGACTTGGGATGATATTTTAGAGATAGTTGAGGATTACGAGTTGGATAGGTGTATGAAAGAAAGTAAATCTGTGAGTGTAAGAACTGGAATGGAGGAATGTGTGCCAGAATTTGGTAGTTTTAGAGATGCTGTTATGAGAGGGCCAATGAGGGCAGCTGATAGTGTAATAGATAGAAGTGTTAGGGTGAGTAATGTAGGAATACCTATGCCGAGAAATGACGGGTTTAGACAGGGAAATCAAGTTTGGAGAGATAGAAGTGCTAGTACGCAGCAAGTTAGGTTAGGTAGTGGTATCCGTGAAGAGAGGTGTTATAGGTGTGGGAAGGTAGGACATAAAAAGAACGAGTGTAGATGGGCATTAGGAGCATGTTTCGGGTGTGGAGAGACAGGGCATCGTATTAGCGACTGTAAGAAAGAGAAAGTGGTTAAGTGTTATCGGTGTGGTATGACTGGACACATAGCGAGTGGATGCCGTAATAATCGTATGAATGTAATTTGTGGTAATTGTGGTAAGGATGGTCATTATGCTAGAATGTGCAAGGAGCCGCGGGGTAAGTGTACTGAATGTGGTGCAGATGGGCATGTAGCTAGGGTTTGTAGAAAGAAGGGATCAAGTCAGCCAGGATGTTCGGGAAACTAATTCATCAGAGGGTTCAGCTGGGTGAGTCCTCGTGTGTGTGGGGAGTGAATGTGATGCATGTTCGTGAGGGTTTATTGCATGAAGATGTGATGGGAGAAAGAGCACATGATTGCATGAGTGTGAAAATGATTTTTAATGGTGTAGAGTTGGTTGGTTTGATTGATACTGGTTGTGGTGTCAATTTAATGTTTAGGAATGCATATGATAAGGTGAAAGAGGTTTGTGAATTTAAGGGATGTAAGGGTGAAGTAAAAGGTATTGGTAATTTGCGTATGCCTGTGCAAGGAAAGTTGCGGGAAAATGTTATGATTGGGGGGCTGATGATGGAGGATAATGATTTTTACGTGGTTGAGGGAGCGAATGAGAAATATGACGTACTGCTTGGGTATAAATTTCTGAAAAAATGTGGTATGATTGTACATCCAAGTGTGAATATGATTGAAATAAAGGTTAAAGGTAATATTTGTGGGGAATTTTATTTAAAGGAAGACGGCAGAGTGAGTACGAAGGTGTGGAAGGGAGTGCCGTTGGTAGCAAAGGAAAGTGTAAAGTTATCGGGTAAGAAAGGTGAGGTTATTAGTGTAAAAGTTGCATGGCCGAGCAGTCTGGGAATTTCAAATAGTGACAAGGATGAATATGTAGTGGAAGGTATGGAAGCAGGTAATTTGGTGAAAACGAGTGCGTATATATATGATGGTGTTATGAATATGCAGGAACCCAAGGTGTATGTAAGGTTGTTGCCGTGTGTTAGGAGGAAGAGAGTACGCGGAATACGTGAGGGTGATTGCATGGGATGTATGTATACACTGATTAATGTAGAGGATGGAAGATATGTTAAGGCGAGACAGGTGATGTCTGGTAAGGTAAAGAACGATGACGATTGGGATTACGATACGTTGAAAGGAAGAATTAAGTTAGATGAGAGTATAAGTGAGGTCGAAAGGGAACGATTGCTTAAGATGTTATGGGATAAGCGGAGAGTTATGAGTCTCGGTGACGATGATTGTGGGGGGTCAGACCTGCCAGAATTTAAAATAGTTCTCAGTGATGATACCCCCATATATCAGCGTCCCAGGCATTTTTCTCCGCCTATTGCCAAGGAGATAGAGGAGCAGTGTCAGGAATTAGAGCGTATGGGTGTAATAGAAAGGAGTGAGAGTGCCTGGAATAGCCCTATTGTCCCTGTACGAAAGCCTGATGGAAGTTTACGTATGTGTATTGATTATAGGAAGGTGAATGAGGTGACTGTTAAAGAACGTTTTCCAATGAATGTGGTGTCTGATTGTGTTTATAAGATGCATGGAATGAAAGTTTTTACTAAATTAGATTTGGTGCGGGGCTATTATCAGATGCCTCTAGCAGAGGGGAGCAGGCCCATTACTGCATTTTCAAGTACGAATTGTCACTTTCAATTTAAAAGGTTGAGTTTTGGTCTTGCTAATGCGCCTGCTGCCTTCCAAAGAGCGATGAATGTTGTATTGGCTGGTTTCGATCGACAGAAGGTGACTGTTTTTATAGATGATATTCTGATTGCGAGCGAGACTGTTGAGGAACATATGCGGTTGCTTGAGGCAGTGTTGATGCGGTTAATTGAAGTTGGTGTGAAAATTAAGCTTGAGAAGTGTACATGGTTGTCCAGGGAGGTGGAATTTCTTGGGCATGTAGTGGGTGAATCTGGTATAAGAAAGAGTGACAAGTTTGTGAATAAGGTGCGAGAATTTCCACGTCCCCGGACTGTGCGTGAGTTGCGAGGTTTTCTTGGTTTGGTTGAGTTTGGGCGCAAGTTTGTTAGAGATTGTTCAGGTATAGGGAAGCCTTTGAATGAATGGACGGGTAAAAGGAATAGTACAAAATTGAAATGGGATGATCGGATGATAGAAGCGTTTGAAAGGTTGAAGGAAGAGGCCGCGAAAGACGTCACTTTGGCATTTCCAGACTACAGTGAAAATGCGAGTATGCTAGAGTTGTATACGGATGCGAGTGGGGTGAGTATGGGTGGTTGTTTGGTTCAAACGCAGAGAGTAAATGGAGAAGAGAAATTGAGAGTAATAGGGTATGTTAGTAAAGCGTTTAATAAAGCTGAGCGGAAGTATTCGACGATTGACAGGGAATTGGCTGCAATACGATTTTGTCTGAAAGCATTGAAAGTATTTTTGTATGGTGTAAAATTCATTGTGCGTACTGACCATCAGCCCCTAGTGTACATGATAAGGAAAGAGTGTGTGAATGCAAGGGTTGCTAGGACCATAGAGGATTTGAATGAATTTGATTTTAGGTTAGAATATGTACCGGGAAATGAAGTATTATCAAGGATATTAATGGTGGTAAGTATGTTGTATGGTGTAACTGTGTATTTGTATTTTGGATGGAATCGACCGATGGAATATAGGGCATGTAAGGAGAATGATAGGGAATATATTTTGAGGATTCAATGTAAGGAGGAATGTTGCAAATTGTTGAGTGAGAAGGATAATGGTGCAAGTGACCTTAATCTAAGATATGGGGGTATAGAGGACAGTGAACATGATGATGAACATATTGGTGAAGTGAGTGACAGAATTGAAAGGAGAGTAAATGTATGTATGCATGGTGTAAAAGGAAGGATGATGACATATGTGAATATAAATGAGAATGAATATTGTAGTTTAATTGATACGGGTGCTCAAGTGTCATTAGTAAATGAGTCGGTTATCAGGGAAATTGAGAGGTACAATTGGGAAGTGAAAAGACAGTGTACGAGTGTGAGAATTCATGGAATAGGTCAGGGAAGTTTACTTGTTTGGGAAGAAGTGAGGTTGAAAGTGAAACTAGGGAGTATGGAAGTTGAACATAATTTTATTGTAATGGGAGAGAATGAAATGCCTAGTTGTTTTTTGATGGGAATAGATTTTTTGAGGTTGCACCATGTGTCAGTTGATGTTGGTAAGGGTTTGCTTTCAAAGAATGGCTGTAAGGTAATAGTAATCGAGGATAATAGTGTATTCATGGCGAATTTTGTTGGCATGATTGATATTGTAAAGAGTGAAGATGATTTGTTAAGCAAAGAGGAGGTGGAAGAAATGCAAGGTGAATGTTTCGAAATAAATCGATTACGTGAATGTATTTTAAATGGTATTAGGGTGGAAGAATGGCCGTGTGATTTGGAAGCGTATAAGAAAGTTGTTAAAAGATTTATTGTTTGTAAGAATATTGTGTATTTTTTGCATAGGGGAATGGATGAAGATATATATGTTCCTGTATTTCCAATGCATGCAGCTGTAAGTATGTGTATGGTAGTGCATGACAGGTATGGGCATATGGGGAAGAATAAATTGTGGGAATGCATGCGAGAGAGGTTGTTTACGCCTGGGTTGAGTCAAATTTGTAGGGATGTAGCGACTACTTGTGAGGATTGTCAGAAGGGAAAGTATCAGAGCATGCATGCAAGTCCGCCTATTTTGAGGTTACGTATGAAAGAGCCATTTGAGATGTTTGTGATTGATTGTGTTTCGTTGCCTGTGACTGCGAGAAGACATTTGGGAATGATTGTCATGGTCGATCATATGAGCAAGTTTGCGTATGCCGTACCCATCAAGAATAAAAGAAGTGAGACTGTAGCGAGAATGGTAAGTCAAGTGATGTTGCCGATGAGTGTGTGTAAGCCTGCAAAAATGTTAAGTGACAATGGTCCGGAGTTTGTTGGATGGGAGTTTGAGCAGATGTTGAGAGAATGGGGCATTGAACATGTGTATTCGACTCCGTATATGCCAAGTGCGAATGGTTTGGCTGAAAGGACGGTAAGAACCTTGACAGAAATTTTGCGGATGATGAGTACATGTGATAATGATTGGGATTTATATGTTGGGCGTGCGTTGTGGGCGTATAATGCGACGGTGCACAAGAGTACTGGTATGTCTCCGTGTAAGTTTGTGTTGAATTTTGAAAAGATAGTAAGACCGAGATTGAGTGTGTCCGAGAATGATAGAGAGGTTTGGAAGAAAGCAAATGAGAGATTTGAAAGCTACAAAGTGGGAGAGAAAGTGTTAAAAGAAGTAATTGAAAAGGGAAGAATGAATGTCAATAAGGTACGTGATAAGTTTGAAGGTCCATATGAGGTGTTAGATGTTGGTTCTAGTGGGTTGAGTTATGTTTTAGGTAAAGTAAGTGTGGATGGTAGTGTGGAAAAGGTTAGGGCACACCACAATGAGTTGCGGAAATGGAAGGAGGTACCAAGATATATTCAGGAGAATGGTATGACTAAATGGCTAAAAACGAACAAGTATGAACCGAGTATGTGTGAGGCATTAGGTTTAGAAGATAAGCAATTGGTGTTAGTAGAGTATGGAAGGAAAAAGAAGTCTGAGAATTTTACTGGGGATAAAAGGCGGGAAAATTTTGTAGTTGTAGGCGGGAATCAGAATAAGCAGGACAAGGGTGTAAATGTACAGGTGAGTATGGAAGATAAATGTATTAATACAGATGAAACTTGGATGAGTATGAATGATACTTATAGTGTGTGTGGTTTTTCGTTAGATGAGGCAAGAGAACGTATGACGGACACGAGAATGAAAGATAGGAGAATGATAAGCAGTATGAATGATTCTTTTGTTAAAGTAGAAAATGGTTTAGATGTAATGGATGAATTGTTGACAGAAATTAGTGGGATTTTCGGGCCAGATGAAACTGAGGTAGATGAAATAGTGAATGATATCTTAGACGAGCAGAGCATAGACGGGAATCGTAATAGTACGTTGAATGAAAACGACATGGAAGAAGTGAATGAGAGAGTGCAGGTATATGAAGGCCCAGTTACCCGAAGCCGAGGCCCTGTTCCAGACTGCGACTGGGTAATAAGAAAATAGGTAAGTGTTGTGTGAGGATTTGGCAAAGTAAGGGGGGAGGAATGTGGAGGATTAATTTTAATTTAATTTTTTTTGCCAAATCAGGAGAGAGAGAGAGAGAGAGAGAGAGAGTGTTTATTTAAGTTTTGTCAGGGAGAGAGAGAGAGAGAGAGAGAGAGAGAGAGAGAGAGAGAGAGAGAGAGAGAGAGAGAGAGAGAGAAATTGTTTACAGTATTGGCTTTAGTTTGTCACAGAGAGAGAGAGAGAGAGAGAGAGAGAGAGAGTTGTTTTAGTATTGTTAAATCGAGACATTTTATTTGCTTTAGTTTTGTCAGAGAGAGAGAGAGAGAATTTAATTTGCTTTAGTTTTGTCAGAGAGAGAGAGAGAGAATTTAATTTGCTTTAGTTTTATTAGATCGCGCGTGCGCGAGAGAGTATGTGTGTATGTGCGTTTGTGTGTGCGTGTTTTGTGTGTCCGCGGTGCGCGCTGAAGAAAACGGGTAATTAGCGAATGATTGTTTGAAGTTGGAAAGATTGTTGGTATAATTGAGGTTGTTTGTTTACCTTTTTAGCTAGGATAGGGTGGTGATGAATGTCTTGGGCGAAAGCATTGGATATCGAACGATAGAAGGAGTCGGTTCTGTATTTTTTTGCTCTTCGAAAGCCGGCTGTGAAGCTTTTTTTTATATTCTGAGTAAGTACTGTTTTTATTTATTTTTGTTAGGCGCGTTCATGAGTGATAGAAAGTTTATTGTTTATCTTTGATTATGGTGCGATAGTTAAGTTAGTTAGGAGTGTTCATAAGTGTTTTTTTTATTTTGGCAGGCCGCGATTCCTCCTTTGGAGAGACCGAATTTTGAAATTGGATTATTGTTGATGACCTGGCCTGTATACGATTTTTTTGGACTGTTTTATTGGATTGCTGAACTGTTGATGACCTGGCCTGTATACGATTTTTTTTGGACTTTTATTGGATTGCTGAACTGTTGATGACCTAGGCCTGTGAATTGAGATCGCTGATAATAATGATGTTTATGATGATGATTATGATTAGAACGACCACCCCAATCACTGAGACAGTTATGGCAAATGGCCACCGAGTGGACTGTTGACCACAAAGCTGTGGTAGTGGGCTGCAAAAGACAGTTGGCAGTGTGTGGACGACTGTTCCATAAAATATATATACGTACATATTTTGGTGTTGGTGGTGTGAGGTTAATGTTAAGTTTTGATAGTTTTTTTTTGGTTTATTTGAATGGTGTTTATTGTATATTTAGTGTTAAGTTTTGGATGCAGTTGATTCTAGTTTTAAGTGTAAGTTTTTGAGAATATAGTTTTAAGGCTATGTTTTGTTTTCATTTTCCTTCTGTCCAAGAGTCTAGTTTAAAGTAAAGTAAGGGGAAAGTTTGTGTTGTGGGATATTTTGAAAGTAAGAGTGATTAAGGGTGTGGGGGGGTTGTGTTTGTTGACATCCCGCCACACCATGTTCTAGTAGCCATATTCTCCCTAGCAGCCTCGAACCATTGGCATCTTTCAGCTGTCCACCTGGCGGGAGTCCGGAATGTAGTGGCAGACGCCCTGTCCCGGACCTCCCCTCTAGAATCGGAATGGTCACTCGATCTAAAGTCATTTCGGTGGATTCTCTTTCAGGTTCCCGGCCTCCAAGTGGACCTCTTCGCCACGGAATCCAACCACAAATTGAGAGTATATGTGGCTCCCAATCTAGACCCTCAGGCTTACGCCACAGACGCCATGTCACAGAATTGGGACAACTGGGAAAAGATTTATCTCTTTCCCCCGGTGAATCTTTTGCTGAAAGTTCTAGACAAACTGAGATCCTTCAAGGGACAAGTAGCCTTGGTCGCACCCAACTGGCCCAAGAGCAACTGGTATCCTCTCCTGCGGGAGTTGAGACTATACCCTCATCCGATACCCAATCCGGTTCTGTCTCAGATAGTACAAACACGTGTTGTGTACGCTTTCTCAAACATTCAGAGCGCCCTAACTTTATGGACTTTATGAAGTTTGCGGCTATGCATGGTGCCAATATTGATCCTCAAAACACCTTGTTCCTAGAATCAGATAAACGGGATTCCACCATCCGTCAGTATGACTCTGCAGTTAAAAAGTTGGCAAAATTTTTAATAGACTCAGACGTGAACTGTATGAACTTGAACCTTACAGTCACTTTCTTTAGATCTTTATTAGAATCAGGTCTGGCAGCCAATACTATCACCACTATTAAATCGGCTCTGAAAAAGATCTTCCTAGTGGGTTTTAACATAGACTTAACCGACTCTTTGTTAGCTTCAATTCCGAAAGCTTGTGCCAGACTGAAACCGGTTACTCGTCCTACCCCGGTGACCTGGTTCCTTAATGACGTACTCAAATTGGCTTCTGATACCATTAACAGTTCTTGTGATTACATGCCCCTTCTCAGGAAAACACTTTTCCTAGTGAGCTTGGCTTCCGGGGCAAGAATTTCTGAATTGGCAGCCTTGTCGAGAGACCCGGGTCATATTGACTTTCTGCCTTCAGGAGAGGTCCTTCTTTCTCCTAACAAATTCTTTTTGGCTAAGAATGAAGACCCTCAAAACAGATGGACCTCCTGGAAAATTGTTCCCCTCACGCAAGATCCGTCGCTGTGCCCTGTCACTACTCTTAGGTCTTATCTATCCCGGACCTCCTCTAACTCCTCGGGGCCTCTATTCGTTAGAGAACAAGGCGGTACCATTACTATTAAAGGGATCAGGCAACAAATTTTGTATTTTATTAAACAAGCTAACCCTGACTCTTTTCCTCTTGCACATGATATCAGGGCGGTTGCCACCTCGGTGAACTTCTTTCACCACATGAATTTTACAGACCTTTCCAGGTATACAGGGTGGAAATCACCGTCAGTGTTCAAGAAACACTACCTTAAACATTTGGAAGCCCTAAAATTTTCTACAGTAGCCGCAGGGAGCGTAGTTACTCCCGAGTAACTCACAGGTTAATGCCTTGACTCTTTATCTCTCCCTCTTACCTGCCTCATTTATACCCTATTGTATTCGTTGGTCTCGCACCTGAATACTGTTATTATATTTGTAAATTTTATGCTCCTGAGTATCTGTATATATTATCACTCACGGCATTATTATACCTACCTTATTGGATTTATGTTCATATTTAAGATACCCTTATAATTGTTTTTTGGTACTCATCTCTGATTAAAGCATCCTGTATTTCTCTTACGCTTATGTTTTTTCCTTTATTTTGCAAGTTTGGTGACATTTTTCTCTTGTATAGATTCACTGGGCGGCACAGGTTCGAGCCCAGAAAAGGGATTTTGACGTAGGAAAAATCTATTTCTGGGCGAAGGACCTGTGCCGCCCAGTGAACCCTCCCAGCTCCTCTCCCTTGGAGTCCCCAAACTTTGGGTGCTAAGGAGTTGGGTTCTGAGCGGATGCATTGTAGTAGTACCGAGTGAGGTTGAACGGCTCTCCTCTATTGGGGTTCTCTGTCGTGGATTAATCTAAATAGTGCGGGACCTCTGGATTATACGCCCAATTTTATACCGACACCAATAGGTGAGCGAGCTAGTTAACCTAGCACTCCTTTACATTTTTTCTCTGGTATATTTAGCAGTAAATTACCTAAGAATAAGTGCTTAAATGGAGCTTATTCACTGGGCGGCACAGGTCCTTCGCCCAGAAATAGATTTTTCCTACGTCAAAATCCCTTTATTAGTAATATCAGTAATTGACTTGGTGCCATCACTAAGTGCCTTACGATTATCTCAAATTTCAAGTAATTGTGATATTAGGAACACTGGTTCAACAAGACCACAGAGGCATTAATTCTCAGTAACTTTTGTAAGACTTGTTTTGGTTTTCCGTGTTATTTTGTTGTCCAAATAAGCTTCCTTCAGGCATGTGAGAATTCTAATCATGTTTCTTTTGTAACGAGTAAATGATCTGTAGCCCACTACTTTAGTGTAACCATAATAACTATCAGTTACTACTGAATGAGCTGTGGGAACCTTTTAATCATTTGATATAGTAACATTTATTCAAATGAGAGTAGGAATGTCAAAAAAAACGCAAACAAACTAAATGGTAGATTTATTCTGAATATTGTTAGCTAGTTTCAAGTTAAGATAGTCTTGAGCCAGCTATGAATTAGAAAAAGCAAGTGTAATTTATATATTAAAAAGTCAATAGTACCAGGTAATTTATACAATTTTATCTAGTTTCAGTAACTTGCTTGTTTTCCCCTGCAGTAGCGTTATCATTGTAAGAAATATTCAACATCTCAATGTAATTATTTTTTTTCTGGTTAGGTGCTATTCGTATACCATTATTTGGTTAATTTAGTATATGCATTATTACTGTTTATTAGAGAAAGAGTTCTATATTCTGTCACAGGATGGCATGGGCTGGTTGAAAAGACTTATCTAGATAAGATCTGTAGTTGAGGGTTGTTATGTTTATTTTTTCACACAATTGTGCCATTTTAGTTCAATTTTTTTGTTAGGGAAGTCGAGATGAAGGCTCTTAGTACAGGTTAGAGGAGAGTGTACTAATTTAAATTTCCAGAACCATTTAAAGTTTGTGAATGTGTAGAGTATTCCAAATGTATGTTTATTAATATGTTTTGCAACAATGGTCTCTTACCATTGCTAGATGCAATTGTGTTATATGAAATTAATGAAATTATGTTTTTGCATCCTCAACAGCATCCTTGCGAAGTCCCCTTTCATCTTGCAGTACTAGTTTACACTCAGTTGTATACGCCTGTGATATAAATAAGCATTCGATCTGCTACCAAGATCGCTGCATTTGTTTAGAGTAGGTAACTCTTCTATTTTTATTATGGATTTTACAATACACATAATCTAGTACAAGGTGTAATTTTGACTTGTTCCGACACAATACAAACCCTTTCACTCTTTATTAGGGATATACATTCAGCGAAGCTGAAATACTAGCCATAAGACTTTTAGCGAGGTGTAGCTACCCCACCGCTAGTTAGTGAGTGAGAGAAGCAGGTCTCACACACACTGGTGTTGTCTCGTCACTTTTTCTTTTGGCTTGGCCGAGAGCTGACGTTGTCTCTTCCCGCCTCCCGACTTTGTTGACTGCCATTTGACTACTTATTTGCTTTTTTCTCATTTCAGGTGTGACTGTTTCTTTTGCTGTTCATAATGCGAACCTTTCCAGGATCTGAGGGGCGCTCATGCGACACCTTCATGTCCTCAGTTGAGACCGACCCCCACTCATTGTGTCCAGCCTGCAGAAAATGGCCTTGTACGCAGGATGACACCCGCGAGTAATGATGTGAGTTGTCTTCCACCCAGTGGGAGAGATATGGGTGGTGGCATAAAAAGAAGTCTAAGAGGGACTACTTGCCTTCGGAGTTTTCCTTGAAGTTGAAGATATCTCGGACTTCTACTTTGACCCCCGATCCCTTCTCGAAGCTCCTACTCGCTTGGTTTCCTCCGGGGACCAGTCGAACAGAAGTGTTGACCAATTAATGCCGGGTCAACCCGTGGTTCAAAGGATGGTGTTGCTTTCCCTAGTTAAGCGGGGCTACCCTTCCCCTCAGGGGGAGCCTTTTCTTTTGATATCTTACAGATTTTGCCTTCACTGGGTGTTGAAGGAACGCCTTATGTCTGGATACTTACGAAGATCTTCGATTTCAGTCTATGAGGTCAAGTGGGCTGTCTTCTATGGTTGGTGTTGTGGAAGGGGTATCTTTCTCCTTGATGCCACTACAGGATTCCAGCGATAGCAAAGTTCCTCGTACACCTTCGGGAGGAATAGCCCATCTTGGTCTCGACGGTGAAAGGCTACCGCTCAGCCTTGAGTCTTGCCTTTAGGCTGAAAGGAGTTAATATTTCTTTTGTTGGAGTTGTCTCTACTCATAAGGAGTTTCGAGCTTACCTGCCATTAGTCGGAAGCTAGGACCCCATGGAACGTGGTTCGTGTCCTGCACTCCCTGAATTGTGCTCCCTTTGAACTATTACGCCAGGCAACAGATCACCACCTCATTCTGAAGACGATTTTCCCACTCACTTTGGCTTCGGCCAAGAGAGTCGGCGAACTCAATGGTCTTTAATACGATTTCTCCCATTCAAGGGGAATGGGGGGGGGGGTAACGCTCGGCTTCGTCGCCAAGCCTCAAAATGTGGTAGTAGTGGATCCTAGATTCGGTCTCTTCCTAATTGGGAGTTTTCATCACGTAACCGATGGTCCAGATCAACTGTTACTTTGCCAGTGATGAGTTTAAGCTACTACCTCAAGAGAATAGCAGCAGCTTGCCCCCAAGTGTCAGCTCGGGGAAGGTCAAGAGGAGGATCACCAAGAACTTTATCTCTGCTTGGATTTGCAAGGTCATAGATTTAGCACTGAATCCTGATCATCCTCCGACAAGACAATCCAGAGCTCATGACTACACTGTGACGCTGCTCTTACAAGCAAGCGTGTAGAAGCGTCAAATGACCTTCACCACCCACTAACTGCAAGACCCAGAGGAGCATGGAGATGTTCTCCATTTGCCCTGTGGTAGCTGCACAACAAGTGGTGTAAATACCTCAGGCTCCTTGATGGACAAGTAGCAGATGGTTGAGGTCGAAGGTTACCCGGGATTAGTCTGGGATGAATGTTTAGAATGACTGGCTCCTTTTTCCTTTCATCTTTCCCTCTCTCGGGGAACACCACCTACAGTCCTCTGTAAGCTGGCCACCTCTGTTTGCAGGTAAAACTATTTCCCTTGTATAACCTAATATAAAAATAATACTTTTTGCATCTGCATACCCACTGGCGAGGTGGGATTGGGTACGTCTATGGTTGACTCAAAGATTCCTACATTTCTGAGAAATTTTACCTAGAGTAGTCACACTGCAAGTATCACATATTCACACATATTGCTCAGGCCACTAATCGTGCGTTGCACGGAATTTATCAAGGTGATAGAGTTTTTTCCTTTTATGTGTGGAGCACGTATGGGAAAACCCCGGGTCAAAAACCAGCCTGTTGGTTCGGACTTTCACCCTCCTCAGGGTGAGTCATGTCTAATAAAGAGCAAAAGCTTTTGTATTTAGTGTCAGAACAAATGACAAATTTTAAAGTAATTTGTATTTTTTTAATGATACTAACCTTGAGCTCTTCATACAAATTTGGCCCGCCATCATCTGCAAGTCCTGCATGCAATCAAAAGTGATGAGACAACACCAGTGTGTGTGAGAGGGATAGCCTGCTATCCTCCTTGCCCCCGCTAACTAGCAGTGATGTAGTTACACCTCACTAATAGTTTTATGGCTAGTCTTTCAGCTTTGCAGAAAGTATATCCTTAATAAAGAGCTCATGGTTTGTATCGTTAGGAGAAATACAAATTACTTTCAAATTTGTTATTTTGTTACCAGTTTAAAATTTTGGTTTTCATGGGAACCAGGACAGAATTCATGCTCAAAGTTGATTCATAACTAAAGGAAACCCATTAACTGCTCCTGTGATTCCAATTATTTGTACACTGGTATGCAATTTGTGTCCCAATATGTTTTAAATTTAGGTGGTAGGTGACACTTCACTGTCAAACTTATTGTCTATCAGCCTCTGAATGGTCCTAGCCAGGAGGCTATATCCAGCAAGTCAAAATTAATTGGATAATGATGGGGAGTAGGTCGACCTCTGCCAACTCCTCTTTCTGCAAACCCCTCATCCCTAGCTCACAGGAAGTGAAAGGTCATGGGCCTATGAAAATCAAGCCTTAATGAGGCTTGATCTCAGGATCAACTCGAGTTCAAGTTGTTGATAGTCCTTCTAAGCAAGCATTTACTGTATAGGGAAGTATCAATCAGGTGTCTTTTCCATACCTTTGAGTGTCTCCCCTTTATTTTTTTTGTAGTTTTCCTTATCTTTCCCTATCCCTGTATAAATGATATCTGCATTTATTATTCTACTTTTATGATGGTTTTGATAGTAGTATAGAGTACGGTACTCTGATTGTGTCTAAACCATTTCAAAAGAGAATTGGCCACTGAATTACTGCAACCCTTATGAATTATTCTGTGTGTTTGGTTTTTATTATTATTGTTATTATTATTTGATCTACGGTATTAGGGTAGTTTTAAAACTTCAAATCTAACTGTCAATTGTGAAGTAATTTTTATTTATTTAAAGTATTTAAATGGGTTGCAGTGTTCATGGTGTAGCCTAAAGCAGGGCAATAAAATTCTTGCTTCATCCTCTGAATAAATATTATAGCTTTGCCGAAAATTCAAAGATAGTTTGTTTATGTCATATAGCTTATAAGAATTATTTTAGTGTTTATAATTCCTCTTTCCTGCTTTTGTTTAAGCTCAGTACAGTATACAGTATTTGGCCTTTGAAGCCAAGAGCTTGTGCATGTTACCTATTAAGGCAACTAAAAATACCCCTGTGGGTTATGAAGAATTTTGAAATTCAGTGTTTTCAAACTTGGTTACTATTTAAATTTTGCAGGAAAAATAGGTATCTAACATCATTTGAACCAATTTTATGATTAGATAATAATCTTGGCATCGACTGTTTCAGGACATACGTTCCAAACAAGACGAGCGGTGAATGTGAACCCGAAGCAAATTATTTGAAAGCTCATAGTTTGAGTGGTAAGTGTTTTGTTTGTCAAGTCTTTCCGCCTCAGACTTTATTTACTTCTTTCCCACTCGTTTTAGCAATGTGTTTTTGAAAGCTGCTGTATTTTAAAGGTATTTAAACCAGATCAACCACCAATTATGTTTGGTTTATTATAGTAGAAAAATTGTGTTAATCTACAAGAGTTTGCCAATTCTAACTTATCAATGGTTTGTCATATGTCAAGTAGGTTTACTTGACTTCTATTTTCAAAGGCCCACTCTCCTAAGAAAGAATAATTTGTACTGCATACAGTATAGTATACCTTTACGAAGTCTTTTCCTTTTTGCAGAATACCGTGTTAAGCCTTACGAGTACTGTGTACAGGATTCCCACTGCATTGAGGGATTGGTATGCGAGCATTTAAAGTGCAACTGTCCTGAGTAAGTACTTTCTTGCATTGGAATGCTTATTAACTATGTAAAGTTTTTAAGGTCTAATGTTTCAGACATTTGCCCTTTTTTAGATAAGGTCTCGGCAATTTTGTTCATGAGCTTTAGGTAATATTCTCATTTAGACTTGTCTGGTAAGATTATTTTCATAAATCAAAGAGTATGTTTTACATCATGTATTGTCAGCAAATACAGTCAGGCCTCATTAATTACGGTTTCTTGCTTTGCGGGTTTGGCTTTATGCGGCCAAGTCGAAGAGGAAAAAAAAAACTTTGTGATGATTGTTTACCTAACATTAAGAATTTGATTTCTAAAAGTTGGCAACAGTATTGGGATGGCCAAGAACAATGCAATACCTATTAAATAAAAATTCTCATAAAAATTGCGATAACATTTAAGCTGGGCGAAGATTTCAAATAGCCCGTGCACCTTTACACTGGGAGCACTGCGCGCCACTACCTATCTCTACACCCAGCTGGTCCTAGTTCTCTCTGTACAGCGTGTATCCATTTACTGTGGTAAAAAAATACAGCTATATTTGAAATAAAACTGGATTTTTATTAAACTGGTGTTTCACTTAATTGTATCCAATAATAATGCATGTAATATTCACGTTTTAGTATCGTATTTATAATAAAAAACAGAGAATTATAATCTCATGCATTGTTTACCTTCAAATTAGCTGATCAAATCTACGTTGTCCGTCGTAAACCGATATTCATTTTCACAGAATTACCTCACTGAGATAACATATCTTGCTTGTTAGTATGATCCTTCACTTATTATTATTATATCCTTAATCTTTTTCCCAATTCCTTCCCAAATCCCTTTCGTACATTTACTTTGCTCTCCCACACACACATCTACAATGTGTCTTTCCAACTTTTGATTCTCATTATTTTTCGCGATTTCATTCTTCTTTTTTCTAGCATTCATTCGTCATTTTCATCTTAATAATTTTAAACCCCTTTCTTAGCCCTCATTCCACGCATTCTCATGCCTATTTTTCATTCCTTCGTCTCACATTTCCCAAATTCATTGATTTCGCTAAGTTATTTGAATTAGCTTAGATTTGACGGAGGTAATGTGCAAGGAGAAGGAACTTTGCTACCACCTCCCCCTGTCTCGTCTCTTTGTCATATTGTTTCGTCTTTCTCTCTCCCTGGTGTTTCACTCAACTTTATACAATAATAATGCTTGTAATTTTCACATTTTAGTATCGTATTTATAATTAAAAACATAGCGAATTATAATCTTATGCATTGTTTATATTCAAATCAACTGATTAACCCTGCCTAGTCCGTCATCAACCTCAATTTTTGGATCAATTTTAGTATTAAGGGATGCTACCGAAGGATATTTTATATTCACATAAAGACACAATTATTACTTGATTTATCATTTTCCAATTAGCATATTAATTCCTATAGTTTTATTTGAAATGCTTCTCTCATATTCTATTTACTTGTATTGTGAGTTGAATAGCATAATGTTAACCGGAGTTTCATTCGTTGCCGATGCACGATATTTTATAGTTTTTAGCTGTGTGGTGCTCGATTATAAAACCTCTATAGAGACTTAACAAAGAAACAAAGGTTTCATCTATTACAGAGAGAGAGAGAGAGAGAGAGAGAGAGAGAGAGAGAGAGAGAGAGAGAGAGAGAGAGAGAGAGAGAGATATGAGGTTTTCTGGCATCCGGACATCGAATAAGAGAGAACTAATATTCTCTCTCTCTCTCTCTCTCTCTCTCTCTCTCTCTCTCTCTCATTGTTGCATTCTAGAAAATTACAATTATTCAAATAGTTAATTGTGCTTCAATAAAACATACATGTACTTTTGTTTTGAATTTCGGGTGTATTTTACCAATCTAAGTATTTTGGGTGCCCTGATCACCCCCAAAATACTTAGATTGATAAAATACACCTGAAATTCAAAACAAAAGTACATAAATGTATCATTAAAGCTCAATTGACTGTTTGAATGATTGCAATCTTCTAGAATGCAACAATGAGAGAGAGAGAGAGAGAGAGAGAGAGAGAGAGAGAGAGAGAGAGAGAGAGAGAGAGAGAGAGAGAGAGATATCAGTTGTTGAAAAGTAATTGAATGCACAGTTTTGTTTATTTATCTAAAAGAAACAATTATTATTGGAATATTTAAGTTTTCAATATTAAACTTACCCGATAATCATGTAGCTGTCAACTCCGTTGCCCGACAGAATTCTACGGAAGGGATACGCCAGCGATCACTATACTAGAAGGGGGTGTACTCACCAGCGCCACCTGTGGCCAGGTACTGCAGTACTTCTTGTTGACACCACCTCAATTTTTCCTCTGTCGTGCTTCCGGCAAGACGTTCTTGGATACGCTTATAATTTTGGAGTATTGTTCACGGTTTTTGGTGAAGTATTTCTCTAAGATTTCAGCTTTCGCTATACTGGAAACTTTTCTATTAGCTTAGATAGCTTTTATTTTGTTTTGATTAATGGTTAACGATCTTTTGCTTGATTTGGAATCCCCCTTGACTAGCTCTTTGATTCAAGATGTCCGACCTTTCACAAGCCCCTCCCCATAGACGATGTAGGTCTTGTAATAGGCGTATTCCGAAGGCCTCGGTTGATCCTCACACCGCTTGTTCCGACTGTAGGGAAAGACCCTGTCAGTTGGAAGATCGATGTGAGGAATGCGCCGGACTTTCGGAACTTGAGTTTGTTCGATTCCTTAAATATTCAACTAAGTTAGAGAGAGAGAGAGTTAGGAGGAGTTCTTCTCGCTCTTCGCTTTTTTCCTCACTTACATGATCCTCAACCTTTTCCTCCCCCTGTAGTGGCTACCCCCGAACCTACTATTTGTGCTCAACCTGATATGTCCGATGTTTTGCGTGCCATTCAGGCTTTAGGTGACAAAGTGGAATCGGTAGTGAGTGACCATAAGTCTCTCTTGGCGGACGTCAAAGAACTTAAGGTCAAAAGTGCAGTGGGAGGTGGTAGTGCCAGTGCTGTGCCAAGTGCTAGTGTCAGTGCGGTGCCGAGTGCTAGTGTCAGTGTCAGTGTTGTGCGTGAGGGTACTTCTGTGCGTGCCAGTCGTCCTCCCAGTCCGGGACCTCTTGCAAGCTCCCAAGCCCAGGGGAGAAGCAATGTCGAAGGGCAAAAGGGTTCGGCAGGCCTTGATCGGCGCACAGAAGTATCCTCGGTGGTTGCGGGCGTGTCTTACAGAGACCGTCACTCCCACCCGCAGACGATTGAGCCCTTATTTTCCTCGTCTGCAGAAGAAATATCGGGGAGAAAACGCTGGACTCAGGTCTCAAGACCTCTTAAACGTAAAGTCCAGACCTCAAGAGTTCTACAACCCGGATGCAGTCATTGGATTAGCTCTGACTCTCCGCAGTCATCAGGTGACTGCACACCTCCTAAGAGAGGTAAGGCGATGCCTCAACAGACCTCATCTTCTGTTAAGGCTTTGCCTCAGCAGACCTTAGCGTCTGTTGATCCCAAGATGACTTTGCTGCAGTCCATGCAGTCGCAGCTTGCGGTCTTAATGCGTGAGTTTCAGGCTGAGAAGGTTACACCTCCTCCTGCGAGCGCTCCGCCTCACCGCAGTCCAGTCTGCCAGGCGTACGAAGTTGAGGTTCCTCAGGCTACCTTACCGCGTTCGGAGTTGCCAGTTACCAGCGTTGTGCAGCAACCTCCACCTTCCTTAAGACAACCTCAACAATGGGAACAGGAGTCTTATGCCTTACTTCCTCCTCTTCCTCTTGCGGTTAGACCATCGAGGCAACAACCTCTTGAGGTACGACAACCTCTTCCATCCATGAGGCAGCCGCCTCAGCTCTCGCTGCAGCGACCTCAACTTTCCTCAAGGCGAGAGCCTCAACTCTTGAGGCTAGCACCTCAGGAACCTCAACTCGTGAGACAGGAACTGCGTTCTGCGCAGCCGCTACCTCAACTCTCGCAGCTCACACCTCAAGAACCTCAACTCGTGAGACAGGAACCTGCTACTGCGCAGCCACAACCCTTGCAGCAAGCGCAACTCTTGAGACAGGAAGCTCATGCTAGGAGTCAGCCACCTCAACCCATGCACCTACCTTCCTCTACTCTACTTGACCAGTCTTTGCAGCCTGAACCTCAGGTTTTAATTCAGTCTCCTCTCTCCACACTTGCTCCTCAGACCGCCGCAGAACCTCCTGCTTCCCAACCTCTTGACTTTGTCGTTACCAGCCCTCATCCTCTTCAACAGAGACTTGAGGATGAAACCGCAAGTGTTTATGCACCCGCTTGTCAAGATTCTGCTGTTCAGCATACCGCTGTTACTTTACCTCTCACTTCGCAACACTCTGGTGATGAGGTTTCTGAGGAGGAAGCTGCGCACCTAGATCCCTCTTCGGACGTGGAGGAACCCAAGTCTTCTCCTCACTCCATTGACTTTCGCAAGGTCCTGGCTCTTTTCAGAGAGGTATACCCGGACCATTTTGTTTCTGCTACCCCCCGCTCTCCTCCATCTGAGTTTTCGCTGGGCATGCAACCTGTTAAGTCGGCCTTTACTAAGCTCGTCTTTGCTAGATCCTCTAAGAGAGCTTTAAGAATGTTAGGGGATTGGTTGCAGTCCAAACAGCAACTAGGGAAGACTTCCTTTATGTTCCCACCTACTAAGCTGACTTCTAAGGCGGGCGTATGGTATGCCACAGGAGAGGAACCAGGCTTGGGAGTCCCTGCCTCTGCCCAGGCTGACTTCTCAAGTTTGGTCGACTCTCCTCGTAGATCAGCGATGAGGCGCTCTAAGGTCTGCTGGACCTTTTCAGACTTAGACCACTTCTTAAAGAGTATATTTCGTGCCTTTGAGATTTTCAATTTTCTCGACTGGTGCCTGGGGGCCTTGAGCAAGAAGACCACCCCTGCGGACAAGGACTCAGCCATGCTTATAATGTCCTGCATGGATAAAGCAATTCGGGATGGGTCCGGCGAGCTTGCATCAATGTTTGTTTCAGGAGTACTTAAGAAAAGGGAGCAACTTTGCACTTTTCTTTCTACTGGCATCACACCTTGTCAAAGGTCTCAACTCCTTTTTGCTCCGCTTTCTAAGTTCTTGTTCCCCGAAGAGCTTATCAAGGATTTGTCTGCGGCCCTGATTCAGAAGGACACTCATGACCTTGTGGCCTCTTCAGCTCGTAAGGCTAAGGTTGCTCCCTCAGTTCCCAGAACTTACCGCACCCCAGTGGCCGATACTCCTGCTACAAGGTTTATTCCGCCCTTTCGTGGCAGAGCCCCCAGCCGAGGAAGCTCCCGTCCAGACTCTTCCAGGAGCAGGTCTAGGAAAGGTCCCAAGACGTCAAAAGGCAAACACTGACTCTCCTCCTCTCCAGACAGCAGTAGGAGCCAGACTCAAGACCTTCTGGCAAGCTTGGGAAAGAAGAGGTGCAGACGCCCAGTCTGTCAAGTGGCTAAGGGAGGGTTACAGGATACCATTCTGCCGCAAACCCCCTCTGACCACTTCTCCCATCAACCTCTCTCCCAACTACAAGGAAAAGGACAAGAGGCTAGCGTTACACCAGGAGGTGTCGCTCCTGTTACAGAAGAAGGCAGTGGTTATAGTCCGGGACCATCAATCCCCGGGCTTCTACAACCGTCTCTTTCTGGTGGCCAAGAAGACAGGAGGTTGGAGACCGGTGCTGGACGTCAGCGCGCTCAATGCTTATGTCACCAAGCAGACGTTCACTATGGAGACGACGAAGTCGGTCCTAGCAGCGGTCAGGCAGGAGGACTGGATGGTCTCGTTGGATCTGAAAGACGCTTACTTTCACGTTCCTATTCATCCAGACTCCCAACCTTTCCTGAGATTCGTTTTTGGAAAGGTTGTGTACCAATTCCAAGCCCTGTGTTTTGGCCTAAGCACAGCTCCTATGGTGTTTACGCATCTGATGAGGAATATTGCAAAATTCCTCCATTTATCGGACATCAGAGCCTCCCTTTATTTAGACGACTGGCTGTTAAGAGCCTCCACGAGTCGTCGCTGTCTGGAGAGTCTCAACTGGACTTTGTACTTGATCAAGGAACTGGGTCTATTAGTCAACTTAGAAAAGTCCCAGCTCATTCCCTCCCAATCCATAGTTTACCTGGGAATGGAGATTCGGAGTCAGGCTTTTCGGGCTTTTCCATCGGCCCCAAGGATAAGCCAAGCCCTAGAATGCATCCTGAGCATGCTGAAGAGGAACAGTTGCTCGGTGAGACAGTGGATGAGTCTTACAGGGACCCTGTCATCGTTAGCCCTGTTCGTCGAGTTAGGGAGACTCCACCTCCGCCCTCTCCAATTCCATCTAGCAGCTCATTGGGACAAGGATTTGACGCTCGAAGCAGTCTCTATTCCTGTCACCAAAGAGATGAAGACCACTCTCTTGTGGTGGAAGACCAACATCCTTCTCAAGGAGGGTCTATCGTTAGCGATTCAGACCCCCAATCTTCATCTCTTCTCGGACGCATCAGACTCGGGCTGGGGCGCGACCTTGAACGGACAGGAATGCTCGGGAACATGGAACAAGGAACAGGAAACGCTCCACATCAACTGCAAGGAGCTGCTGGCAGTTCATATGGCCCTAATGAACTTCAAGTCCCTCCTGCTAGGCAAGGTGGTGGAGGTGAACTCCGACAACACCACAGCCTTGGCTTACATCTCCAAGCAGGGAGGGACCCATTCGAGGAAGCTGTACGAGATAGAAAGGGACCTCCTCATTTGATCAAGAAGTCTAAACCTCACTCTAGTAACGAGGTTCATTCAGGGCAACATGAACGTCTCAGCAGATCGCCTAAGCAGAAAAGATCAAGTCATCCCCACGGAATGGACCCTTCACAAGAGCGTGTGCAACAGACTTTGGACCTTGTGGGGTCAGCCTACGATAGATCTGTTTGCCACCTCCATGACCAAGAGGCTTCCTTTGTACTGTTCCCCAGTTCCAGACCCAGCAGCAGTTCACGTGGATGCTTTTCTGCTGAATTGGTCCCATCTCGACCTTTACGCATTCCCACCGTTCAAGATCATCAACAGAGTCATTCAGAAGTTCGTCTCGCACGAAGGGACACGGCTGACGCTGGTTGCTCCCCTTTGGCCTGCAAGAGAATGGTTCACAGAGGTACTACAATGGCTGGTCGACGTTCCCAGGACTCTCCCTCTAAGAGTGGACCTTCTACGTCAACCTCACGTAGACAAGGTACACCCAAACCTCCACGCTCTTCGTCTGACTGCCTTCAGACTGTCGAAAGATTCGCTAGAGCTAGAGGCTTTTCAAAGGAGGCAGCCAGAGCGATTGCCAGAGCAAGGAGGGTATCCACTCGTAGAGTCTACCAATCCAAGTGGGAAGTCTTCCGAAGCTGGTGCAGAGCCAATGCAGTTTCCTCTACCAATACCTCTGTAACCCAAGTAGCTGACTTCCTATTACATCTAAGGAATGAGAGATCCCTTTCGGCTCCTACGATTAAAGGGTACAGAAGTATGTTGGCTTCAGTTCTCCGCCACAGAGGTTTGGATCTTTCTTCCAACAAGGACCTTCAAGACATCCTTAAATCTTTCGAGACTTCTAAAGAACGTCGTTTATCCACTCCAGGCTGGAATCTAGACGTAGTCTTAAGGTTCCTTATGTCTCCTAGGTTCGAACCTCTCCAGTCAGCTTCCTTCAAAGACCTTACCCTCAAGACTCTTTTCCTCGTCTGCCTTGCAACAGCTAAAAGAGTTAGTGAGGTTCACGCCTTCAGCAAGAACATTGGGTTCACATCCGAATCTGCAACATGTTCTTTACAGCTCGGATTTTTAGCTAAGAATGAACTTCCTTCACGTCCTTGGCCTAGATCGTTTGAAATTCCTAGCCTTTCCAACATGGTGGGTAACGAGCTAGAAAGAGTTCTTTGCCCTGTCAGAGCTCTGAAATATTATCTTAATAGGTCAAAACCTATACGAGGACAGTCAGAAGCCTTATGGTGTGCAATCAAGAAACCTTCGATGCCTATGTCCAAAAACGCAGTTTCGTATTATATAAGGCTTCTGATTAGAGAAGCCCATTCTCACATGAAGGATGAAGACCTTGCTTTGCTGAAGGTAAGGACCCACGAAGTGAGAGCCGTAGCCACTTCGATGGCCTTTAATCAGAACCGTTCTCTGCAGAGCATTATGGATGCAACTTATTGGAGGAGCAAGTCAGTGTTTGCATCATTTTATCTTAAAGATGTCCAGTCTCTTTACGAGAACTGCTACACCCTGGGACCATTCGTAGCAGCGAGTGCAGTAGTAGGTGAGGGCTCAGCCACTACATTCCCTTAATCCCATAACCTTTTTTAACCTTTCTCTTGAATGCTTTTATTGTTGTTTTTTGGGTTGTTACGGTAGGCTAAGAAGCCTTCCGCATCCTTTTTTGATTTGGCGGGTGGTCAATTCATTCTTGAGAAGCGCCTGGGTTAGAGGTTGTGTAGAGGTCCTTTAGTATGGGTTGCAGCCCTGTATACTTTAGCACCTTAGAGTTGTTCAGCCTCCTAAGAGGAACGCTGCGCTCAGTAAGGAAGACGAACTTATTAAAGGCAGAGTAATGGTTCAAGTCGACTTCCTTACCAGGTACTTATTATTTCATTGTTATTTTGAATAACTGATTATATGAAATACGGGATACTTAGCTATCTTATAGTCATGTACACTGGTTTTCACCCACCTCCCTGGGTGTGAATCAGCTACATGATTATCGGGTAAGTTTAATATTGAAAAATGTTATTTTCATTAGTAAAATAAATTTTTGAATATACTTACCCGATAATCATGATTTAATTGACCCACCCTTCCTCCCCATAGAGAACCAGTGGACCGAGGAAAAATTGAGGTGGTGTCAACAAGAAGTACTGCAGTACCTGGCCACAGGTGGCGCTGGTGAGTACACCCCCTTCTAGTATAGTGATCGCTGGCGTATCCCTTCCGTAGAATTCTGTCGGGCAACGGAGTTGACAGCTACATGATTATCGGGTAAGTATATTAAAAAATTTATTTTACTAATGAAAATAACATTTTTTAGTTTATAAAACAAGCTGTATTTCTCTTTACGTAAGTACTGTATAGATAACATACTACGCAAGAGACAACAATAAGTTGCGTCATGCTTCTAGAGTAGCGCCGTAGGCTACGAGTCTTGATACGAAAACACCGAAAACTTACAATACGTACAGTTAAGCTGTACTGTAGTAATATTACCGTATATATAATACAGTAATATACACTACAGTATCTGTGAGTATTAGGTTACAGTACAGTATTATTAAATTTTAAATATTTAACTTAGCCGGTGAATATATAATAGCTGCAACTCTGTTGCTCGACAGACACATACATAAAAACTCGCCAGCGATCGCTATACAGGTTGCGGGTGTGCCCACCAGCGCCAACTGTCGGCCAGATACCACTCTCGATGTAAACAAAACCTCAATTTCTTCTCTGTCGACGTGTCGACAAGACGTACTTTACTCGCTGTTGAACCTGGAGTTTTTCCCATCTTATTTGGTGAAGTACTTTATTTTGGTTTGAGCTTTCGCAGTACAGGTGTTTTTCTTCAAATAACTCCTTGAACTCTTTTTTGAATCGGATTAATTGTTGATGACTTAGATCGTTTTTTTTGGAATTTTCCCTTGACTAATTCAAAATGGCTGACCCTTCTCAAGTTCCCAAGTTCAGAAAATGTAATGCTAGGGACTGTCATAGGCGTCTTCCAAAGGCTTCTCTCGACCCTCACACTGTTTGTTCCAATTGTCGGGGTAAAACCTGTCAATTGGAAGATCGGTGAGGAATGCGTGGGCCTTTCGGAATTCGATTTTATCGAATTTGATAAATATACACGCAGACTAGAGAGAGATAGGGTAAGGAGAAGTTCTTCTAGGTCGGTAGATTTTTCCTCTCCACATGCCCCTGAACCTAATCCTTCCCCTGTAGTGGTTGTTCCTAACCCCCCTCCTAGCACTCAGGAACCGTCGATGCAAGACATGATGCGTGCTATTCATGCCTTGGGGGAGAGAGTTGAGGCATTAGCAAGTGACCGAAATCAACTCATGGCGGACGTAAAGGAACTCAAGTGTCAAAGTGCCACGGCGGAAAGTGTTAAAGTGCCTAGTGTTTCTCAAAGTGTTGTGAACAGTGTTGCGCTCGAGGGTTCGTCTGTTCGTGCCTGTCGTCCACCTAGTCCGGGACCTCTTGCAAGCTCCCAAGCCCAGGGGAGAAGCAATGTCGTACGACTCATGGGTTCGAGAGGCCTTGATCAGCGAACAGACGTTCCCTCTATGGTATCAGGCGTATCTCTCCAAGATCGCCCCTACCAACGTAAGACGAGAGAGCCCATTTTTACCTCGTCGTCCGAAGGTGTTTCTCGTAAGAAACCTTGGACCAAGGTCTCCAGACCTTTAAAGCGTAAGTCGGTCCCTTCAGGACAAGTCCAACGTCCCGGTTGTAGCCACTGGGACAGTTCGGACCCGTTGCCGTCATCTGATGACTGCTCGCCGCCTAAGAGAGGCAAAGTTGTGCCGTCTCATTCGCTAGCCCCGTCTGTTACCGCACCTGCTTCCGTAGACCCTAAATGGGAGTTACTGCAAGACATGCAGTCCAAGCTTGCGTCCTTGATGGAGGACTACAATGCTGAGAAGGTTTCCGCCGAACCTACTGGCCATCAGCCATCCAAGCGGTCTGTTGTGCATCCTGTTGACGTTGATGTAGCTTTCTCGCGTCAACCAGTTGGGGTAGTACCTCCACCGATGCGACCCAGTGTGGATTTCCAGCCGCACGTTGACGTTAGGCAACGCACTGATGTGATTGGTGACGTTCAGGACGTTCATCAACCATCAGAGTTGACTTGTTTTGACGCGGTGCGTCAACCTCCGCAACCCGGTATGGTGTTGACTGCACAACCCAGACGGTCTAAACAGTCTCGGGTGGACGCTGTGCGTCCTCGCGCACCTGTGGTTGTTGACAGTTCCCAGACTGTTCAGCAGTTCCAGGACGCTGCGTCCGGCTCCGTCACGTATGCACCAGTGCGACCGGACTCTGCGAGTCAAACGTTGCCTACTCCTTTGCCGTTTTCTCATCAGTTATCGGATGAGGAACTGTCAGATGAGGACGTTGCTGAACCACACCCTGATGATCAACCTTCAGAACTAGATGAGCCTAAAGCAGCTCAACCATCCTTGGACTTTAGAAAAGTCATGGCTGTTTTTAAAGAGTTGTTCCCTGATCACTTTATTTCTGTGGCTCCTCGTTCGCCGCCGTCAGAGTTTGTCTTAGGCGTTCCTACTACCATGCCTGCCTTTACTAAACTCGTTCTCTCTCGCTCATCCAAGAGAGCTTTACGGCTGTTAGGCGATTGGTTAGAGACCAAGAGGAGTTTAGGGAAGACAGCATTTGCCTTCCCCCCATCTAAACTCTCGTCTAGATCGAGCGTCTGGTATGCCACGGGAGAAGTTCTCGGCTTGGGAGTTCCTGCCTCTGCCCAGGGCGACTTCTCAAGTCTTGTAGACTCTCCCCGCCGCCTTGCCATGAGACGCTCGAAGATTTGTTGGTCACCTTCGGACCTGGACCACCTTCTTAAAGGCATATTTAGGGCGTTCGAAGTCTTTAACTTCCTGGACTGGTGTTTAGGAGCCCTGAGTAGGAAAATCTCTTCTGCAGATAAGGATGTTTCCTTACTCATTATGTCCTGCATGGACAAGGCCGTCCGTGATGGGTCCAACGAACTTGCCGCTTCATTCACGTCCGGAGTCCTGAAGAAACGAGAGTCTCTGTGCTCTTTCCTGTCTGCTGGAGTGACGCCATGCCAAAGATCTGAGCTACTCTTTGCGCCCTTGTCTAAGTGCCTGTTTCCTGAAGTCTTGGTTAAGGAAATTGCCTTGTCTTTAGTGCAGAAGGACACCCACGATCTAGTTGCGTCCTCGGCTCGCAAAGCTCCCCCTTTGCCTGCCTTGTCTGCTAGACCTAGGATAGACACTCCAGCGTCTCGGTTTATCCCGCCCTTTCGTGGCAGAGCCTCCAGCAGGGGAGGTGCTCGTGCCGAAGGGAAGAGAGGGAAGAGAAAAGGATCCAAGTCCTCTAAGGGCAGAGTCTGACTGCCCGCAACTTCAGACAGCAGTAGGTGACAGACTCAAGAACTTCTGGCAAGCCTGGGAGAAGAGAGGCGCAGATCAACAATCTGTGAGGTTGCTCAGAGAGGGGTACAAAATCCCTTTTGTACGCAAACCTCCTCTAGCGACGTCCCCCATCGATCTCTCTCCCAGGTACCGAGAGGAAGAAAAGAGACAAGCCCTGAAACTGGAAGTGTCTCTTTTGCTAGAGAAGGGAGCGGTGGTCAAAGTCTCGGACCTTCAATCACCGGGGTTTTACAACCGTCTCTTCCTAGTAGCAAAGAAGACAGGAGGTTGGAGACCGGTGCTAGACGTCAGTGCTCTGAATGTCTTTGTCACAAAGACGAAGTTTACCATGGAGACCACAAAGTCAGTCCTAGCAGCGGTCAGAAAGGAAGACTGGATGGTCTCTCTAGACCTAAGGGACGCCTACTTCCACATCCCCATTCACTCAGACTCCCAACCTTTTCTGAGATTCGTCTTCGACGATGTGGTGTACCAGTTTCGGGCCCTGTGCTTTGGCCTAAGCACAGCTCCTCTCGTGTTTACGAGGCTTATGAGGAATGTGGCAAAATTCCTCCACTTATCGGACATCCGAGCCTCCCTTTATTTGGACTACTGGCTTCTCAGAGCCTCTTCCAGTCATCGCTGTCTGAAGGATCTCAATTGGACTCTAGATCTGACCAAGGAATTGGGACTCCTAGTCAACTTGGAAAAGTCACAGCTGGTCCCATCCCAAACTATTCTGTATTTAGGGTTGGAGGTTCACAGTCAAGTTTTTCGGGCTTTTCCGTCGGCCCCCAGAATAGATCAAGCCCTGCTCTCCATCCAGAAGATGCTGAAGAAAGAACGCTGCTCAGTCAGGCTGTGGAGGAGTCTGGTAGGGACGCTGTCACCCTGGAGCAATTTGTCTCGCTAGGAAGGCTACACCTCCGTCCTCTTCAATTCCATCTGGCTTTTCACTGGAAAAAGGACAAGACACTAGAGGCGGTCTCGATCCCGATTTCCGAAAAGATAAAGTCTTGTCTGACTTGGTGGAAGGACAATATCAGCCTACGAGAGGGTCTTCCCCTGGCAGTTCAGATACCCAACCACGTTCTCTTCTCGGACGCATCGGACTTGGGCTGGGGCGCGACGCTGGACGGTCGGGAATGCTCAGGTCTGTGGAACTCGAGTCAGAGGAGCATGCATATCAACAGCAAGGAGCTTTTGGCGGTTCATCTGCCCTTGATAAGCTTCGAGAATCTCCTTCGAGGCAAGGTGGTGGAGGTAAACTCGGACAACACCACGGCCTTGGCGTACATTTCCAAACAGGGAGGTACCCACTCACTGACTTTGTACGAGATCGCAAGGGACCTGCTCATCTGGTCAAAAGATCGAGGCATCTCCCTAGTAACGAGGTTCATCCAGGGCGACTTGAACGTCCTAGCAGATTGTCTCAGTCGGAAAGGTCAAGTAATTCCAACCGAATGGACCCTCCACAAGGATGTGTGCAAGAGACTTTGGGCGACTTGGGGTCAACCAACCATAGATCTTTTTGCAATCGCTGACCAAGAGGCTTCCAATCTATTGCTCTCCAGTCCCGCCCAGCAGCAATACATATAGATGCCTTCCTCCTAGATTGGTCACATCTAGATCTTTACGCATTCCCACCATTCAAGATTGTCAACAAGGTACTGCAGAAATTCGCCTCTCACGAAGGGACAAGGTTGACGTTGGTTGCTCCCCTCTGGCCCGCGAGAGAATGGTTCACCGAGGTACTTCGATGGCTAGTAGACGTTCCCAGAAGTCTTCCTCTAAGAGTAGACCTTCTACGTCAGCCACACGTAAAGAAGGTACACCAAAGCCTCCACGCTCTTCGTCTGACTGCCTTCAGACTATCGAAAGACTCGAGAGCTAGAGGCTTTTCGAAGGAGGCAGCCAGTGCGATTGCTAGAGCAAGGAGAGCGTCTACCATTAGAGTCTACCAATCGAAGTGGGAAGTCTTCCGAGACTGGTGCAAGTCAGTTTCCGTATCCTCGACCAGTACCTCTGTAGCCCAAATAGCTGATTTTCTCTTATACCTGAGAAAAGTACGATCCCTTTCAGCTCCTACTATCAAGGGCTACAGAAGCATGTTGGCCTCGGTCTTCCGGCATAGAGGCTTAGATCTTTCCAACAATAAAGATCTGCAAGACCTCCTTAAGTCTTTCGAGACCTCTAAGGAGCGTCGTTTGGCTACTCCTGGGTGGAATTTAGACGTGGTCCTAAGATTCCTCATGTCAGACAGGTTTGAGCCTTTACAGTCAGCCTCCCTGAAAGATCTCACTCTTAAGACTCTTTTCCTGGTATGCTTAGCCTTGGCTAAAAGAGTCAGTGAGCTTCATGCCTTCAGCAAGAACATCGGGTTTTCGTCAGAAAAAGCTACTTGTTCTCTGCAGCTTGGTTTCCTAGCCAAAAATGAGCTACCTTCTCGTCCTTGGCCTAAATGTTTCGATATTCCTAGCTTATCGGAGATCGTAGGCAATGAACTAGAAAGAGTCTTATGCCCTGTTAGAGCTCTTAAGTTCTACTTAGCTCGTACTAAACCTTTACGAGGCCAATCTGAAGCGTTATGGTGTTCGGTTAAGAAACCTCCTTGCCTATGTCAAAGAATGCTTTGTCATATTTTATCAGATTGTTAATACGAGAAGCTCATTCACACTTGAGTGAGGAAGACCGATCTTTGCTTAAGGTTAAGACGCACGAGGTTAGAGCTGTAGCAACTTCCGTGGCCTTTAAGCAAAATAGATCTCTGCAAAGTATCATGGACGCAACCTATTGGAGAAGCAAGTCAGTGTTCGCGTCATTTTACTTGAAAGATGTCCAGTCTCTTTACGAGAACTGCTACACACTGGGACCATTCGTAGCAGCGAGTGCAGTAGTGGGTGAGGGCTCAACCACTACAATTCCCTAATTCCATATCCTTTTAATCTGTCTCTTGAAATGTTTTAATGTTGTTTTTATGGGTTGTCCGGAAGGCTAAGAAGCCTTTCGCATCCTGGTTGATTTGGCGGGTGGTCAAAGTCATTTCTTGAGAGCGCCCAGATTAGGGGTTTGATGAGGTCCTGTTGTATGGGTTGCAGCCCTTGATACTTCAGCTCCTGGGGGTCTGTCAGCATCCTAAGAGGATCGCTGGGCTCCGTAAGGAAGACGTACTTACAAGGCAGAGTAATCGTCTAAGTCGACTTCCTTACCAGGTACCTATTTATTTTGGTTTTGTTATATTGATAACTGTCAAAATGAAATAAAAAACTCTTAGCTTATACGATGTAAACATATTTAACTCTGGTCTCTACCCACCTCCTTGGGTGTGAATCAGCTATTATATATTCACCGGCTAAGTTAAATATTTAAAAATGATATTTTAATTATAAAATAAATTTTTGAATATACTTACCTGGTGAATATATAAATTAAAGGACCCTCCCTTCCTCCCCAATAGAGACGCAGTGGGATGAGAAGAAATTGAGGTTTTGTTTACATCGAGAGTGGTATCTGGCCGACAGTTGGCGCTGGTGGGCACACCCGCAACCTGTATAGCGATCGCTGGCGAGTTTTTATGTATGTGTCTGTCGAGCAACAGAGTTGCAGCTATTATATATTCACTGGGTAAGTATATTCAAAAATTTATTTTATAATTAAAATATCATTTTGAACAACTTTTGTTATACAGAACAGTAAGGGGATGATGATGACTCTAAACTTAGCATAATACTGTACTGTAACCTTATTGTGTCCAGTACATGTGTGCAAATGTACTGTACACTGTACATATGATTATAAACCGTTGTAGAAACCAAATTAAAACAATATTAGGCAGTATTTACTGTGTTAATCATCATCTTGGGCACCCGTTCATGGCAAGGAGCAGTAACTTTTTAGGTTGGGAGTTAGCCCACCCTAGTGTAGTATTTATTTGCGAAAATTCGCCTATCGCGCCTGTGTCTGTAACCTAACTACCGTGAATAACGAGGCTTGACTGTATTAAATGACTTGTTGGTCTATACATTCCTTAATCATTTACTTAGCAGTATTACTTTATATTAATTTTCAGGCCTTGCACATATAGAAGAGATGAAGAAGTTTGTTACTGCGGAAAGTACAAGATAAAAGCCAAGGAAGGCCCAATTGTACTTGGCATTTGTTTAGGAATTGCAATATTGACATTTTGGGCTTATTTGATAAGGAGGACATTTGAGAAGTAAGTGCTAATTATGATATGAATTTTAATATCTATCTTATTTTGTTTTTTTTTAATTACTGTAATTGCTTATGACTCATTAACCAAGTCTTTTCGAGGATTCATTAGCCACGTCTTTTTGGCAAAAATTGAGATTCGTTTTGCGTAACTATATATGCTTAAAAAATAAACGTCGATTGCCATATGTTGACGGTGATAACTATGAAATACCATTTACTGTACTATGTTTTCCAAATTCCTTTCGAGACAAATATGTCATTTTATTTAATTGTATTGATACCTTTATGTAATTTTGTAATGTCGAAAACTTTCTCAGGTTTCTTGGAAAGAAAAGAGGTCCATTGAGTTGCGAACCATCAGCAGACAGTTCTCAACATTATGGAGGTGTCATTCATAACCATGAAACTACAAGTGAAATAACTAGCAATGATCATCCAATAGAATTCATAGTTCATTCAAACAGAACTGACCAACGTATCAACACATCCTGTGGCTTACCTCCACGCCAGCCAGAAAATGATACACTTGATGATCATCGTCTGCCACAGACGTCCAGTAATGTGCTCCCTGATCATCAAGGAGTAGCCTTCAATCCTCTCTTTGCCCCTCAAGATTCATCTCTAAGTGTTAATTCTTCTCGTCCTCCAACGCCTTCCGCTCCTTTCTTACCCGCTGAGAATTCCAGTTCCTTAGATCTTCCTCCAGCTTACCATTCTCTGTTTCCTAAACCAACAGATGTTAGTGCACCATCTTCATCATACCCATTGAAATAAAATAATTGGTGGCATTCTAAGAAACAAAGAAATACAGTATACTGGTGCTGTAGAATATAAGAACAGGATGGAACTAGTAAGCAAGAGATGAATAAGGTTATGATTTTTTATTTATTCTTAAAAGTAGCAAATAATATATTAGAGATATACAGATAGGAGAGTCACAGGAAAGGGATTTTGATGAAGGAAAAATCTATTTCTGAGCTCAACCTGTGTCGCTCCGTGAAATGCTCCCTAAAGCACCATTTCAAAGGTATAAATACTGCTAAATATACCAGAGAAAAAAAGTTGCATGGAATGCTAGGAATATATCCAGCTCGCTCACTCCTAAAGGGTGTCGGTATTAAAACTGGGGCGAGTGATACCACTACCAGAGATCCCTTTCCAATTAAACTTCTCCCTCCTCAAAATCCCGTTACTACGAGGTGTCGTTCACGACAGCTAACCCCCCCCCCCCCTCCACCACCACCACTACCTAACCTTCTCCCATCATTCCTTGTTAGCACCCGTGAAATGCTCCTTAAAGCACCATTTCAAAGGTATAAATACTGCTAAATATACCAGAGAAAAAAGTTGCATGGAATGCTAGGAATATATCCAGCTCGCTCACTCCTAAAGGGTGTCGGTATTAAAACTGGGGCGAGTGATACCACTACCAGAGATCCCTTTCCAATTAAACTTCTCCCTCCTCAAAATCCCGTTACTACGAGGTGTCGTTCACAACAGCTAACCCCCCCCCCCCCCCCCCTCCACCACCACCACTACCTAACCTTCTCCCATCATTCCTTGTTAGCACCCGTGAACGTTCGTACGTGTTTTTCGTAGCTCTGTGTTATTTTGTGTTTATGAAGATGTCACAGCTTGAACAACTGGATGACTTACAGGTAATCTGGTGTTTTCTTTGGCTTTAAGAACTACTTCGCTTTTACTGTTTAGTTCTCAATTATCTTTGGCTAAATATTTTAATTCGTTCAAAATGTATTTACAGTATTAAAATGATTTGTTTTAAATTAGTTTGGAGAGCACCTGAGACAGGACCAAAGATAATTCAATGTAGCTTAGGGTTGAGAGATTAAAAGTCCTGTTACGTGTGGATGATCTGTATGTAAAATTTTTAGATTTCTTCAAGTACAAAGTTCAGATTGTTTCCTATATTGTCCACATTTTGTAATGATATTGGGAAAGTTTGTGTCACAGAATGAACTGAGAGACTAAATCTATTGAGAACACTTATAGAGAAATATCGTAATTTGGCAAATAATATCTCTGAATATTGTAGGAAGAAATTTGATACAGTAATATCTTTAATGTATACTGTACATAGCATAAAACTCCGTTCAGAAATAGCTGGATGTATTTATTTTATTTAGCTTTAGAATATAAAAAGAAATATTCAAGTTTGGTTATTGTCAGAGTTTATTTGAGAGCAAGATTTACTTCATTATTTTTATGAATCTTCCGTGATGTTCATATTACTTCTTCTCCAGAAGCCCAGTTTAATCAACTTATCCTCATAAGATTTTTGTTATAACCTTAACAAATAAATGCCCTCTATCATAAGTGGTAGGAAACCAAAGTTATTGATTTAAGGAAAAATAGCTTTCAGTTTCTTCATATATCTGGTAGCGATCGTACACGCTGTCAGATTTCAGATTTTTACAAGATGCGGTGGTTTAAGATGTCTTCCACAATGATTGCTGTGAATGTGCATGGGAATTATTTAAGGATTTAAAGGGTGCTCATGAATTCTAGATGCAAGGGACAGTGACAGTGCCCTATTAAGCAAGACAATGTCCTAGAGACCAACCACATTACATAAGATCAGCACCCAAGCCCCTTCTCCACCCAAGCTAGGACCAAGGAGGGCTAGGCACTGGCTGCTGATGACTCAGCAGATAGACTTATAGGCTCCCTGTAACTCTCCATCCTTAGCTCACAAGGATGGTGAGGTTGCAGCGACCAACGAAACTAACGAGTTTGAGTGGGACTCAAACCCCAGTCTGGCAATCACCAGGCAAGGATGCTACCATCAGGCCACCACAGGGAGATCTATTTCTGCATTCTCTTGTATCATGTCACGAGATATTCTGTGATTTCATTATCTCTGTGAAGACGTGGTCTCACCCTTAGAATTACTAATGGGAAAATATGTTTAAATAATTAATGATAAGGTTAACATTTCTAGCAAGCAGAGGAAAACTAGACTAGTTGATTGTAGTCGGATGACAACTATCCTTTTGTTGATAGTGATCAGCTTCACCAGCTATGGACATCAGTCTTTCCTTTTGTGTAAACTAAAGAATTCTTGTGTATTATCTCTTACTATTGGTAAATTTGGTCCTCCTCAACCTATTGTCAAACCTAACCCAATCTCCCATAGTCATTATAAGTTAATAGTGTTTTACTCAGGGTTCTGAGCATACGCTGCACTCCACAGATTTGAGTGCCTCACAAAGCCTCAAAGTGTTTACATAATTTAATTTTTCTGCTGCTAAACTCTTGCTTCTTCAATTTTAGTCACTAAAATGCCAAGTTAGACTGTGATGCAGAAGACCGAATAAGTTGTTGTTCTGACCCTAGTATCACCTCCTCTTGCTAACATTCTACTTAGCTGATTTTGTACTTGAGGGTGTACCAAGTAGGTGTTTGCAAAACATTATCTTTAAAAAACTTATCTACGGTACTTATAATTTTGTATTTTCAATTACTTTACTAAATAATCTGGAGTCCCATTTTCAAACCCTAATTTAAACGGTTTATTAAAGTAATTTAGACCAGGTTTGTAACCTTAACCTTGTTGTCTTGATTGTACAATACTAAAATTTATTCTCTTTTCTTTAATTGTCCCCCACCTGCAACAGAATGTGGGAGTCAGCAATATGAACATCAAGGGGAGATGAAGAGAAATAATTAGAATTTTAATAATAACATTTCTTATTTTTATTCATACTCACCTGATGTTTATATACATGCCCACCCTCCCCGCTGACTCATAATATCAAGAGGATGGTTAACATCAGCTTCAAAACTGAAAGCTATTTTTCCCAAGGCAACAATCTTGGCTTCCTACTACTTACGGTAGAGGTAGAGAGCTCTGTTCCTCTATTAAGGGCATGTGTTGTTTTAGGACAAAGAAAATGGGAATGTTTTTAAATCTTACAATTAAGTGTTGATAAACTGGGCTTCTGGAGAAGAAGCATTATGAACAGCAGCTGAGTTTAAAAGTAAGAAATTTTATTATTAAAATTCTAATTTTGCTTCATCCTAACAAAACTCAAAGTTTGATTGTAAGTAGGTCATGGACAGTGGCTCCTCAACAACTAGATCTCAGCATTGATAATGTTTCTTCAACTTTGTATGAGTTTTAGAATTTTATGTGTGATTCTCGACAGCCAATTTACTTTTGAGAAACACATTAGGTTTGTGTCTTCTTCATTTGCCCTAAAAATTGGCATATTGAGAAAGTCCTCTTAAGATTTTTGGTGATCAATCTATTCTGGAGAAGTGTTTTAATTCCTTCATTCTACCTTGTTTCGAGTATTGTTCTCCTGTTTGGTCTTCAGCTGCTGATTCTTTTCTTAATTTGTTGGGCAGGAACTTACGGTCTATTAAATTTCTTATTCCTGATCTAGATATTAATCTTTGGAACTGTTGTTCAATTAGTTCATTATGCATGTTGCATAAGATTTTTCATAATTCTTCATGGACAGTTCCATCCTGTTCGTAATATTAGGCATGCAGTTAATGCTGATAGTCAGGCCTTCTCCATCATGAGGCTCAATACTACGCAGTATTTTAGAAGTTTTGTTCCAGCTGTGACCAAATTGTGGAATGACCTTCCCAATCGGGTAGTTGAATCAGTAGAACTTCAAACGTTCAAAATTGCAGAAAATGGTTTTATTTTTATGTTGAACAGGCTGACATAAGTCTTTTTATAGTCTATATATAAATATATCTTTTAATGCTGTTAATGTTTTTTTAAATAATTTATTTTAATTGTTCATTACTTCTTATATCATTAATTTATTCCATTTCCTCATTGGGCTATTTTTCCAACTAGGGTTGTAGCTTGGCTGATAATAATAATAATTGATATGCCGTCCAAGCTCTCACTCTCTTCATATTAAGGATTTGTTTATTTTATTAAACATAGTTGTTCCATATTATTATTAAAGTAGGACTTTATTTCCAAAGTAGTGGCTGGCTTATGACTGGCATTGTAGGTACTGTTTACAGAACCTATAAAGAATAATTTAACTTGCATTTATTTACATTATAGTGACATATTGGAAGCATCCTTGCCTGGCAATCGCAGGACTGGGGTTCAAGTCCCGCTCAAACTCGATAGTTTCTTTAGTGTCTGCAACCTTACAATCCTTGTGAGTTAAGGATGGGGTGTTTCGGAGGAGCCTATAGGTCTACCTGTTGAGTAATCAGCATCCAACGAAAAACGTCTAAAGCGTCGATGGTGCTATGGAGGAATAAAGGTAAGGGGGTGGGGAGGTGTAGGGGTGAGGGGAGGATAGTCGTAGTAGAGGCAGCAGTCGGGTGTTGTTCCAGGGGATGTCGATGAAGGAGAGGTCTTACTGGTGAGGGACCTATGGTCGTGGTTCTATCACGCCCCAGTATTGTATATTCCCTTTTTCTCTGGTATATTTTATGCCTTAGAAATGGTGCTTTAAGGAGCATTTCACGGAGCGACACGGGTCGAGCCCAGAAATAGAAGACTTATTAAGTTTAAAGTACACAATGTCTATACATATCAAATAGATCCATAATATTTTAAAATACTCATAAGAAATATTAAATGGGTGTGTTTTTTAATCAGCCCTCCATATTGTTAATAATTAAAGATATATTTTCATAGAAATATAAGTACTATATTTATTAACTATATTTGAACTACTTTTTGTTATTGAATAGAATATAAATACATTTAATATAATAATATTAACCGATAATTTCAATAACAATTAATCTACTATATCTTTTAGTGGTTATACTGTAATGTCGATATATATTTTTGTATGATTAAATGAGGCCACAATAGACTGAATAGTATCTTCATTTAGTTAAGATGTATAAAGTGTGCTCAATTCAATGTACAGTAGTTACCATAATATTCACTACATAAACAGTATTAATAGCTTCTAACACTGATTTAAATAATTTTTAAGGATCCAATTATAATACTTTTTTTTATCTGTCTTCTCCTCTGTTTAAGAACAGTATGATATTTGAACAGTCCGTATGGTACACTTAACGCAGTCCATTGTAGGCCTTACTTAAAAATCCTCTTGTGATACGGTAATGCACTTTAGTGTCATCTGTTTATTTAGTTCTTTATTGTAATTTTCAGTTTCTTTCTATTTTTAATCCTTCGTTAGCTACGGTACAGAACGTCAACATAGGTAGGTTGATGTGAGGTCGTTACTCACTACAGAAGAAGTTTGCCCCTAGTCAAAAGTCATGAACCTTATAGTGATTTTGTCTCATCCAGGGTCACCAGAGGGTTAATGTCATTTGGAGCATTTCTTCCATCTCTAGGTGAACTTACTTTTTAAGTTTTGTTGTTGCATGTAATTGCAAAGCACTACTTTTATAAAGCAATACCTGTACAGTACTGCACTATAAATTAAAAGGTACAAAATCTTATTTTATACAGTCAGCCTCCACATTACGCGATATCATTCTTCATGATTTCACTCGATTGCGACAAAGAGAACCGTAAAGCCTATTAAATAAAGAATTAGATAATCGCAAGAAGTACTCTTGCAGCGGGACGTTTTCAAGCAGCCGGTGCTCCCTTGCACTTGTGAGCTTCGGCTGACTGTACGTACTCGTATATTGTGCTGTATAAACAATGGCCACAAATCTGTTTTTATGAGTTATTTTTTTTTAAATTAAATAGTATATTTAAAAAGAGTTTTATTTATCCTATCTGTATTCTCACCATGCTTTGAAAATGAAGGAACAGTGAACTAAGTACAAAATGACTTACTGTGTCATTTGTCTTGACTGGAAAGACTCGCTTGGTAAAGGGTACAACCTTTCCATTAAAAGTGAACAAAGTGGATTGTGAGACTGACATATACAGGCCAGTCAAGTCTTCAACTTCTGTGGCATACTATTGTTATAAATTCCAAAATGTACCTGCAACTCCACATTCGATGTTAAAGCATCTTCAGTTGGTACTATCTCCTCAAAACCCAGGTGTTTTAATATCTAATATTATAAGTCGATCTAATTGCCACTAATGTACAAAGATTCAACTCATAAGATGAGATAAATCCAGTTAATTAAGTTGAAGAAATAATTTTTGTTCATTTACTTAATTTCATGGTGCCTTGCGTACATTGTTAAGCTGCATAGCTTGATTCCTTTCGAGACAAGTCGAATATTATTTTTTCAATATTAAACTTAGCCGGTGATTATATAAGCTGCAGCTCTGCTGCCCGACAGAAAAACTCTACGCTCGAAATCCGCCAGCGATCGCTATGCAGGTAGGGGGTGTACTTCAACAGCGCCATCTGCCGAGCAGGTACTCAGTACTCAATGTAAACACAGAACTCAATTTTCTCTCTGTCGTGCCCCCGGCAAGACCTACTAAATTCGCTGTTGCTTACTGGATTGGTTTTCACATATTTTGGTGAAGTACACATTTCTAGTTTTGAGCTTTCGCTTTGCAGACGTTATCTTCAATACATCCTTGCATTCTTTTGTTGATTTTGGATTATTTGTTGACGACTTTGGATAGATTTTGAATTCCCCTTTGACTAATTCAAAATGGCTGACCCTTCTCAAGTCCCTAAGTTCAGGAAATGTAATGCTAGGGACTGTTCAAGGCGTCTTCCGAAGGCCTCTATCGATCCTCACACCGTTTGTTCCAATTGTCGGGATAAGACCTGTCAATTGGAAGATCGATGTGAGGAATGCGTTGGGCTTTCGGAATTCGATTTCATCGAATTCCAGAAATACACACGTAGGCTAGAGAGAGATAGAGTCAGGAGAAGTTCATCTCGCTCCGTTGAATTTTCCTCTCCTCATGCCCCACAACCTATTCCTTCCCCTGTAGCGGTTGCTCCTGATCCCCCTTCTAGCACTCAACAACCTTCGATGGCAGATATGATGCGTGCCATCCAGGCTCTGGGTGAGAGAGTCGAGTCATTGGCGAGTGATCGTAACCAACTCATGGCAGACGTCAAGGAGTTGAAGTGTAAGAGTGCAGTGGGTAGTGACAAAGTGAGTGGTAGTGTTGTGGAAAGTGTTGTAGATAGTGTTGCGCTTGAGGGTTCGTCTGTTCGTGCCTGTCGTCCTCCCAGTCCGGGACCTCTTGCAAGCTCCCAAGCCCAGGGGAGAAGCAATGTCGTACGACCAAAGGGTTCGAGAGGCTTTAATCAGCGAACAGACGTTCCCTCCGTGGTTTCGGGCGTATCTAACCAAGATCGCCCCACCCACACGAAGACGAAAGAGCCCATTTATTCCTCGTCTGCGGAAGAGGTTTCTCGAAAGAAACCATGGACCAAGGTCTCGCGGCCTCTTAAGCGCAAGTCGGTCCCTTCCGCGCAAGTCCAACGGCCCAGTTGTAGCCACTGGGTCAGTTCGGACTCGCTGCAGTCTTCCGATGACTGTTCACCTCCTAAGAGAGGCAAAGCGGTACCGCATCAGGCAGTAACACCGTCTGTTGCCGCACCTGCTACTGTAGACCCTAAGTGGTCTTTGCTGCAGAACATGCAGGCACAGTTAACGTCATTGATGCAGGACTTTCGTGCGGAGAAGGTTGACGCTGCACCAACCTCTAGCCTACAACCACCCAAGGTTGTGCGTCCAGTGGACGCTGAGGCTACCTTCTCCCGCACTCCAGCTGTGAGAGTCCCGCCACCCATGCGTTCCAGTGTACCCTGCCAGCCGCATGTTGACGTTCAGCGACGCACGGAACCTTCCGTTGACGTTCGCGAGTTACAATAACAACCTAAGTTGTTTTGTTTTGACGCGGTGCGTCAACCTCCGCAACCCAGTGTGGATACCTCTACTCGCCCACAGCAGACTAGACAGTCTGGAGTAGACGCTTTGCGTCCCCGCGCTGCTATGGTTGTTGCCAGTTCACAGACTGGGCAACAGTTCCATGACGTTGCGTCCGGTTCAGTCACGCGTGCACCCGTGCTGCCGGACTCAGCTGACCAGCCGATTCCTACTCCTTTGCCGCTTCCTCCTCAGTTTTCAGATGATGGACTCTCTGATGATGACGACGCTGCACACATTGACGACCCGCATACGGACATCGACGAACCCAAGACCACGCAACCCTCCTTGGACTTTAGGAAAGTTCTTGCACTGTTCAGGGAGATGTTTCCTGATCAGTTTGTATCTGCGGCCCCACGCTCTCCTCCATCTGAGTTCGCTTTAGGCACGCAGTCATCCGCGCCTGCCTTTACGAAACTCGTCCTCGCCCGCTCGTCTAAGAGAGCTTTACGAGTGTTGGGAGAATGGATGCAGTCCAAAAAGAACCTTGGGAAGATAGCATTTACGTTTCCCCCTGCGAGACTCTCTTCCAGATCGAGCGTCTGGTATGCCACGGGAGAAGTTCTCGGCTTGGGAGTTCCTGCCTCTGCCCAGGGCGACTTCTCAAGTCTAGTAGACTCTCCCCGCAGGCTAGCCATGAGACGCTCTAAGATATGTTGGTCTCCTTCAGACTTAGACCATCTGTTGAAAGGAGTGTTCAGAGCCTTCGAGGTTTTTAACTTTTTGGATTGGTGTTTGGGAGCGTTGAGCAGGAAGATCTCCCCTTCGGACAAGGAAACTTCCTTGCTCATTATGTCCTGTATGGACAAGGCCATACGTGACGGATCCAGTGAGCTTGCGGCTTCGTTCGTTTCCGGGGTCCTCAAGAAACGGGAAAACCTTTGCTCGTTCCTGTCAGCTGGAGTAACACTGTGTCAGAAATCGGAACTTCTTTTTGCTCCTCTCTCAAAGTGCCTCTTCCCAGAGGAATTGATAAAGGAGATTGCTACCTCCTTGATTCAGAAGGACACCCATGACCTGGTTGCGTCCTCTGCCCGCAAAGCCACCCCTTTGCCTACCGTATCTAGACCCAGGATGGACACTCCAGCGTCCAGATTCATTCCGCCCTTTCGTGGCAGAGCCTCCAGCAGAGGAGGTGCTCGTGCCGAAGGGAGACGTGGGAAGAAGAAAGGTACCAAGTCCTTTAAAGGCAGAGTCTGACTGCCACCTTCTTCAGACAGCAGTGGGAGCCAGACTCAAGAACTTCTGGCAGATCTGGGAGAAAAGGGGCGCAGATGCGCAATCTGTGAAGTTGCTAAGAGAAGGGTACAAGATCCCGTTTGTCCGCAAACCCCCTCTAGCAACGTCTCCCATCGATCTCTCTCCCAGGTACAAAGAGGAAGACAAGAGGCTAGCCTTGAAGCAGGAAGTGTCTCTCTTGCTACAAAAGGGAGCTGTAGTCAAAGTCCGGGACCATCAATCCCCGGGCTTCTACAACCGTCTCTTCTTAGTGGTAAAGAAGACAGGAGGGTGGAGGCCGGTGCTAGACGTCAGTGCGCTGAATGTCTTTGTCACAAAGCAGACGTTCGCCATGGAGACCACAAAGTCAGTTCTAGCAGCGGTCAGAAAGGAAGACTGGATGGTCTCTTTAGACCTAAGGGACGCATACTTTCACGTCCCCATCCACCCAGAATCCCAACCTTTTCTGAGATTCATTTACGACAAGGTTGTCTACCAATTTCAAGCCCTGTGCTTTGGCCTAAGCACGGCTCCTCTTGTATTTACGAGGCTGATGAGGAATATTGCCAAATTCCTGCATTTAGCGGATATCAGAGCCTCCCTCTATTTGGACGACTGGCTTCTAAGAGCGTCTTCCAGTCGTCGCTGTCTGGAGAATCTAAAGTGGACTCTAGATCTGATCAAGGAATTGGGTCTCCTGGTCAATATGGAAAAGTCCCAACTGGTCCCATCCCAAACTATAGTGTACTTAGGGATGGAGATTCACAGTCAAGCTTTTCGGGCTTTTCCGTCGGCCCCCAGAACAAGTCAAGCCCAGGTATGCATCCAGAACATGCTAAAGAAGAAACGATGTTCAGTCAGACAGTGGATGAGTCTGATAGGGACACTATCATCCCTGGAACAGTTCGTTTCGTTAGGGAGACTACAACTCCGTCCCCTTCAATTTCATCTAGCTGTTTACTGGAAAAAGGACAAGACGCTAGAAGCGGTCTCGATCCCCATTTCCGAGAAGATGAAGTCAGCACTGACTTGGTGGAAGGACAGTATCAACCTCAGAGAGGGTCTGCCACTGGCTGTTCAGACCCCCAACCACGTTCTCTTCTCGGACGCATCGGACACGGGCTGGGGTGCGACACTAGACGATTCGGGAATGCTCGGGAACGTGGAACTCGAATCAAAGAACGTTACATATCAACTGCAAGGAGCTACTGGCAGTTCATCTGGCCTTGAAAAGCTTCAAGTCCCTCCTTCAAGGCAAAGTGGTGGAGGTGAACTCGGACAACACCACGGCCTTGGCGTACATCTCCAAGCAAGGAGGGACCCATTCTATGACGTTGTACGAGATCGCAAGGGACCTCCTCACCTGGTCAAGAGATCTAAACCTTTCTCTAGTAACGAGGTTCATACAAGGCAATATGAATGTTATGGCGGATTGCCTCAGTCGGAAGGGTCAAATCATCCCAACAGAATGGACCCTACACAAGGATGTGTGCAAGAGACTATGGGCCACATGGGGCCAACCTACCATAGATCTCTTCGCAACCTCGATTACCAAGAGGCTCCCAATATATTGCTCACCGATCCCGGACCCAGCAGCAGTTCATATAGATGCCTTTCTACTGGATTGGTCACATCTAGACCTGTATGCATTCCCCCCGTTCAAGATTGTCAACAAGGTACTGCAGAAGTTCGCCTCTCACGAAGGGACAAGGTTGACGTTGGTTGCTCCCCTCTGGCCCGCGAGAGAATGGTTCACCGAGGTACTTCAATGGCTGGTGGACGTTCCCAGAACTCTTCCTCTAAGAGTGGACCTTCCACGTCAGCCACACGTAAAGAAGGTACACCCAGACCTCCACGCTCTTCGTCTGACTGCCTTCAGACTATCGAAAGACTCTCTAGAGCTAGAGGCTTTTCGAAGGAGGCAGCCAGGGCGATTGCTAGAGCGAGGAGGACATCCACTCTTAGAGTCTACCAGTCGAAGTGGGAAGTCTTCCGAAATTGGTGCAAGTCGGTATCAGTATCCTCAACCAGTACCTCTGTAACACAAATAGCTGACTTCCTATTATACCTGAGGAAAGAAAGATCCCTTTCAGCTCCCACTATCAAAGGTTACAGAAGCATGTTGGCAACAGTCTTCCGTCACAGAGGCTTAGATCTTTCCAACAACAAAGATCTACAGGACCTCCTTAAGTCTTTTGAGACCACGAAGGAGCGTCGTTTGGCTACACCTGGATGGAATTTAGACGTGGTACTAAGATTCCTGATGTCAGAAAGGTTTGAGCCACTACAATCAGCCTCCTTTAAAGATCTCACTTTAAAGACTCTTTTCCTGGTTTGCTTAGCCACAGCTAAAAGAGTCAGTGAGATTCACGCCTTCAGCAGGAACATCGGATTTTCATCTGAAACGGCTACATGTTCTTTACAGCTTGGTTTTCTAGCCAAAAACGAGCTACCTTCTCGCCCTTGGCCGAAATCGTTTGACATTCCAAGCCTTTCAAATATGGTTGGAAATGAACTGGAAAGAGTCTTATGCCCTGTTAGAGCTCTTAAGTTCTATTTAAGACGAACTAAATCTTTACGAGGACAGTCAGAAGCTTTATGGTGTTCTATTAAGAAACCTTCTTTACCTATGTCAAAGAATGCAGTTTCCTATTATATCAGACTGTTGATACGAGAAGCTCATTCCCATCTGAATGAAGAAGACCATGCTGTGCTGAAGGTAAAGACACATGAAGTTAGAGCTGTCGCTACTTCAGTGGCTTTTAAACAAAATAGATCTCTGCAGAGTATAATGGACGCAACCTATTGGAGAAGCAAGTCAGTGTTCGCGTCTTTTTATCTTAAAGATGTCCAGTCTCTTTACGAGAACTGCTACACCCTGGGACCATTCGTAGCAGCGAGTGCAGTAGTGGGTGAGGGCTCAACCACTACATTCCCCTAATTCCATAACCTTTTTAATCTTTCTCTTGAAATGTTTTTTATTGTTGTTTTTGGGTTGTCCGGAAGGCTAAGAAGCCTTTCGCATCCTGGTTGATTTGGCGGGTGGTCAAATTCTTTTCTTGAGAAGCGCCTAGATTAGAGGTTTTGATGAGGTCCTGTAGTATGGGTTGCAACCCTTGATACTTCAGCTCCTAGGAGTCGCTCAGCATCCTAAGAGGATCACGAGGCTCAGTAAGGAAGACGTACTTAAAAAAGGCAGAGTAATTGTTCAAGTCGACTTCCTTACCAGGTACTTATTTATTTTATGTTTGTTATTTTGAATAACTGCTAAAATTAAATACGAAATCCTTAGCTCATAATAATGTAAACAATTAATGCTGGTCTCTACCCACCCCCCTGGGTGTGAATCAGCTTATATAATCACCGGCTAAGTTTAATATTGAAAAATGTTATTTTTATAATAAAATAAATTTTTGAATATACTTACCCGGTGATTATATATTAAAGGACCCTCCCTTCCTCCCCAATAGAGACCCAGTGGACCGAGGAGAAAATTGAGTTCTGTGTTTACATTGAGTACTGAGTACCTGCTCGACAGATGGCGCTGTTGAAGTACACCCCCTACCTGCATAGCGATCGCTGGAGGATTTCGAGCGTAGAGTTTTTCTGTCGGGCAGCAGAGCTGCAGCTTATATAATCACCGGGTAAGTATATTCAAAAATTTATTTTATTATAAAAATAAAATTTTTAGACTGTCATCTAGTTATTGTACTTTTTACTTGCAAAAATATTCTAGGGAGGTAGCTCAAAACCAGAACACTCTAAAGAACATTGAAGTAAATTAATATGAGAAAGCCAATAATACTATCGAAAATGGAAAAAGTACAAAATTTGGCATACTGTTGAAAAAATATAATTGACTCAAAATGTAGTAGAATCCTAGAAGAAGAAAACTAATTTGTGATAGGCAGACCAGAAAAATGACTGCTTTTGTGAATAGTAGATATCATTATGAACTCTGCAGATCCAGGTGTCTTGAAGAATATACAGTACTGTAAGAAAACTAGGGGGTCGCTCAGTAGAGAGCATGCCTTCGCCACACCTTACAGTCTTCTTTTGCTCTTAGCTCCACTATGTACTTGTACTTTGATGTATTTTCTTCAAAATCTACTGGCTTTGTCCTTGGGGTCATATCCGACATGTCCACTAAATTTTGTTGAAATCAGTACTGGAGTTTTTGCGTAAAGTTTAAAAACAACAAATTAACGTGGTTATTTTTAAAGTACTGGTGCATACTTGTACTTTGATATACTGTACTTTATCCAAAATGTTACAGATTCATCCTTGAGTTTTACCCAACATGACTATCACTATCAAGTTTAATCAAGATTAGTACTGTGGTTTTTGTGTAAAGTTGCACACAAACAAACAAATAAATAAACTAATCCGAAATGTTACAAATTCATTTTTGTATCATACCCAACATAGCTACCAAGTTTGGTCAAAATCAGTATAGCAGTTTTTTTGTAAAAAGTTGCTCACAAACAAACATGAGTGAATACATGCCTCTTCTAAAATCTTCAATTTTGGTGAAGGCAATAATGCTGTTTCATAACGTCATAGGGTTGTAGTGGTTTATTGGAAACAGCCCTGCTTGACGTTCTGTTGGACTCTGGTTTGAGACGCGCTCAAGCTTGACATATTCTTGTTACTTGCGAGTAGTCTTCAAGGCCCGATTCTGCTGCTGGTGCAGCACTCTGCCTCCCTCGTTCATATTTCCGTTAGTGTCTATATTCTTGTCTGATGCATTTTTCACTCAAGTTGTAGCATTCAGCGAATAAGTGAGTTTTTAATTTCTTAAAACTCAGCAGATTTTCACTGTTCTTTAGATTTTCAGGCAGCTTGTTATAGAGTCTTGTTGCTCACGATCCAAGAGCTCTAAAACCAATATTTAAATTACATCTCGGCTCATTCAATCTATGCGGACCTACACTATCTTAGTCATAGAAGTGTTAATATGAATGGCATTTAATAATTCATTTATATAATTTGGTTTCCCAAATTGTAGTGTTTGGTAAGTCATAAGATATATCTAGTAAATACTCCTTGCCTTTACTGCCAGCCAATTTAAATCAATTAACACTGGTGTAATCCTTTCTCATCGAGGTAAACCTTTGATTAATCTGGCTGCTCTGTTCATAACATTTTGGAGATTATTCAATAAATAGTTGGGTAGTCCATAGTATAGCGAGTAAGCGAGTTGCAATAATCCAGCTTGGAGATAACATAATTTTGGACAAGTATTTTTTATAGTTTTCTCACCCAAATATTTCATAATGAAAGCAATATTCTTGAGATACCTAGTTGCCCTTACTACATTAGTGATCTGATCATGAAAAGACAGATGACAATCAATTAAGGGGTTCCATGCATTTGTAGAGTTGTAGTTGCAAGTCTCCTTTTATCATTCCTCTTCTCTATAAGTAAACATTCTGATTTGTCTTCATTCAGTTTCAGTTGTTTAGCATTCATCCAGCTTTGAGCATCTCTTATTATTTCATCTAGATTTCCTTCAGTGTCTCTCACATTACACAAGAACATATAGAACCGAGTATTATCTACAAACAATTTAAACTCAACTCTGTCTTCACAACAGATGTGGGAGTACAATAGTATAAATGCAAAATAAAACTGGACCTAATACACTTCCTTGGTGTATTCCTCTTGTCAGGGGTTTATTACATGAGAATGACTTCCCAATCTGCACCCAGTAAAGCTCTATTTTCAAGATAACTCTTTTAGTAAATCAATGCATCCCCATCTACGCCAAATTCGCAATCCTCAAACAGGAGGTTGTGTACCACAGTATCAAAGGCAGCTCTCAGATCTAACAAGATAAGAATACCACACTTCCCTGCATCCATTAATAGGAGCAATTATTCACCACTGAACACAGAGCGGTTTCTGTCCAATACAGTCGCTTATAGGCAGACTGATTATCTGGAAGGGTTTCAACCCTTGGCAAATGTTCAAGCAACTGATCCCAGTTTACATATTCCATAATATTTGATAGAAATGTTAAGTTAGGCACTGGTCTACAAGAACTTTAGCATTGGGAATCTAGTTTGCCCTTAACTATGGGCTCCACAACTGCTAGCTTTTCAGTATCTGGAAAGACTTTATTCTCAATACTGACATTAACACAATCTAGAAACACTTGTAAGATTCTACTGAAGTGCTATTGATAATGTCAGATATTGGCATACGATCATTGTCATAATATGTTAACCTCACATTACTGATGATAGACTTTATCTCGCCCAAAGCTTGGTAATGTTTCTTCCGAAGGTAGGTCTCATAAATGGAACAAATCTTGTGGAGCCAACATGCTGAAAAGTTTGAACTATATTTTGAATTTTATTGTCAAAAGGAGTTAAGAATTTTTTAGGAACCTCACCATCCTTGTGAGCAAAGGTTGGCTGGTTTGGGGAGCTTATAGGTCTACTTTCTAAGTTATCAGCAGCCATACCCTGGTCCTTGATCCAAGCTTAAATGGAGAGGGGCTGGGGCACTGATCATATGTCTAAGGTATTGTCCTGCTATGGCATTATCACTGTCCCTTGCCTCTGCCATTCATGAGTGGCTTTTAAATCTTAAAATAGATTAATCAGTGGGATAACTGACGATTAATTGTAGAAAATTAGTAGAGCAGCAGTGCTGAAGAAAATTTATAGTAAATATAGAATACTGAAATTATGAAAAGAAAGGGATGAAAAAAATATGAGATTCATTGAAGGACATGGCTCTTAGCCTAAATTATATTGATAATAAAAATCTCCCAATAATGAAAATATATAAATGATTTTTGCGACCTGTGGAAGGAAAATGACACAGAACGTTTATTTTCTTGGCCAAAATGAAAAACAACAAGAGAACAAGGTATGCGATTCAATATGTTGCAAAAATCCTAGCAGAGAGCTGATGGAATACATGAATATGAAAGAAGAATTTAGAACCCCACTAGGATGCCGAACCTGATAAGGTATTATCTCAACTAATTTCTAGGTATAATTGGATACAAATTAAAACTTCAGATTTCCATTTGGACTTGTTTGTGGTTACAGGATTCATCATTCTTAGTAAGTACAATCTCGAGTAAAGGCTAAGGAGTTATGCACGTATCTGATAATTAATAGAGTGCCTTCAAACTTGTTTTGCGGATTGAGAAGTTAGGAACCTGGATCTGTAAGATTGTTAAAATACCATCATACGTTGCCAAAATAGACAATTATGTATTATCTCTACCTAATTTTAAAGTGGAAATGGATAAGAGTAAAACTGAAGGCTTTCACCACGAGTGTTACAAGGAAATATTCTGAAGCTAAATTTTTATATTAACAACAGTGTAATGATGACCCTATAGGCAAAGGATGAATATTCTTTGGAAAATTATTCGTCAAAATTCCAGATAAAAGGATTGGAATTATCTAGCATTACAAACAAGTTATCAACAATCGTCATAGTTGGCATTAACATTCTTCTTCTATAAAAAAAAAATAGGCAATTTAAGTGGTAGAGAGAAAATCAAGACTGGGTAGGCTAAAGGCACATAAAGATGTATTATTGTAATTTTTTTCTTTGTGCAATTAAACCCAGAAAATAGAGCTGCAAAAGAACCACTATTTTTTAAACATATTAATGTTTCCGTGTGGCAATTTATATATGAAAAATAAAATAATAGGCAACTGCCATAACATTATTATGCCCGAGCGCCCCGAGGACTAACGACATCTGGCTGAGGGCTCGGTCCAAGGTCTATAAAGAAGTACCTATAGAACTTGGCTCGGTTAGTCGGTCTGGCAGACACCCAAGTAACCCAAACTCCCAAAGCCAGTTTATTGTTCTTTCCAGTTTCAAGCTTCCATTGTTTTCCTGTCATTCGTCATTGCTTGCAGAAAACCCCGCGGATTGCTTGTGGATATCTCGTAAGTACATTGCAATATTTTTTCACATCAAATTTTCCTTTGAATGTTTGATCTACTTTAATCAACTGAATTGAGATAAACAGAAAAGATATATTTGAGGAAAAATGCGTCTTAAAACTCTCTTGGAATTGTTGAGTCCTGTGTTGTGCTGTGATTGTAAGTGTGAAAACAGGTTTATTTCTCTAGGGGATGTGTCAATATCATAGTTTTTTGTCAATCAAATCACGAAAATTATTCAACTTAGGGAGTCCGTGTTGTTCTAATTCCCTTGTAAGAATATGGCTCACACAGCGTTGTTAGTTCACTGCAAGACAAAGTCACCAGTCATGTCCTTCCACTCTTGTCTGTGTATGACCCACATAGACTATTCGAAATTAGTGTGAATCATGCAGTAGGAGGAAGAACGTTCAGTTATGCTGCACCGAGACTCTTTAACGACCTTCCACTCGATGTCAAGAATAGCAATAATGTGGCAGCTTTCAAGAAAAACTTAAGACTTATCTTTTTAGAAAGTGTTATAATAGTGACCTGAAAACTATTAATCCTGAATACAAATGCTAGCGAAATAACTGATAACGATACAGAGCAAAATATTAACTGGAAAGAAATTATTTTTTCACACACCAAGGCCCGCCTGAACAGACCTTTAGTGTCTGATGGAGGGCGAGAAATAAACCCGTAAAAGTAAAAGTAAGTAAAGTATGATCTTTCTGTACCAGTTTATTCCCGCAAATTTTCTTAGCTCGTCAATCCATCGTCTTCTCTTCCTTCCTTTGTTTCGTTTGTAAATTCCATGGAACTATTCTAATATTCTTCTTGTCCATCTATTATCTGTTATTCTCATTATAGGATATCCTCTACTTTGCTTTGATCCCGTATCCATGTTGCTCTTTTTCCCCTAGTGTTATTCCCATTATTATTCTTTCCATTGCTCTTTGAGTTGTAGGCCTAACTAGCTTATGTTAAAAGTTTCTGATGCATAAGTTATTACTGGTAAGACCTTCGAATTAAATATTTTTCTTTTTGTAAAAAGTGGCATTTTAATTTTCATAGTCTAATTTTGTTTACCAAAAGCTCTCCATCCTATGCTTATCCTTTTTTTTTTTTTTTTTTTTTTCTCTCTTTTTTTTTGTCCCGCATAAACTCTTGCTGTCTGTCCTAAGTATGCATAGGTCTACTCATTAAAAATCATAAGAGGTTTGTCCATAACCCTTATTTGTTGTCTTTGCATTTTCATTGAAAATTACTTCAGTTATACTCATATTAATTTTCAGTCCTACATTTCTGCTTTCTCTATTCAAATTTTCTATCATATTTTACAATTTCTCCCATGATTCTCTTTAAAGGACTATGTCATCTGCAAATCTGATATTGTTAAGGTATTCTCCATTAATGTGAATTCCTACATTTTCCCAATCTAATTTCTTAAAAACTTCTAGGCATGTCATGCATAATTTAAGAGAGATGGTGTCTCTCTTTATAACTCCTTTCTCAATTGGGATTTTCTTACTGTATGCAGTTTTAGGAGGGTTGCCCTTATCGTGTATATATATATATATAAATATATATATATATATATATATATATATATATATATATATATATATATATATATATATATATATATATATATATATATATATATATATATATATATTAGAGTGATCTAACATAAGATTCATATATTCATTGTTTTTTAAAGGATTTCATTACTGCTGAAGTAGTGACAGAATCCAAGGCTTTCTCATTGTCCATAAATGTAATGCATAGTGATATGTCATACTCTGTTGATTTTTCCATCATGTGGTTAATTCATGAATATGGTCAAATGTTGAATACCCACTTCTGAATCCTGCCTATTCTTATGGTTAACGTCTAGCTATCTTTCTATTCGGCCTAATATCTTTGTTAATGTTTTATATATTACTGAGACTAAACTTAGGCGGTAATTTTTCAGATCTTTTGCGCTTCCCTTTTTATGAATTTGTATGATTATAAAATTTTTCCAAGTTGTAGGTATAGAGCACTCTTGCAGACATTTTGTGTAAAGTTCACCAAGTTTTACAAGTATGAAATATCGTCCATCTATTGTTAAATCAAATGTTAGGCCATCTTCTTCTGCTGCTTTGGCTCTTTTCTTGCCTTTTAATGCTTTCTTTACTTCTCCTACTGTTACTTTTGGTCCCAGCTTATATGTTTTATTATTTTGATTGGCAAAATTATTTCTTATATCACTATTGCATTGCATTGTACAGAAATCTTCGGCAATTTTTATGATTCCATCCATTTTTTTATGATAACTCAATTTTTATCCTTTAAAAAAAAACATCTGTTCCAAGTTTTTCTCACCAACTTGATGCGTCTTCCTTATTTTAGTGTTTCCTCAATTTTGGTCTGATTGTGTTTACGAATTTCTTGAGCTTGTATTTTGTTTACTGGTTTAGATAGTTCTGCTGTTTCTATTCAATCTCTTGAATTTTGCTCTCATTTCCAATCTTTTTTTTATTAGGTTTTTGGCTTTTTCTGATAGTTTTCCTTGATCTTGTTTAGGAACATTTCCACCTATCTTTTGTGCTGATTCCAATACAAGTTCTGTAAAATTCCTGTTAATGTATTTCTTTACTCAATTCCATTTCATCATGTAGCTTGGAGTAGGTACTTTGTATTGCTAAACTAAACTCATCAGATTTATTCTTGTCTTAAGATTGGTTTTTCTCTTTCTTCAGTTACCACCATTCTATGGTAACTTAACTTTAACTTGTTTAATACTGTTACATCTTTAACAAAATAAACTTTTTTAGTGAGAATAATATATATATATATGTATATATATATATATATATATATATATATATATATATATATATATATATATATATATATATATATATATATATATATATATATATATTCATTTGGACTTCGTGTCCCTTTTCTATGTTGCTTTACACACGCACGCACACACACACACACACACACACACATATATATATATATATATATATATATATATATATATATATATATATATATATATATATATATATATATATATATATATATATATATATATATATATATAATATTATATTGTCAAATGATGCCTTTAAGCATTAACAAATCAAATTGTTATTGTAAAATATATCTCCCGTTTTATTTTAATGAGAAACATTTTGATTTCCATTTAGCTTCTGGAAAATCTAACGCTGATGTTTTTGAAAGCTTAATTTAGAATGAATCTTACAAAGGAATGTTTAATTCTGTCCATAGGCACACATCGACGACCATGGATAAATGGATAAACTGCTGCTTTCTACTAGCCATCTTGGTTGCGTTCAGCGCAGAAGTTACGGGAATTTCTGTTGCCTTGGCCAGTTTGGACTCGCTTCCATTGGACAAATGTAAGTACTGCAGAGAGAGAGAGAGAGAGAGAGAGAGAGAGAGAGAGAGAGAGAGAGAGAGAGAATATGATCGTATACTCTATAAAACTTTAGAAGTTCATCATCATTTAAAAGCTAACTGATCACCTAATAACTGTGGGTCCTTGGACTGGCCAGATAGTACTACATTCTACCCTTCTCCTCTTTCCTCATACAGTTGACATCACTGAAATTACTAGACAATTCTTCTCTCAAGGGGTTAACTACTGCACTGTAATAGTTCAGTATCTACTTTCCTCTTGCTAAGGGTAGAAGAGACTCTTTAGCTATGATAAGCAGTTCCTCTAGGAGAAGGACACTCCAAATTCAAACCATTGTTCTCTGGTCTTGGGTAGTGCCATAGCCTCTGTACCATGGTTTTCCACTGTCTTGGGTTAGAGATTTCTTGTTTGAGGGTACACTCGAGCACACTATTCTATCTTGTTTCTCTTCTTATTGTTATTTTAAAGTTTTTATCCTCTTGTTATTTACAAGTTTTTATAGTTTATATATAAAAGATTTATTTTGGTATTATTTTTCTTAAACTTCTCTTGTAGTTTTTCCTTATTTCCTTTCCTTACTGGGCTATTTTTCCTGTTGGAGCCCTTTGGCTTATAGGATCCTGTTTTTCCAACTAGGGTTGTAACTTAGCAAGTGATAATAATGATAATAATAATTCATAGTCAACTAGAAGGGCAATTGGTAGAGCGTCTGCCTTTGCCACACCCAGCAGTCTTAATTTGTTCTTAACTCCACTGCGTATTTATACTTCAATGTATTTTCTTAAAAATCTTATGAATTTGTCCACCAAGTTTCTTTGAAATTGATCCTGTAGTTTTGGGGTAATGTTGCTCACAAACAAAACATCAAACTCCCAAAATATTTGCCATTTGCTTAACATTGCGATTATTTTCTAAGTACTGCTGCTCATTTGTACTGTGATATACTCTAGCCAAAATGTTACAGATTCATGCCTGGGTAACACCCAGCCTGAGTACCAGGTTTGGTCAAAATTGGTATTGTAGTTTTTTGTGTAAAGTTGCTCACAAACAAATAAATAGATGTGACAGGGTTGAATACATGCTCTTCGCAAAGCCTTTGATTTTGGCGAAGGCAATAAATAAAATGTACTGATTTAAAAGAGATGTTCACTTTATTATAGTAATGAGTCATTTGTTCTTACAAGACATACAAACCGTCGTCCTTTAACATGGGGATTGTTTCAGTGCGAGCTGGAGACAGACAGTTAAACAGCTGTTTGGAGGACAAGGGTGAGAAACTCCACCATCCCCACTAGTTTGAAAGATTCACATTTATTTCAGCAATTGACAAATACGAATGTACTGTAAGCTTAATCAGTCTTTTCCATTTTCTTTTTCTTTGCAGGAAGTGAATGTTGGTTGTAGATTTGTAGAATGGAAGTTTAGCAAGACATTCGTACTTACCGGTTTTATGACTTAACCGGCTGTAGATCGACACTCTATATGATGTCGTGGCCTCCTGTGCAGTTGCAAGTATATGTCCTGAAGGGATAGACTCAAGCCACCTGTGGCTCAGTCTCCGGCAAGTATGCACCAGGAGCAAGAAATCCTCAGATCTGTATCGGCAAGCTTTTCGGGTTTAGTGATGGGTGGTGCACCCTCAGTGTTCCCTGCATCCTTTTGGAAGCGGAAGCTCTTTACCTGTCTCTGTGTTGACTGCTGACGACGAGTTTGACCTTAGGAAGTCATGAACTTCCTCAGATCTTTCAGCTAGGCCATCCTTAACTTTGTTGAGGAGCTTTTAACTAAGTCCACTTCTCCCTCTGTGTTCCTATTGATGCCATTGGGGAAAGGCGCATGGTGCCTCCAGTATCAGGGACTCTGGTGGTAACACCTAAGGTCAAACAGTCTCAGAAAGTAACACCTGTGTCTGCTAAAATAGTACCAGCACTGTGAAGTCTGGAGCCCAGAGTTTGGGCGTAAGTCAGCCTCAGGGATGAGAGTGTGTGTTGCCTTGATGCCCAGACTTTGTACTGCTCCTGAGGTGTTCACTCAGGTGTTCTCCTTGGTAGCCACGTGGCCCCATTTGAAAGTGATATTTCTGCTAATATATTTCGATGTTTGGTTGTTCCTGACCTAGGTGAGCCAGTTGCTACAGGATCAGGATCAGATTCTTTCATTTTGTCACGATCTTGGGAGTGTGGTAAACTGGGAGAAGTTGAATCTCATACCCAATTAGAGGCTGAAGTACTTGGGTATGCTGATAGACACTGCTGCAGTGAGAGTCTTTCCATTAGATGATTGCATGAGGAGGCTCAGGGAGGATGCACGACCATTTCTGTTCAAGACGAAAGTACCAACTATGCATTGGCAAAGTCTTCTCGGCTACTTCTCCTCACTGGAGAAGTTCACTCCTCATGGGCATCTCCACCAGAAACCCGTTTAGTGGTGTCCGAAGTGTCACTGGTCAGCCGACTGGGATGCCCCATGCTGTCCTCTTCTGGTGGGTCAGAAGGCTTGGGCTAATCTTAATGGTGGCAGGACAAGGAAAATCTTACTAGGAGAGTCCCCCTTGCCCCTTGGCCTCTGGACATGCAACTGTTCTCAGAGCATCAAAAGAGGGTTGTGGTGCTTACCTAGAGAATCTGGTTATCTCGTGTGTTTGGTCTCGAGAAGAAATGCTTCTGCACATCAACATCCTAGGAATGCAAGCAGCCTTCCTAGCACTGGAAGACACTCAGTAGTGTTGATGAGTGATAGCACCACCATAGCTGTTGATGAGTGATAGCACCACCATAGCTGTTGATGAGTGATAGCACCACCATAGATGTCAAGAAGCAGTCGGCCATAATCTCATACTCTCTGCAAGCTCACAAAGTGCATGCACATCTGGGTAACATTCTATGTTGTAGAGTTGTCAGCCTGATACATTCTGAGTAAGAGGAATATACTACCAGACACGCTCAGTCACCAGGGGCAGGTTATGCGTACACCTTTCCTCCGTTTAGCTGATCCAATTGTTAATCAATTGGTGTTGATTACGCCAGGACTCAGAATGACCCTGCTTCTCCTTCTAACTGAGGTCCCAATAGAACTACCCCAGAAGTCCTCGTTTCTCTGTCAGCCACACCTTCGGAGGTACCACTACCACCAGTCCATGAAGTCCTTGGATCTTTGCGGGTGAACCCTATCTAGCATCTTGGAGCAAAAGTCTTTTCTTGAGGCACTGCACAGGAGGTATCTGGATACCTGTGTTGGCCCTCCGTAGCTGTCAACTATGGGAAGTGGGTCATCTTCTGCGAATGATGTTGTAGAAGGGATACTTCTCCAGTTGGAGTAACTACAGTATAGTGCAGATCATGGATTTTCTTGTCTTCCTTCACCAAGAGAAGCATCTCTCAGTCACGGTTATCAAAGGCTACCACTCAGCTTAAAGCTTGGTATATCAATTGAAGAGTATAGACCTCTCCATCTCAAGAGCAGTCTTGCCAACCCCGGGACATTAGGCCCCAGAGCAGGACGTGGCTCTTTTCCTCAAAACTCTTACATGTACCCTGTATGAACCTTTGAGGAGGTCGTCAGACAAGAGATCTGACTCTCAAGACTGTTTGTTTGCTAGCCTTAGCATTAAAAAAAAATAGTAGAAGAGTTGTACAGACTCTTTTAGTCACCCGTGCTGAGGGGTGGAAGACGGTCTCCTTCATTTTTGTTCTAGAGTCCATAGCTAAAAAGTAGAACTCAACTCAGCTGCACATGACCCAGGTTCGAAGCCTTCATTCCCTCTCTGCATGAAGCGTTGGATGGTGATTGAGAGGAGGTCGATTTTGTGTCCTTTGGGGGCTCAGTGGCGTTTTTTGAAAAGGACCTGACACCTTAGGCCTGAGTGTCAGCAACTTTCATTCCTACCAGTAGAATCAAGAAAAAGTGTCAAGGAATACAATCTTTTTGTGGCTTCATGAGGCAATCCATACACTTTACGCTTTGTCTACTGAGAGGGTTGAAGTACCAGCTAGGATCAGGACTCAAAGTCAGGGGTATAGTCTCCACCCTAGCATTCAGAAGAAACCCAACAGTGGAACAAGGGATGAAGGCCAGAGTCTGGAAACGAAAGACCATCTTCACAGCCTTTTGTTTACTGGAATATACCCACAAGCCCATTAACACCTTTGTGCTTGATCTTCTGATGGCTGCTCAATTATTTATGTAACCAGCCCAGCTCCTACATGGGACAGGAAGCAAGTTGTCTATTGTAACATGCAGATATAAGTCTGGAATGGGTAATAGAATGACTGGCTCTTCTTCAATTTTCCATCCCCTATCTTGGGGACAAAGCGGTCGTAATGTTACGTGCTTGGTCGAATATGGTGCTGGTAAGTTACTCTTCAGAGCTGTATTCTTTATCCATATAGAAGTATCTTCCTCACCAATCCTTCCTAAGCATAGGGGAGAATGGTGAAATCTATACCAACCCATTGACCATCATGCAAGTATATTATTCCAAACTTATTTACTTTTCAGGGGATGGGTTTCTTCGTTTGACCAAGTACATGTCTCCATGTACAAGCCAGGTCCTATCAGTCTTCTCATCCTTATGGAATACAGTTAGGAGGTTACTGGAGTCACTCCTTTGCTCCCTTACAAGACCAAGCAGTTTGACACATCTAGGGAGAAAAAGAACCTTCTTGTTTGGATGTAGGGGACTTCCATCCCTCTAAGCAGTGAGTCTTATTAAAAGACAATGTTTGATATATCACAAGAACAAAATTTTTAAAGTTATTTGTATATTTCCTAGGCAAACAAATCTAAGCCAAGTCCTTTGATCTGACCTCCCTACTCAACCATCCTTTTCAGTCCTGGACCAAAAAGTCAAAAGTGAAGCTTTCAAACTGGTGCCAGGAGCCAGGGCTTCTTGTCCGCACCTTCCGCCAGCTTTTTAACTCTTAATGACCATCTCGAGCTCACGCTGAAGCACTCCATATTAAAGGACTTAGGCTTGTATAGCTATGAGAAATATACATTACTTTTTTTAAAGAATTATGCTTTTTTATCATACCACATTTCTCAGCTTCAGATGGAATGGTACGTTATATAGAAAACTCAAGATTTCGTGTCAAACGCCAGCTGGACTTCTCACCGGAAGAGACGTTCAACAAGAAACCGGATATTCAATCAGTTATATTTGGTATAGAGTCAGGCGACTGCATTGGGTTGTGTAAGAGCCGGTCAGGTGGCGGATCTTGCGAATTGGATGAAGGTTGCTGCGCTAGACAATTTGAAGAGGAAGAATATTCTCAGTGCATTATGGGTTGAAGTTTATGCAAATATATCCTATGTCAAAAGTATGTGCTTAATATGATCTGTAAAACAAGGTAATGGGATTTTTTTTCCTAAGTTTAATTTTTCAGTATAATTTAACTTACAGATATAGTATAGGCTACTGCATTTTATCACTCACTTACTTATCATGCTAGAGAGTTATTGGGTCCTTTGACTGGCCAGACAGTACCACATTGGATCCCTCTCTCTAGTTACGGCTTATTTCATCTTTGCTGACACATACGCGCAAAAGGTCTGGCCTATTCTTTACACATTCTCCTTTTTCCTCATTTCCTCATACACTTGACAACTCTAAAATTACCAAATAATTCTTCTCTCAAGGGGTTAACTACTGCACTGTAATTGTTCAGTGGCTACTTTCCACTTGGTAAGGGTAAAAAGACTTTAGTTATGGCGAGCAGCTCTTCAAGGAGAAGGACACTCCAAAACCAAACTATTGTTCTCTAGTCTTGGGTAGTGCCATAGACTCTGTAGGCTACCATGGTCTTCCACCGTCTTGGGTTAGAGATTTCTTGCTTGAGGGTATACTCGGCCACACTATTCTATCTTGTTTCTCTTCCTCTTGTTATTTTGAAGTTTTTATCTTATTATTTTCAAGTTTTTATTTTTTATATAAGCAAGATTTATTTAATGTTATTATTGTTCTTAAACTTCTCATAGTTTTTCCTTATTTCCTTTCCTCACCGGGCTATTTTCCCTGTCGGAGCCCTTGGGCTTATAGCATCCTGCTTTTCCAACTAGGGTTTTAGCTTAGCAAGTAATGATAATAATAATATTAATTGCATATTTAATGTTATCTGTAAGACGAATTTCACATTTATGCTGTATGAATTATTCTGTTTTTTATCAAAATTTTAAATTGCATAATTAAGAAATTGTCATAAACATAGACCTTAGTTCTAATAATATTAAAGTTTTCCAATGGTGCCTTTCTCTCTTTGTATAACTCCCTCGCTTTTGAAATTCTAAGAAATTATGAATTCATTAGCATGTGTTTTTTTTTACAATTTTAAATGTCATTCTCGTCTTATGACACAGAATCAGCTCAAGGACAAGACCATCTACCTTGTACAGTCAATCTTAAATTATTGCATCAGCTGGCTTTATCTTCGGGTGAAGCATAGTACAGTACGTTGGCCTCAATTACATTATTCCAGAAGCAAACTTCAGTAATTTGCAACAGTATTAATTGTGTATGTTAATATCCATGCCATCTCATTCTAAGGTTTAAAGGCCGCTAATGAATGGTAGCAGCAATGGACAGTGACATTGCCCTAGCAGGCAAAACAATGCCTAAAGCCCTGTCCACACAATCGAGCATGCACGACGGGCAAACAGTGATACCAGACCACAATAGTTAGTAAGAATGAGGGTTAATGACGTCAGAAGCGGGAAAACCACAGACAGGGATCTGGCATCATACAGTGTTGCCAGATCCCTGCGTTTTCACTTAACTATTGTGGCC
>NC_090743.1:118900070-118962570 GCF_036898095.1 Palaemon carinicauda | reverse complement strand
AGTATATATATAGTATATATACTATATATATATATATATATGTATATATGATATATATACTATATATAGTATATATATATGAGTATATATATATATATATATATATATATATATATAATATACTATATAATATATATATATGGGTGTATGGTTTCACCAAATAAGATATAATTCTGTCGAATGTAGTGTAGCAGGTGACATGAAATATCACACCAGGCTTAGTGACGTCATAACTGGTTTAGTGACGTCATAAATATCTGACCAATCAGGTGCTCCGTCCCAACTTAAGCGTTATCAGATGTACGATAACTATCATACATATACACCAAGTTTAACTTTTCTACAACCTACGACACAGTGTTGTACTACCTACGACATTTCAGTCAAATATGCATATGTGTACGATATTTTGTCAATTTGTACGACCATAAATAAGAAAATATATGTATTTATTGTTTCAGTTAGTTGATTTATTTTTTTTTCATTTGCTACAAAGCACAGGACACAAATATCATGATCATTACTACTCTTGTCATTACTAATACATTATACACGTTTTTGTTGTTGTTCTAACTAAAGCATCGTGGATAAATAGAAACAGGTACGACATTTTCATGGTACTGTACGACATTTTTTAGCTCTTTGCTATACAACAATTGGATCCAAATTTGGTATCTGGCAATACTGGTCCCAAGCTGTGTCAAACTTACGTCACTTTTCTTCATCAAAACATTACTGTGCAAGGGTTGCTCCTAATCCGCCTGTAAGTATTCTCTTATCTTCTGAAATTTTGTCACGTTTTTATACATATTTGAGGTCTCATCAAGGAATCGTAGTCAATTTTATGCGAGATCATTATTGATTTGACAGGAATTATAGGAAAATTCTGGTTTGTATCCATGTATAGTCACAAGATTGAAGGTTGAATATAGAACACTTAAATTTTGAAGTGTCCTCATTCATTATTATTATTATTATTGCTATTACTAGCTAAGCTACAATCCTAGTTGGAAGAGCAAGATGCAGCATTTGTGACGTAACAGGAGATATAAGTTGATAATGGGTGATTTAGAGGAAAATTGGAGGGTATACAAGTAGTAAACGTGTAAGGCTAGTCTAATGCTAGGCTAGCCTGACATGTGCTCAGTTGCCCTAAGGTAGTTTAGGCGTTGAAAGTTCTCGCTGCCCCTATTATACGGCAGAGTTTTTATATATTTTTACGTTAAAATATATAAAAACTCGGCCGTATAATAGGGGCAGCGAGAACTTTCAACGCCTAAACTACCTTAGGGCAATTGAGCACATGTCAGGCTAGCCTAGCATTAGACTAGCCTTACACGTTTACTACTTGTATGTTATGTATTTAGGAAATATCTAGTGTAGGTCAATTTTCCTAATAAGTGTTCCTGTAGTATATATGTACTTCGATGTGGTGCAAATATTTGGGGGAAATCCGTATTTAAAAGGTGAAAGGTGTCCGGTTTCAGTTCCAGTTTCATCAGAATAGATGATCACCAGAACGTCAGTCTGTCAAGCCCAACCCCCCACTGTGTTGCCTAAGCACAGCAGTGGCCTCCCCAGTAAACAGCTCAAACTCACGGTCCCGGGGTGGGATCGATCTGCAGCCACGCGAATGGTAGGCAAACATGTACAACTGTACTAGCCAGGAGGCTAGTACAAATTATAGACATTTGGAGTTTACAATAACTGAAAAACCATTTATTACTAAAAGAATCGCAAGAACACCACCTAACCTAAGGTTCCCTGACCTTATCTAACCTAGGAGCCATATCTTACCTATTTACCTATGGGGGGGTTGTGGGCGATGCCTCCCTGCGACCACCCGCCCCTTAGACTATCGTGTTTATAGCTTACCCTTTCCCAGCAAACTAAGTTCACCCTGAAACTAACTTAAAAGCACCAACTAACCTAACAAATGAGGTGTATCCTTACTTACCTTCTTAACTTGGGGTCTATGGCCCCCTTCAAACCGGCCCTGGACCACCATATCCCTCGCGTACCTTAAGACCAAGTCTCAATCCAACTGACTTCACTCCCAAAACTGGGTTTTATAGATGTATCTCCTAGTTTCTCCCGTCTAAGATGTGAAAAATACTCTTTTTCTGATGATTAAAAACAAACGATTCAAAATACTTGTAAACACACAAGTAACACTCTTTATTGCTTCCAAAAAGGAAATTATCATTTCTTTTGGATGCCGTTGGTACAGACATCTTTCTCGAATGCAAATTAAAGAAGAGTTGTTTCAAATATGACAGTTTGTGGAGGGAGGAGTTTGTATATGAAGAAGTGTAGCTTGTATAGAAAGTGGAGGTAGGCGATTGGCCGAGAGAAAGTCACGACAGTAAAAACAACTGTGATTGGCGATTACAAATGGTTTAAAGTACAGATACGGTAATACTGGATATTAGAAATCAAAGTTTAAACAGAACCATCTTATGGAAATTTCATGAAGTTTTCTGGGTCATTTTGTCATGGCGACCAAAGCAAACACCAAAAAGGGGAAATATTACGAAAGTGAGTATATAAGTTTTTCTTAAACACCCAATGAGGATAAGGGGTTCACACTAGTGTGTAAATAGGGGGATATTCAATTATATTGGTTAAAAGTTTATGAATATTGTGCTACAGTAAAATAAAATTGATAAATGTATACCGTATTATATTACTGATGGTAGTACTGTACAATCTCTATTTATTTATTCGTAATTTGAATAATATTGAAGATGGTATTTAGCTGAAATAAAAATATAATTAAACAATACCTTAGGATAATTTATCTAGCACAGAATCCTAATAACCTTCCCAATTATTTACTATATTGGCAACCCTGATACTTCGTGTTCTGTCCTGCCGTTGGTAACACTGACAGCTGAACTGTAAACTCGCTCACCTTTGTATGCATTTGCTGTGGAGCAACCGGTCAAATAACAACCATTCTTTCCTTTAGAATTTCAATATGTAAGACATTAAAGCTGCTTTCATAGTTTCAGATTTTGTATTATCAGACAAGAATTTCCTTTATATAATCTCTCTAGTAATCCAGTCTGTGGTATTGACAGAGTATGGCTGGTCATGGGCGACGAATCCAGGCATCTGAGGAGCGACGCAGTGTTTTGCCCCTCTCCCTCACTGGTCGCTTTCATTCCAACAGTTGGCGTCAAGTGTTCACATCTCTCCGACCGTTCGTAGCACAGACAGGTCAGCGTACCTTGAATACCTTTGCTCGAAGGTAAGCAAATAAAAAATATATGACATTAAGATGGATATTTGATTACAGTACAATTTTTTTTTTTTTTTACTAGTATAAATATAGATTTTCTTTGAATAGTCTTATATGAAAAAAAATTAATGGCAAATATTATTATTTTGAAAATATAATTCTTTCACAAGGAACAAACCTAACTTTTATGAGCTTAGAAGTGGTTGCTTTCATAAAATAAAAGACCAAGGGAGTGTTTTGAAGAAAATTATCAAAAATGGCAATTTAAATAGGTTGATTAAAGTTAAAAAGATATGTTAAACCCATCATCTTCCACAGGCTGCACCAAAGACACACAGATGGCCAGACACAAAACTCCTCCTTGGAAAGTGTACCTTTGGGGAATGATCCAGCAGGAGATGCAAGGAATCTGTGGCAATACCAACACAGCCATCTTCCGTCAGGATTGCGAGTTGACAATGGCCAGCAACAAGACCCTGGGGGCGGACAGAATGTGGTCATTGACATTGAATCCAGCTCTAGAGGATCCAATCTTCTGCTAAACCCCACAAGCATTCCAGTGCACCAGGAAACAGAAAATAATGCTGCATTCGCATCTTTGGGAAATACCTCGCACTCCTCGCAAGATTCAACGAATGAAAGTGACGAAAACGATGCTGTTGCACATTCCGTACGTCCCTTAATATCCCGTGAAGTTGCAAATACAAGTTTAAGTGAAAGGGACAACGCCAACAACTCAGACTCTTCAAGTGACGATGGTGCAACTTCCGGGAATAACAATAGGTAGGGTATTATTTTACAAGTGTTATTAACAGTTGCACATTATTTATTGTTTGCTGCAGATATGAGGAATTGTCCTAAAATTGATAAAAAATACAATTATTCATACAACAATATAAACCATTGTTCCTTAGTATGAGCATGACATCGGTGAAGTTGGGAGGTCCATTAAAACTTGAAGTACTTATAACTACTTACAAGTGTGGGTAGCCGTGCCTGCCTGCCAGTCATCCCGACTAGCACTTTTGACTGGCTGCAAGCAGTATGGATGTGTTCTTTGCTGTCTCAAAATTACAGCTATTAATTCTTTCTTTGTTCCGTAACCGAAATACAAACCACGCTATTTACATAGGGTTTACTTTTGGAGTAGCTGAAATTGACGAGCCAATATTATTATTATTATTATTATTAAATGCTAAGCTACAACCCTAGTTGGAAAAGCAGGATGCTATAAGCCCAGGGGCCCCAACAGGGAAAATAGCCCAGTGAGGAAAGGAAATAAGGAGATAAGGAAAAATAGAACATTTTAGGAATAGTAACAATATTAAAATAAATATTTCCTATTTAAAATATAAAAAATTTAACAGAACAAGAGGAAGAGAAACTAGATAGAAAAGTGTGCCCAAGTGTACCCTCAAGCAAGAGAACTCAACCCAAGGCAGTGTAAGACCATGGTACAGAGGCTATGGCACTACTTAGGAATAGAGAACAATGGTTTGATTTTGGAGTGTCCTTCTCCTAGAAGAGCTGCTTACCATAGCTAAAGAGTCTCTTCTACCATTACCAAGAGGAAAGTAGCCACTGAACAATTACAGTGCAGTAGTTAACCCCTTGGGTGAAGAAGAATTGTCTAGTAATCACAGTGTTGTCAGGTGTATGAGGACAGAGGAGAATCTGTAAAGGATAGGCCACACTATTCGGTGTCTGTGTAGGCAAAGGGAAAGAACCGTAACCAGAGAGAAGGGTCCTATGTAGTACTGTCTGGCCAGTCAAAGGACCCCATAACTCTCTAGCGGTAGATTTTAACGAGGGTTAACTACCCCCGCGCTAGTTAGGGGGGGGCGGTAGGGGAAGGGGTAGCTTGCTACTCCTCCCCCCCCACACACCGGTGATTTGTCTCACTTCACTTTTGGCTCGGACGATGTGCAGACGTGTCTGTCTATCGTCCTCGTTGTTGACAGCCTTAATCTTTTTCTTTCCTTTTCCTCAGCTGTGTGTTTGGAAGTTGGTATTCATCATGCGCAAGTGCCCTGGAATCGCCGGCCGCCCCTGCGGTACCTTCATGTCGGCGGTGGATACCGATCCTCACACCCTTTGCCCGCAGTGTCGAGGCCAACGGTGTGACGGAAAATTCGTGCAGTGAGTGTAGGGAGTGGTATGCCTCCCAGTGGGAGAGGTTTGCCCGCCGGCGTAAGAAGAAGTCCAAGAGAGACCGTTCTCCTTCAGGGGTTGCCTTGAAGGAGGAAGGCTCCAGGGACTCTTCTTCCGCCGCCCAAACCTCCTCCGAAGCTCCCACTCGACCGGCCTCTCGTGAGAGGCCTCCGAGTGATAGCGCAGACCCTTGTTCTGTTTCCCGAACTCGGGGTGCGGGGGAGGGCATCGCCTCCCATAGCGGGGTGGCTCCCCCTCCTCCCCCGGGGGAGGATTTTGATAACGTTGATAACTCTGTTTCTAACGATGATCTTTTTCAGCTTTGGGCTTCCTTGGGGCTTAAGGGCCTGCCCTCCAAGTAAGCCCTGTTTGACCTTATCCAGTTTGGGGGCCGTTGTCAAGCAGTCGCCGGTGATAGCAGAGGTAGATCCTTTGTCTATTGTCGACGTCGTGGTGGCAGAGGCTTCCGACTGGTCTGGTCAAACCTCTGCGGCTCCTGATGTTGCGGACGTTGCTGAAGGCTCTCCTACCCCTTCCGAACATCCTTCGAAGGGGAAGGTGGGTCCCACGGTCTCTCCTGTGGCTACGTCTCCCCCTCGGGGGAGCGCTCTGACTGAGACTCCTCTTCGGAGGACCGACGATCCTGATGACCTCCCTCGTGGGCGCCTTCGCCGTAAGGCTCGTTGTCCTATTCGTCGCAGGGGCCTCCCGTCTCCCTTTAAGGGAGTCAAGAGGCGCCTCTTCGAGCCGTCTCCTCCTCCGTCCTCCGATGAGGATCCTCCTCGCCGGGAGCAGACTGTAGCAGCCACATCCTTGGACATCTCCGGTGATCGTTCGCGATCTCCTACGCCTGCCAGACCTTCCACCTCCTGTGCAGATGGCCAGCAGACTCCTGAACTCGTCAGCCGACGGGCATCGGTCCCTTCGGGACATAGGGATGTCTCCCACGGTGTGGGGGCTTCCCTTGCGCGCCAGGGTTCCCCTGCGCGCCCTCCTAACGCGCAGTAGCGCGCAAGCGCTCTCCATCTTTGCAGTCTTCTGACTCACCTCGCCAGCGCTTTCCTGCTCGCCAGCGCTCTCCTGATGGTCAACGCCCCCCTGCTCGCCAGCGCGCTCCCATGGACAACATACAACTTCCTGTTCCTGTTATGCGCCCAGCGCGCCAACGGTCACCTGAGCGCACAAGATCTCCTGCTCGTAAGCGCGCACCTGCGCATCCAGTTCCTGACACGCTCCCACGCTCCAGATCTGGACGCGGGCAAGGATTTAACTCCTCCTCGCCCACGCGTTCCTGCTCGTCATCCTTCTCCTGCGCAGCAATGCACACAGTCTCCTGCGCGTACATCCAGAGTTCCGGCACGCCCACGCGCCTTCTCTTCCTGAGCCCGTTCGCAAGCATTCGCCTTTGCACGTTGCGCCACCTGCTCCTGCGCAGCAGTCTACGCGTCGTCTTCCTGCGCGCCAGCGATCTCCAGCGCGTCAGCGATCTCCAGCACGTCCGTGATCTCCTGCGCGTCAGCGCTCCCCTGAGTCCCGGCGATCTCCTGACCGCCCGCGCAATCTATCGCCTGCGCGCAAGCGCTCTCCTACGCGTCAGCGCCACCTGGATCTTGACAGACATAGGTCTCCTGCGACCAGCTCGCCCACGCGCGGTCGTTCGCCTGCGCGTTCTACGGGCCATCGCTCTCCAATGCGCCATCACGCGCCATTGCTCGCCAGCGTTCACCAACGCGCTATCGTTCGCCGACTCGCCAGCGTTCACCAACGCGCTATCGTTCGCCGACTCGCCATCGCTCGCCCACGCGTCACAGGTCTCCAGGACACCATCGTTCTCCTGCGCCGTACCTTTCTCCTGGCTTTCAGCGATCTCCTGTGCGCCCGCACGTTCCTTTGCCCACGCGCCAACGACTCGCTCGCGCTCGTTTATCTCCGCGCGATTACGCGCCCGCGCTCCAGCAGCCCCTCGTGCGCGATCCTTTGGGAACTCCCCCGCGCGAGCACCAGTGCGACCCCCATTCTCGTCGGGTTCCGCAGCTCGTGGCGGCAGCAGGGACGCGTGTTTCCAGGTCGCAGTCAGGATCACCTCCGCGCAAGCGCAGGTCTCTCTCGCAGGACAAGGAAGAATCGTCGGAGAGGTCAAGGCAACTTTCTACCCCTTCTTTTTTTGCAGGTAGGCCCAGTTGCATCCACTCCGAAGGGTCAGGCGATCCCCTTCCCTCCAGCGAGAATTACGGACTCTGTGTCAGTATCTCGGCAGTCCTGGTTTGGTCCTCTGATGCGTGCGTTAGTGAAGGATATGAAGCCGGCACTCGCCGATCTAGGACTCAAGCCAACGATGGCCTCGCCCCCGCTGAAGAGAAGGAGAGGAGTGGACTTCGTGGTGACCTCTCCCAGGGAGAAGTTGGTTCCTAAGAGGTCCGCCAGGAAGGCTCCATCCCCTTTGCAGTCGTTTTCTCCTTCTCCTGTGGACGAGGCCTTTCCGTCCTCAGGAGAATCCAGCGAGGCGGCGGTCTCTCCCTCGGCATCAAGGGGGGAGTCTCCTCCTCGTGGAGGGGAATCGTTTCGCGTGGAAGGTACTTTCCAGACCTCTTTGCTGAAGTCTTGTATCCCGCCCAGGAGGGAACCCAAGGACTCCAAGACGATTCCGAAGTCCTCTTCGCGAATTCATCAGGAACCAGCCAGACCCCGGGAGAACGTCCACGTGTCTCCCCAGGAAGAGCTTCCGGGGACAGGAGACTTAGCTGCCAGTCCGCAGGGAGGTGAGCAGCATGAGTCTGAGCATGCCTTCTGGCAGGTCTTGAGCCTGATGAGGCAGCTCAACAGGTTCAAGGACCCGGAGATCGCCCATCGTTAGGGCAAGGACACGGTCCTGGATCAGGTCTATGGAACTCAGAAGCCCCCAAAGGCCAGTGCGGCCCTGCCCTGGTCCCAGGGGGGTGAAGAGTGCCAGAGACAGGGTCAACGCTCAGCTTGCAGACCTTGCCTCCTCCAGTCGTTCCTCTGCCAGGAACAGACTCCTCCCACCTCCTCGGTATTTTGAGATCATGGGGGAGTCTAGCCTCGCTCTTCCCCTCCACCATTCTGTGGAAGAGCTTACTAGAGGAGTTCCACTTGAGAAGCTCTCCGCCCGGCAGGTGACATTCAAAGGTCGCGAAGTGCGCCATGCAGGGCACTTCGTGGCTAGATGTCTGGCTGGGTTCCCAGGGCATCTTATTGCGCTCTGAAGATCTGTCTAAGGAGAGCAATAGGAAGGCCCTGGAGACCTTCCTCCTCTCGGGCACTCGCTCCATCGAGTTCTTGGCACACCAGGTTACCAACCTGTGGGCCAACTCGGTGCTGAAGCGTCGTGATGCGGTGACTGAGAAGATCCACCCGAAGGTCCCCGCCGTGGATGTCTGCAGGCTCAGACACTCCACCATCCTTGGGGGAAGTTTGTTTGAGCCCCAGGATATGGAACGCACAGCTGAGAGGTGGAGGAAGTCTAGCCAGGACTCGCTCCTCCAAAGGGTCCTTGCATCTCGGCCCTACAAGCCTCCAGCTCTGCAGCAACATCAGCAGCAGCCTCGCAGGACACCGAAGCAGGCGCCGGCAGCTAAGAAAGTGGTGTCTAAGCCCCAGCCCTTTCCTGTCAAGGACAAGAGGGGCAGTAAGTCCTCCAGGGGAGGCAAGACTCCTAGAGGGAGCGGCCGCGGCCGTAAACGCTAGAAGTGGCGTTCCCCCCGCGTGTCTACCTGTGGGGGGATGCCTTCAAAGTAGCATGCACAGGTGGCAGCAACATGGGGCCGATTCTTGGATGGTCTCCGTGATCGACCAAGGTTATCGCGTCCCATTCACGACATCTCAACCTCCCCTGACAGCGAATCCAGTGTCGATGAGCTCCTATGCCATGGGATCGGCAAAGGGGCTAGCACTTCGGGCAGAAGTCGAGACCATGCTCAAGAAGGATGCTCTCCAGGAGGTCGTCGACGGCTCCCCAGGCTTCTTCAGTCGACTCTTTCTTGTAAAGAAGGCGTTTGGAGGCTGGAGACCTGTCATCGACCTCTCAGCTCTGAACAAGTTTGTCAAGCAAACTCTTTTCAACATGGAGACAGCGGACACGGTCAGACTTGCGGTGAGACCACAAGACTTTATGTGCACACTGGATCTGAAGGACGCGTACTTCCAGATCCCAATCCATCCGTCTTCCAGGAAGTACTTGAGATTCAGCCTAGACAGCAAGACCTACCAGTTCAAGGTGCTGTGCTTCGGTCTCTCCACAGCACCTCAGGTGTTCACCAGAGTGTTTACCCTGATTTCGTCTTGGGCGCACAGGAACGGCATCCGTCTCCTCCGATATCTGGACGACTGGCTGATGCTGGCGGACTTGGAGTCGACCCTTCTTCGACACCGAGACAGGCTCCTGCGACTTTGCCAAGATCTGGGGATCTTGGTAAATCTCGAGAAGTCCTCTCTGCAGCCGTCCCAACGACTGGTTTATCTAGGCATGTTATTAGACACCAATCTCCACAAAGCCTTTCCATCAGACGACAGGATAGCAAGGCTGAGGAGGGTGGTGGAACCCTTCCTCAGGCGGGAAGAGCTTCCAGCCCAATCGTGGTTGCATCTTTTAGGTCACCTAGCCTCCCTGGCCCGTCTGGTTCCGAACGGCCGTCTCAGGATGAGATCCCTGCAATGGCGGCTCAAGTCCCGGTGGAATCAAGGATCCGATTCCCCGGACTTAATGGTTCCGATAGGACCCTCGGAACAGGCGGACCTGCGGTGGTGGCTGGTCGACGAGAACCTGCGAAAGGGAGTGGATCTTCTCGTCCTTCCCCCGGAATTGACGCTGTTCTCGGACGCGTCAAAAGAAGGGTGGGGGCCCCACATTCTGAACCAGAGGACCTCAGGCCTTTGGTCAGAATCAGAAAAGTACCTGCACATCAACGTGTTAGAGATGAAGGCCGTATTCCTGGCTCTTCAACAGTTCCAACGGACCCTAGCGGGTGACTCCGTGGTGGTGATGAGCGATAACACCACGGTAGTGGCTTATATCAACAAGCAGGGAGGTACTTTTTCACATCAGCTATCCTATCTTGCAGTAGAGATTCTGAGGTGGACCGAAGTCCACTCGATAACACTATCAGCTCGCTTCATTCCTGGCAAGAAGAATGTGCTCGCCGACAGTGTGAGCAGGGCTTCGCAGATAGTGAGTACCGAGTGGTCTTTGGATCCTCAGATAGCCAACAAAGTCCTGACTTTGTGGGGTTCCCCGACGGTGGATCTGTTCGCGACAGCCTTGAATTTCAAGCTGCCCCTGTACTGCTCCCCAGTCCCGGACCCAAAGGCTCTCTAGCAAGATGCTTTCCAACAACGGTGGGACAACATCGACATGTACGCCTTCCCACCGTTCTGTCTGATGAGAAGGGTGCTCAACAGGACCAGACTATCGGTCAACCTGTCTATGACTCTGATAGCTCCGCTATGGCATTACGCGGAATGGTTTCCGGGCCTTCTGCAGCTCCTGACGGAGCTCCCGAGAGAGCTTCCCCCACGACACGCCTGGAGACTACCCAGCATCTCCTCATGGAGAGAGGCTTTTCGCAACAGGTTGCGGAGAGAATGTCGCGGCACCTGCAAAAGTCCTCTGCGGGAGTCTACCAGGCGAAGTGGAGAGTCTTCTGTGGTTGGTGTCGTGGGAGAGGTATCTCTCCACTCGATGCCACTATTCCAGCAATAGCGGAGTTTCTCGTTTATTTGCGGGAGGAAATGCACCTTTCGGTCTCGGCGGTGAAAGGCTATCGCTCGGCCTTAAGCCTGGCTTTTAGGCTGAAACAAGTGGACATTTCTTCCTCGCTAGAACTCTCTCTACTCATACGTAGCTATGAGCTTACCTGCCCTCAGTCGGAAGTGAGACCTCCTCCATGGAACGTGGTTCGGGTTCTCAGGGCTCTTAAGAGACCTCCCTTCGAACCATTACGCCAGGTCTCTGATCGCCACCTGACTTGGAAAACGGCTTTCCTACTCGCGTTGGCCTCTGCCAAACGAGTTAGTGAACTTCATGGTCTCTCGTACGACATCGCCCATTCAAGGGGATGGGGGGAGGTAACGTTCAGGTTCGTCCCTGAGTTTGTTGCCAAGACTCAGAACCCTGGAGTGCCGGACCCACGGTTCGACTCTTTCAGGGTCACGAGTGTCCGTTCTGTAACAAGCGACCCAGACCATCTGCTATTATGCCCAGTGAGGAGTCTGAGGCGTTACTTGAAGAGGACAGCTGCAGTTCGTCCCCGCGTGCAAGCGTTGTTTGTTAGCACAGGCAGGACGAAGAGGAGGGTCACCAAGAACACCATCTCGGCTTGGATTCGAAGGGTCATCTACCACGCCTTGAATCCGGACCCTCCTCCGTCACGTCGCCCTAGGGCACACGACGTCAGGGGCATCGCTACGTCCCTGGCCTTCAAGAGAAACTTCTCTGTGACGCAGGTGCTTCAAGCTGGGGTCTGGAAGCGTCAAACGACCTTCACAGCCCACTACCTGCAGGATGTGACCCACAGGAGCCTCGATACGTTTTTTATCGGCCCTGTGGTGGCTGCACAACAGCTGGTCTAACCTCAGGCTCCTTAATGGACAAGTAGCAGAAGATTGAGGGCGTTGTTACCCGGTTTTAGTCTGCGTGAATGAAAGAGTATGTCTGGCCCTTACTTCTTTCTTCATCCTCCCCTCTCTTGGGGAAAGCAGCATCCTGGTCTCCGCATAGCTAACCTCAACCTCTGCAGGTAAACCATGCTCCCTTGTGTTCCTAGTATTAAATTAATACTGTCACGTCCCCCATACCCTGACGAGGTGGTATTGGGAACGTCCTAGCCTAGATTCCTATCTAAAGGACTTCAGGTCAACTTTCTGGGACGAGTCACTCTCTATTCCTCCACACACAACTTACGTAGGCCACACGTTCCTTGCGGAGCAAGGAATTTGTGAGGCGTAGGGACTCCTTTTCTCGAGTGCTACGCACTCGGAGTCTGAGTCCCCGGGTAAAGCCAAAGCCAGTAAGGCTGGGGACTTTCCACACTTCCTAAGGGGTAAGTCACCTAATGTAAATAGCGTGGTTTGTATTTCGGTTACGGAACAAATGACAAATTCGGAGATAATTTGTATTTTTCCTAACCATACAAACCTTAGCTATTTACACATATTTGCCTGCCAGCCCTGTCCCCCAAGTCAAGTCCTACCTCTAAGTGAAATGAGACAAATCACTGGTGTGGGGGGGAGGGGTAGCAAGCTACCCCTTCCCCTACCCCCGCTAACTAGCGCGGGGGTAGTTAACCCTCGTTAAAATCTATTGGCTCGTCAATTTCAGCTACGCCGAAAGTAAACCCAATGTAAATAGCTAAGGTTTTCATGGTTAGGAAAAATACAAATTATCTCCGAATTTAACATTTTTATCTTTATAGAATGAATGGAAAAGGCTGTGACCATATAAAGCCAGTAAGAAGTGTTGCATGTTTATATCCAAAGCTGTCATTGATCCTTATCTTTATCCTTTTTGCAACAGACATAGGTGTTTGCAGTCCTACCCTTGTTACGAGGGCAGTGAGATTCTCCCATGGCTGTTGCTATCACATCCTGAACCCAAATAAATTGGCTTTCCTTGGGCATTGCTAGTGGGGTGAGAAGGTTTTGGCTGCTGCCAAGACTTCTTAAACTGCCCCTGTAGTGACTATCCTAATTCCTGCTAAATCTGTGGAGGCACTGGAGGACATGGTACCCACTGGTTTCGTCTCGACTGCTTTTGAATTGAAGAGGCCCGTGTGACCTCTTCCTCTGTGGGAGTATCCTTGTTGGTGGTAAAGATCTTGACACTGAAGTAGGCTGTCAAGTAGAAGAAGTGCATGTACTCCTACTTTTCCTCGTTCCTCTTTATCAGATTTTCCAACTGCTGCTGTTTAGAAGGCATCGCAGTAGTTTGGGAATACTGATCGACAGGAGTCCCATGAGATTCCAACCGATGTCTCTCCTTATGTGTAAGAGGGAGAGAGAGAGATAGTGACAGTACTTTACCAAGAACCAACCTAACCAGGCAAAGTATTTTAGCACTACAGTACAAGCCTATATGTTCCTGTTACCAGGGCTTGGTCTCATACGAGACTAATTACCCTCATTGTTGTTCAGGATGAAGGGTTTTGTCCTTGTCTTCCTTTTCTTGGACTTACGATAAACACCTCAGTCTCTCGCTCTCTGAAGATACCTCTGTATTGAAGGGAGAGAAGATGACTTGGGGTGAGGGTCCATCGCAATTGAGGTAGCGAACTTGGGGTGAGAGGAGAACTATTGAGTAGTCTCCTCACTTTTACGTCTGATGAAACATTTTCTCTTGTAAGTGGGATTGGAAATATGATTCTTGGTCTTCTCATGATCACACTCTTCGTGAATCTTGGGTCATTGGAGACACTTCAGTGGGCTAATCCTTTACCTCCTACTATTTTTCTGCTCAATAGGTGTCATATGAGGCCAGCGTAGCTCTCTTGGGACAAGAATCCTCATGTCCAAGATAACTATTTTGACATTAAGCCTAGAATAAAAGGTAGAATGACTGGCGTTCTACTCTTCTTTTTCCCCTTTCGTGTGGGTGACACAGTTGTTGCCGCTATGGGCTAAACCGTACGTTAAATACAGATGAGCTCCATAGCTAAATAACATTTCTTTACAGACAGAGTTTGTTAAGAGGTATTTTCCTCTTCCTCCAAGACAAAGGGGAGTATGGATAAACTGTATTTGATCATATTTCTCATAATGCTGTAGCTGCTGATACAGTCTGACAATGTAGGTTCTCCCGTGATGATTTACCATTTAGCCTACATTTGGTATGGGCATTAATTAATTAATGTCTGTAGCAGTGGCAGCTCATGGCTTAAATTAGAGTGGGGTGTTACTGCTCCAGAAAATTTGTAACCTCTCTTTTAATATTGTGTAAAAGGAAACAATCAGGTTTAAGAAAATTTATTCCGACACTTGATAGATTCTTAAAAGAAGAAAATCAAACATTTTTTCTTACTATAATATAAATTGTTACTGTTAAAGCTTGATCCATTCCTTTAAAAAAGAAATCCATTCTTCTTGTTTTAATTTGTGTGAAAAGATCAATAATTTACTCCTTGATCTCTGGATGATGAGCAAGGACATTTTTCTCCATTGAAAGCACTGCAAGTGCATCTAGTCTTTCTGAATTCATAGTCCTTTGAAAAGTGTTTGCTTTCAGGCGTAGTCATGGAAATTGTGAAGGGAACAAAAAATTTAAAAAAAAATAGTGAAAAATTAATGTGCACTTGCGCACAACAGCAAAATACCACACTGCTCGAACTGTGAAGTACGCAGTTCCATACAAAGGTTTTTTTTTATTTCTTTCATTAATGGAAGGATGGTATATTGTGCAAATAGAGCGAATTAAAGGAAAAATTATACTGACTGTTATTGATAATATCAAGGGAATATAAGGGTTGCTGCAGTTCCACAGTGCCACTGGATCAGGTGCTTTGGCAATTCTCAGAAAAGCTGGTGCAGCCAGAAATTTGGTTCGTAGTGGCTTCCTTCTAAGGATGAGTCTCCTATTAAAGAACGATAATTTGTATAGTTAGGAAAAATGCAACTAATTTTTAAAAATTGTGACTTTTTAATCACTAAATCTTGGAATGTGATAATGTTTGAGACTGTAAAAGTATCTGTATCCTGTCTTGTTTTATTTTTGCGACTATAGTATAGTTTCCTCAGTATCTCCACCTCTTATATGATGTAAACGATGCTGATTACTGAAACATCGAAATTGTTATTTATTTACAGGGAGGGATGAATATTCAAGAAGGAAAGCTTAGTCTTTTAACGAAAGTTTTTCGTAAATATTTTGACTATCCAGCGCAGATTAACATTTTTTCCCACTAGGTCATCAGGAATGTTTAAATAGTTAATAGATTCAAAGTTTTTTTTTAACAGCTTTGGTATGCGGTAGCTAATTGCAAGTCATTTGATGATGATGCAGTTTTAGCAAGTTTATGAAGGTTTTAAGTTCTCATGATGCCAGCTAGCCACTTTATTTCACAATCTCCACAGGAGCCCAAGTGATTCCTTGTTTGACCTCCTGAACCAGTTTCCTGAAGTACACAGCCTGTTGGTCGTTGCCTGGCATTACTGCATTTTCTTTTTGATTTTATTGGCCAAAGCATTCTTTGATCATTTCACAGGTAAGTTATTATTGATTTAGTCTTTAACCTTTTTTGGGGAATTCAGTGTTTATGTTTGCATGAAATATTGTGACTGTGAATGTCAGTGATGACTTTGAAACCATCCCCAAGCATTCCCCACCACCCCTGCCTAGCTTTGACTCACTCTCATTCTTAAGTAAGTAATACCCAGTGTTGGTCGAAAGGTGTGCCACAGTTGCAACATAAACTGGTGTCGTATAGGAGCTCTCATGTTGAATTTAGTGGTGTTTTACTTACAGTATACACTGGAAAATGCTACCATTTTATCTGACAATATATGGCCACTGTATTGTTTTATGGATTTTGATTTGTAGTAATGACAGTAGAGGTAATTGGAGCTTTGGCCTGCCCTTTTAATATTTTTTTATTTGTATATACTGTACAGTAGTGATCCCATTACATAGGCATTGGGTGAGTTCCCAAGACATAGTTCTTCAACATCTTATTTGTATGATGTCTATATGAAATGCACTTGATGCTCTAAATTTAGTTATTTAGGTATTTACATCTTTTTTTCTTGATGATTAAATACATTAATATCTTTGGATTCCTTCGGTCACTTATCTGAGCTAGTAAATGATGGACGACTTGTTTAGCCCAAAAATATTAGGAAAACTTAAACTGCTAATAGTTGCATAAAGCATATTGTATATCATGAGATTTTATGTAAATCTAATTTGAAAAGTTTAAACCAATTCAAACATAAAGTAATTATAGACAGTGACTTGCATTATCAGGAAACATGTAAATGTCATCAGAGCTTGAAGGAAACCTGCCTTTGGTATTTTACTGAAATATTTAGACACCATTAAAAACATGCTCTGGGTTGCATGTATATACCCAATTGTACAATATAACATCTTTGTTTGTTTATCCCAGATTTTTCTGTGTTTATATACTGTATTTGTCCCGGCACAGATACAAACCCTTCGCTATTTATAGGAGTATTAACTTTCGGCAACGCTGAAAACTAGCCAAGAAAATTTTAGTGAGGGATAACTACCTCATTCGCTAGTTAGTGGTTGTGGTAGACCGGCTACCTCACTCACTCACACCCGTCGACTTAGTAACCACTTTTGCCTTTGGCTCTCCCGTTAACTTATAAACTGCCTTGACTATTAGTATTGCTTTTCTTTTTTCTTTTGTGCAGGTGTGTGTGTGTGGTTGCTGTCCCGTTATGTGGACATGTCCTGGTCATGAGGGCCGCAGCTGCGGTATCTTCATGTCGTCCGTTGAGACGGACCCTCACCTCCTGTGCCCGGCTTGCCGGGGACATTGGTGTTTACGGGATTACACTGTGTTGAGTGTCATGAGTGGCCTGCCTCCCAGTGGGAGAGGTTCATGCATAGGAAGAAGAAGAATTCTAAGCACGATTCTTCACCTTCAGGGTCTTCCTCGAAATTGAAGAATTCACGGACTTCTGCTTCTTCCACTCCCAAATCTCTTTCCGAAGCTGCTCCTCTGCCGGGCCCTTCCAGGGTACAGTCGAGTGAATTGGCGCCTTCCCTTCCCCAGGAAGTGCCTGCCCTTTCTTTGATCTTGTATCCTTTTGGCCATCGCTGGACGTCGATGGTCCCCCTTCGAAGGAAGCTCTCTTCGAGCTCCTTCAGAGGGGAGCTGAGAGAAGGCGGTCATCTCCTTCCTCCGAGGAGGTTGATCCTCCTAGTGTGGATGCAGTTGCTGCAGCCCATCGGTTCCGGCCTTGAGTCTGCTTCTGACACAGAGGAGTTGGCTGATCCACCTGGGGCTGTGGCAGAGCTTTCTCGACCGCCTCAGGGTATTGGAGGTCCCCTTACGCTTATGGTTCTATTCCATAGGCAGAGCCAGAGCCTTGTCTTAAGCGACGTTCTCCTTCAGGAGAACTTTCCTCCCCTGCGGAGGAAGTTTCCTTAGAGCTGGACCAGTCTCCCCCTTGGGCGGAGTCTGCTCTGCGTTACTCTCCGGAGGATCGTAGGGTGGAAGGGTTTGTGACCCCCTCTCCATCCTGGATGTTCTCCTCAGTCTGTGAGGAGATGCCTTTTTTAACCTGCTGGCGTGATTGTGAGCCTTCAGGCTCTCGTCATGTTGATCCTGTGGGTACTCATGACCTTATGAGTCCTTCGGGCCTTCGTTGCGCTGGACTTTCGGGTTCACAAGACTTTGAACCTTCGGGTTTTAGTTACGCTGAGCCTTCGGGCTCTTGTGCCATCAGTGACGCTGAGCCCTTGGGCTCTCGTGCCTCTCGTCTCGCTGACACTTCGGTGTCTTGTGACAGGGAAACTTCGGTTTCCTATTGCGCTGACCCTTCGGAGTCTCGCAACACAGGTTACTCTGACCCTACGGGCTCTCATGCTTTAAGTCACGCTGACCCTTCATGTGCACTCAAGATCTGAAGGACGCATACTTCCAGATCCCAATCCATCCGTCTTCCAGGAAGTATCTAAGATTCATGCTCAACCAGAAGCATTACCAGTACAAGGTACTGTGTTTCGGTCTTTCCATAGCACCCCGGGTCTTCACGAGAGAGTTCACCCTAGTATCATCTTGGACTCATACACTTGGCATCTGTCTCCTAAGATACTTGGACGACTGGCTGATTCCGGCAGACTCAGAGGCGGAGAAGGACCTTCTCCGCCACCGAGACGAGATTCTAAGGTTTTGCCAGGATCTGGGGATCTTGGTAAACCTTGAGAAGTCTCATTTGCCTCCCTCTCAAGAACTGGCATACTAGGCTAGGCATGCGCATAGACACCCTAAGGCACAAAGCTTTCCCATCAGTCAAAAGAATTCAGAGACTGAGGGAGATAGTACAGGTCTTCCTCAGACGGGAAGAGCTCCCACCGCAGTATTGTCTTCGCCTTCTCGGTCACCTTTCTTCTCTGACCCAACTGGTCCCCAACAGTCTCCTCAGGATGAGATTTCTGATTTCTCGTGGCGTATGAAATCCCAGTGGAATCAGACTACCGATTCCCGGGATCAGCTAGTCCGCATAGGACTAGAGGAAGAGTCGGATCTCAGATGGTGGCTACCAGAGCCGAACCTCTGCAAAGGGGTCGATCTTCTCGTCTCTCCCCCGGATTGATGCTCTTTTCAGATGCATCAAAAGAAGGTTGGAGGGCTAACATGCTGCACCATTACATCTCCGGCCAATTGTCTGAATCAGAAAGGTACCAGAACATATATCTCTCAGAGATAAGGGCAGCCTTTCTAGTCTTCAAACAGTTCCGCCAGATCCTGGCGGGGCACTCCGTGGTATTAATGAGCGACAACACCACAGGAGTAGCTTATCTGAACAAATATGGCGGTACCTTTTCACAGGAGCTATGCCATCTTGCAGTAGAGATACTCAAATGGGCAGAAGATAACTCGGTGACTCTATCAGCTCGCTTCATTCCGGGCAAGCGGAATGTGCTAGGTAACAAGCTGAGCAGAGCGACTCAGATAGTTGTCACCGAGTGGTCTTTGAATCTTTTGATAGCCAACAAAGTCCTGACTTTGTGGGGTTCCCCGAAAGTGGATCTGTTCGCAACGGTCCTGACTTTCAGGCTCACGTTATACTGCTCCCCAGTCCCGGATCTCCAATCTCTTTGGCAAGGTACTTTTCAGTAACTGGATAAACCTGGATGCTTACGCGTTTCCCCCGTTCTGTCTGATGAGAAAAGTCCAACCAGGTACGAGCAAGCAACAACTTGCAAATGACTCTGATACCTCCGCTATGGCATCATGCAGAATGGTTCCCAGACCTTCTGCTACTCCTTACGAAGATCCCGAGGGAGCTCCCTCCACGACACGACCTCATCAAACAACTACATGCCAACATCTTCCACAAGGCCGTAGTTCGCTTCGGCTTCACGCCTGGAGACTGTCCAGCAACTCACACAGAGAGGCTTTTTGCAACCAGTTGCAAAAAGAATGGCTGGAGACCTCAGGAGATCCACAGAGGGAGTCTACCAAGCGAAGTGATCCGTTTTCTTTGGTTGGTGTCGTGGGAGGGGAATCTCTCCTCTTGATGCCTGTTAGAACCATAGCAAAGTTCCTTGTATACCTTCGGGAAAAAATGCTTCTCTCGGTCTCGGCAATCAAAGGCTACCGCTCAGCCTTGAGTCTCGCCTTTAGACTGAAAGGAGTCGGTATTTCCTCCTTGTTGGAACTTTCTTTGCTCATACGTAGTTACGAGCTTACTTGTCCCCAGGTAGAGCTTAGACCACCCTCTTGGAACGTGATTCGGGTCCTCAGGTCTCTGAAGGGCCCCCCCATATGAACCATTATGTCAGGCTTCCGATCTCCATCTCACATGGAAGACGGTGTTCCTGCTCGTGTTGGTTTTGGCCAAGAAAGTCAGCGAACTTCATGGTCTATCTGCTGACGTTTCCCACTCTAGGAGATGGGAAGAAGTAATCCTCAGTTACGTCCCTGAGTTCGTGGCTAAGACTCAAAGTACGGGTGTGCTGGACTCCAGGTTTGGCCCATTCCGGATAGAGCGTCTTCGTTCCGTAACCGAAGATCCAGACCAACTGTTTATATGTCCAGTAAGGAGTCTGAGGTGTTACTTGAAAAGAACATCAACAGCTCGCCCCGTGTGCAAGCGCTTTTCGTTAGCACAAGGAAGGTCAAGAGGAGGGTCACAAGGAACAGTATTTCCTCTGGATAAAGAGAGTGATTGAGAATGCTCTCAATCTAGACCCTCCTCTGTCCAATCAACCCAGAGCTCATGACGTTAGGGGCATTGCAACGTCCCTGGCGTTCAAGAAAAAATTTTCTGTGGCACAGGTAATGCAAGCGGGCGTGTGGAAGCGTCAGACGACCTTCACCACCCATTACCTGAAAGATATAACCCACAGGAACGTGGAAACCTTTTCCATTGGTCCTGTGGTGGTTGCATAACAAGTGATTTAATGCCTCAAGTTCCTTGATGGACAGGTAGCAGAGGGTTGAGGACTAAGGTTATCCAGGTTAGTCTAGGGTGAATGAGAAAGAATGTCTGGCTCCTTTCTTCCTTTCACCTTCTCCCCCCCCCCCCCTGAGGAAACAGCTCCGCAAGACCACAGCATAGCTGCCCTTCAACTCTCTGCAGGTACGATTCATTTCCCTTGTGCATCCTGAGTATTTGAATATACTTGGTCACGTCTAATACCTCTTGAGGGAGGGTATTGGGTATGTCTTAGAACTCTATGATTATTTTCGAGTTCCTACGAACAGTATAGACAAGCCACTAGTCTCTCTCACACAAGCTTCTGCAGGCAGCTATCAGTGTGTTACCTTATATCTACAGTACTTTGATTTTAGCGAGGTTAGGGTTCCTACTAATTAGATCAAAGATCAATTTAGAGAGAACCTCGGGTCGTAGCCGAGGCCAGTTTCTAGATGACTGACTGACACTAGCAGACTTGGTGGCAACCTTGCGTTAGCACCGGCACTTCTGAAATCTTTTTGCCAAGATCAGGTGATAATGGTAAACCTTTGGAAGTCTTCCCTACTTCCTTCTCTGAAGACTGGTATATCTGGGAATGATTCTAGACACCAATCTCCGCAAAACCTTCTCATCAAAGACAGGATAATAAGGTGTAGATAGGTCACAAGACCCTTTCTCAAGACGAGAAGAACTCCCAGACCAGAGTGACGATTTCTCCTCAGACACTTCTCTCCAGTGGCGGCTTGAGTCCGATTGCAATCAGTTCTTTGATTCCCCGGACATTATGATCCCCACGGGACCAGAAGCTTGGACGAACCTCAAGGGATGGGTGTCGGTCGAGAATCTACGGAGTGGTGTAACTTTCCCCTCCTCCCCCACCCCTTGGACTTGATGCTGTGCTAAGACACATCAAAAGAAGGGAGGAGGGACCATAATTCTGCACCACCTGACCTCAGGCCTCTGGACAGAGTCCGAAAGTACCTTCACTAAAATCTCTTAAGAGATGAAGGCCAACTTTCCGGTCCTTCAACAGCTTCATCTGTTCCTAATGGGCCAGTCAGTGGTGTAATGAGCAACAACACCACAAAGGGGCTCACATCAACAAGCAAGAAGGAACTTGCTCTCAGCCTCTTCCCATCTAACAGTATAAATGCTAAGATGGGCCGAAGTCCGCTCGGTACCACTATCAGCCCGCTTCATTCCAGACTAGAGGAATGTGCTCGCCGACAATCTGTGCACAGCATCTTAAATAAGGTGTACCGAATGATCTTTGGATCACCTCGTAGCCCACAAAGTCCTAACCTTACGGGGTTCTCCAACTATGAATCTGTTCGTAACGCCCCCTGAACCTCAGGCTTCCGCTGCTCCCCAGTCCTAGACCCCTAGGCTCTCTGGTAAGAAGCATGCCAACAACGGTGGGTACAACAACAATGTTTACGTCTTGTCCCTGTTTTTGTCTTAAGGAAAGGGTACTCAACAAGCCTCTCAAGGGCTCTCATAGCTCCGCTAGGGCATTACGCAGAACGGTTTCCAAACCCTCTGCAGCTCCTGATAGAGCCTCCAAGAGAACCCTCTTTACGTCACAGACAACCACACTTCGACATCTACCACAAGCTATAGCTTCGCTATGATTGTACGCCTGTAGACTACCCAACTTCCTCTCTCGGAGAAGCTTTCGCAATAAGTTGCAAAGAGGTTGTCTTGATATCTGAGGAATTCCTCGGTATCAATCTACCAGGCAAAGTATAACGTCTTCTGTGGTTTGTGTCATGGGAAAGTGCATCTCTCCAATCGATACCTCTATTCCAGCAATAGCGGAATCCTCGAGTATATGCAGAAGAAAAGACCCCTTTTTAGTTTCAGCATGTAAAGGCGATCACTCAACCTTGAGCCTCGCCTTCAAACCGAAATGAAGGGACATCCCCTCATCGCTAGATATTTCCTAACTCATGCGGACTTACAAAGTTGCTTTTTCCCATTGGGAATGAGACCTCCCTCTCGGAACATAGTTCGAGTTCTCCGGTCCCTAAGGAGACCTCCCTACGGTCCACTTCATCAGGCAACAAATTTTCACCTGGTTTAGAAGACAGTGTTCCTATACACTTTGACAGCGGCCAAACGAGTCAAGGAACTTCATGGTCTCTCTTTCGACATCGCCCATTCATGAGAAGGGTGAAAGGCAGCGTTCCATGCCTGAGTTTGTTGCCCGACACAGCCTCTAGAGGTGACGGATCCTGAACAACGTCTCCACTCAGTAACTGACGATCCAGATCATCTGTTGCTGTACCCTTGGTGAGGTTTGAGGTTCTACCTCAAGAGAACGGCAACAGTCCACCCAGGTGCCTTCTGTTGTTGTCAGCACAAGAGGAGGATCACCAAAACATCATCTCTGCTGGATTCACAGTGTCATCAATTACTTTGAAACCAGATCCTCATTCAACACGTCGACCCACAATGTCAAGGGCATAGGCCCTTCTAAGCAGATTACTCTGTGATGCAGGTTCTACAAGCAAGGATGTCAATGCTCCAGGTGAATTTCACAACCTTTCTCCTGCAAGATGTGACCCACAGGAACTCTATGCGATCTCTATCGGTCCTGTGGTGGCTGCACAACATCTGGTTGTACACCTCAAGCTCCTTTTTGGACAAGTAGCAGAAGGTTGAGGGCATTGTTACCCTGATTTAGTCTGTGTGAATGAAAAGGTTTGACCGACTCTTATTCTTTTCTTCATCCTTCCCTCTCTTGGGGAAAGCAGCATCCTGGGTTCTCTGCATAAGCTGACCTCAAACTACTGCAGGTAAACCATGCTCAATTGTGTACCTAGTATTAAGCTAATACTGTTGCGTTCCCATACCTTGGCGAGGTGGTATTGGGAAATTCTTGGTTACAACAGTTTTTCCTACAAAAAGACTCGGAATAACTGTACTTGGACAGTGACACTTGTAAATATCTCAACGCACAGCTTGCATAGGCCGCACACCTTGTGTAGCAAGGTTTTAGCGAGGTGCAGGGACTCCTTATTTTGAGTACTAACATTCTCAGATAAGGAGCCCCCGGGTAAAGCCAAAATCCAGATTGCCAGGGACGTCCACCCTTCCCAATGTGTGAGTCGCCCCTAAGTAAATAGCATAGGTTTGTATTCCAGTTACGGAACAAACAACAAGTTCGTAGATAATTTGTATTTTTCCTAACGATACAAACCTTAGCTATTTATACAAAATTTCCCCCCAGCCCTATTCCCCATGAAGTCCTACCTCCAAGCAAAGTGAGCTAAATCACTGGTGTGTGAGCAGAAGTGGTAGCAAGCTACCCTCCCCTACCCCCGCTAACTAGCGGTATGGGGAGTTAACCCTCGCTAAATTTTAATGGCTTGTCATTTCAGCTTTGCCGAAAGTAATACCCCGAAATTAATAGCTAAGGTTTATATCGTTAGGAAAAATACAAATTTTATACGAATTTGTCATATTTTGTGTCAAATACTTCTAAGCATTATATATTATGATTTAGAAAATCCTTTTCTTACAGGTCTCTTGGTCATATTATCCCTTGTAATTGGGTTCTTATGGAGTAACAACATTTTGAAGAAGTCCATTTCTCGTCTGGGACGGAGGTCCGTCAAGCCGTTGCTAGCACTTGTGGTTAGCATACCGTCTGGTGTGTTCTTGCTCTGTTACTGTTACAGCAGTGATAAGATTATCAACACGTAAGTATGTGGTGTAAGTTTTAAGGGGATGGCGATTTAAAGTAAATTTAAATAGTTTTTGTGACTGCATGCAGTTTGTGTTTGTGACAACATTTTTTGCTCTAGGTAGCTGGATTTTTATGATTAACAAAATTAAAGCCTGTACTGTAATAGACAAATTCATCTTGGTAGGGAACAACCCTAAGAGTGGTCTGTATACCTCACCAGTTACTTTATTTAGCAGGGAGAAGTAGTTATCTAGTGATGAGTTGATTATCTCTTTTTTCTTAAGTTTGTGTCTGGTTGGAACATTTCTCATTTCAGTTTGTGATTTCATTTCCTTGCTATTCCCTAATGCTTTTGTTATACTGAAGGGTAGACTATCCTTGATCTAGAGAAGAAATTTAAAGAGAAGGTCACCAAACATTGTGGTGTTTTATAAAGGTACAATCCCTACCATTCTCCCACTCCTTATGTGGCTCACATTACTTATATGTTTTTACTTCTTTTTTACCACTACTACTACTACAGTATTCTATTAGTCTTTGAAATATACTGTACTTAGAAAACTTTTAATAAAAATAACATAGGAATTAAGTTCATAAAACTGGAATGGGTGATAAGATACAAAATCTACGTCATCTCCAACACGCTGTCAGAGCCAACCACATAAACAAAACAAAAACTATCAAAGGTGATCTTGAACAGTAAAGAAGTACCTCCATTATGTTGACACTATTGTATTACTAAAAACAGTGGATAACTTATTGCAACTGGATTTCTGTTAATTAAGAGCAGAGGAAGATTCTTCTTTAAATGGAATCTGACCAATAGACTTGTTTATGTCTTGGTGACCAGTATGAAGATGGAGTCTTGGCGTGAGTAGCATTGTCTCCAGTAGTATCATTGGTTCTCGGTAATGACATGTCATAGATTGCCCAGATGATTTCAACATTTGAGGTTCTCTTGGCCCATGATTGGTAGAAAGTGGAGGTTTGCGGTGTTCTGATTGACTCCCAAAAAATCACGCGATGCAGCTGCCTTCCTATTGGTAGCGGCACTATTGACTATAGAGGTTTGAAGTTATAAAGTTTACGACTTACATTTACGACTTAATTCAGGATCATATCCTTCACAGAATCCCTGTTCTAGCCTTTTACAGAAAAATCCCTGGCGATCACACAGCACATTAACTCCATAAATAGTTGCAAAAACAGAAAAAAAGCAAATGCTAGGTTAAGGTAGTTAAAAGGATCAAGTCTAGAGCTGCCACATTCTGAATAATTTTGGAGAGAAATAAGAATATTGTAGAGGGTGTGTTTATAAGCTTAGAGATGTGGATGGTGTGGATCAAGTCAGTTTTTATTAGTGTAGGAAAGAGTTCAACATAAATGTTCTACTGTAGTATTGGTGGATGTCAGTTCCCCAGCATATTCTTTATGTCTGACTTAAAATTTTATTCTATCATTTGTAGATAATGTTTCCTGACTAATTTGATTGTTTATCAACAAAATGGTGGATTGAGTAAGCCAAAGAGAGTAAATATTTTGAAAATTTGAAAAGTTTTTTACTATAGTATTTGTTATAAAGTACAGTAAATGACTTGTAATGTTAACTTTTAAAATTCAATGACATTTGATGTAAGTTATTTTAATAATTTTGTTTTTAACCTTGAGAAAGAATCACTTGGTTAATAAACTAATCTCTTTCCAGTGTCTTGCTCATCCCTGTAGATCGAGAGGGGTTCGGAGTCCTAGACCTCTTCTGGATGGTGATAGTTTCAGATTATATTGTGAAACTGGCAACAGTTTTAGTGAAAACATTTGTCACCATACTTCCTCAGTCCTTAATGCACTACCAAAACAGAGTGAGTATTATTATTATTATTACTACTACTAAGCTGCAACCTTAGTTGGAAAAGCAGGATGCTATAAGTCCAATGCTTTGGGGATTGTTTTGTGCGATTGATATTAATGTTTATATCCAAGTCCTTGCTTTATTGGGTGCTATATGACATTTATGGCATTGTTAGCTGATACTATAATAATATCATTTGAGGAAATTATGAACCTTAAAAATACCATAAATTTCTTTCTTTCAGGGGAGGTCCTTTTTGATTATAGAGTTGATTTCACAACTGCACCAATCTTTAATACCAATTCAGGTGTGGCTTTCATATCTTTTCGGATACTATGGACCAAAAATTATCATAGGTGTGATATTAACGGCTTCATATTTGGTTTGTAAAGGATCAGATGTGGTCGTCAGGATGAAAAGTCTACACGAAGCTATTGACAAGTTCATACACAATGTTGTAAGTATTTTATTGATTTATCTTTCATTTTATCTGTCAGCTTCTTAGTGTAGTCATTGTTTACATGTGCATTTAGTTACTTTAGTATTGATTGGGAAGGGTTTAAGTTTATTTTCAAAAGACATATAAATTCCAAGGAATACAACTTAGAATCCTTATTTATAGTAAGTTTTAAAACCCTCAATTTAGCAAAGAAAAACTTGCTGCTATAATATTCATAACCCAAAAAACAATGTCCATAATTCCAACGTTTATTTGAGACGGATGCATCTAAGTAGTACAACTTATGCAAAAACCATTCATATAGTCAGGTTTCATTTACTTCACTAGTGTTAAGTCTTCACAAAACAGAAGCTTGTTAAATCAGTTTTGAGAAATAGTTAGGGGAAGAAATTTTCCAACGTATAGTATTTGAAATTACTATACATTATTTTTGTTTCACAGAAGCTATGATTTTTCCTAAAGTGTATTGTATTATTGTGATACTTTTCCCCACAGAATTTTAGTACACCCACCAAAGCTCAGTTGAAAGATGCTGGCGTGTGTCCGATATGTCACGATGACTTCCAGGTACCCACAATGCTTCAGTGTAACCACATATTTTGTGAGCAGTGTGTTGTCAAATGGTTAGATCAAGAGCCGACCTGCCCGATGTGCCGAACTCAAGTAACAGATGACCCTGCATGGAGAGATGGAGGAACATCGCATTTCCTCCATCTTTACTAATGAAACTGTGATATACCTGGAGACAGAGGTATTACTGTACATTTTTAAGATTTTGAATATATTCGTACCAGTCTTTATGTTATGGCCTAGTTATCATTTGTAGTAGGGGGTTAGCTTACATTGACTGGCAGCTCTCTCTCTCTTTATTTCTTATTGTATTTTTATATTTTTATAATCATAAATACTCTAATAGAACATCATATGTTAGCACTAGGCAGCACTTGAGGTTTATTTTGCCGTTTCTCTTTCCCTCACTGGTAGGGATGGTTCCTGTCTTGATTTTCATTTGTCCCACCTTGACTCCTTTTGTATAAACTAGGGTTGGATTTAGAAGCATGTTTAGACCAGGAAAATAACTGTCTTATCTCCAAAATGGATTTGGCTAGAACTAAGGATGAGAAGAGGAACGTTGCAGTCGGTTAATCGTGGGAAATATGTCTTATTAGGATGTTAAGTCAGGTGGGATGAAAGTCACAGGGACAAACGAACAAATGAAACGTAACCGATTCAGACAAAGACTGGTAAAACATGTGATAATTTAAAGGACGTTGGTCTATATCCGTTCTTGCATTAATAATGATTACTTTTGCCTCATGTCCCACATTCCTGTTGGCTCTCTTGGTTGCCTCACTTTTTATTCAAACTGTACCATTTCATTTTGTTAGAAGGGGAATTATACATATAACTAGGAGGCACTTATTTAAATACTGATCACACCTGTGATTTGGACTTGTAAGAAAAGTACATAGTATGAATTGTGCAGTAGTACTGTACAGTGGATCTTATTCAAATCTTGATAAAGTAGTAAGAGTTCTTTGTATATAAGAACCTTTGTTGTAATGAAAGGTATTTTTTCTTCCAGTGCATTTTGCATTCAAGGATATTTAGGTTGAAATTTTACCAGATTTGATAAAATTTTTTCTTATTTTACGTTTACCATTCCTGTGATGTGGTGTTTCTTGATATATGTATCATGTACCTTCATTTAAGTTTTCAGTTTGTCTAGTCCGTGTCTTTCCAGGGGGCAAACCTCAGTATTTAAAAAGGGCTTTTGTCAGTTGTGCAGTAGTACTGTACACTATCTTATTCAAATCTTGATAAAGGAGTAAGAGTTCTTTGTATATAAGAAACTCCGTTGCAATGAAAGGTATATTTTCTTCCAATGCATTTTGCATTCAAGGATATTTAGATTTGATAAGGGAGTTTTTTCTTATTTTACATTTACCATTCCCGTGATGTGATGTTTCTTGATATATATGTATCATGTACCTTCATTTTAGAGTTTACAGTTTGTCTAGTCTTAGTTTCTTTCCAGGGGGCAAACCTCAGTATTCAAAAAGGGCTTTTATCTGCCAAAGGTATTTTTAGGAACATATATGAGAGCATTAATAATTGACCCTACCAGTAACAGTTTGGTGTATTTATTCAGTGACTAGTCTTTAGTGTTTGAATATTCCTCATGCCCTGCACTGTCAGATCATTTAGGAATTATTGTTTTATTCAAATTTATATTTGCATTTTGAAGTAAGTTTTGCTGTCAAGCACGTAAAAGGAGTCTGCAATTTAGGCCAGATGAAAACTAAAGAATCCATTCTCTATATATTAAAGCTGTTACTGCAATGGTAAGAACACTCGGCAGAGACCCTTAAATTTTGGTACTAATAGGCAAGTGAGGTTAGTAGTATCTCCAGTCATCTGTGGTTGATTATTTATGCTCGGCAAGATCTTGTACATATATTTGAATAATCTTCCATTGCCTTTGCCAGATAAAAACTTGATACGGCAGTTTCCTGTTAGGAGACCACATAAGAATTTTTTTTTATATTGTAAAATGACAGATGTACGCGCACTCGTTTACCAATAAAGTACACGAGTATTTACAGTGATAAATAAAAATAAAGTGTACTTAAATAATTAAAAGTTTATTTTCAGTCATATATATAAATTGTCACTATTAAAATTATGAAATAAAAAAATTTTGGTCAAATCCACATGTGATTAAAAAACAAACCAATATATAGTACCCAATGACAATACATGGCTTGAAGTCTCGATAATAGTCAGGCCTTGTTACCAATGTATTTAGAATACTTTAAAGTCTTGTTTAAAACCTAAAAAAATGTTACACCTCAAAGAATACAGATTTAAAAGTTACTTTGGAAAGTAATTATTTTAAAAGAGCAAAGCTTTTTCCTAATACAACTGTTGCCATAATATGCCTTGAATACTGTGAAAATTCTCTACATCATTTGTTTGTTTACTAAAATTTTGTATCAATTTAGAAATTATATTTATAAGCCGGCAAGGATATATTCCCCCAACTGTAAACATTAAAGAGGGTTAATAATAAGCAGTCAACAGAAATCCCACAGGTGTTGCAACCAACACCGTAGACTAAAGGAAAACTGATGCAAACATTACTTTGAAGTCTTGCAGAAATACTGTATCAGGCCAAAACACTAAAATAAAGGACAGCAGCACCAAATAAATCCACATTAAAGAGATCTGTGAATCTCAAGAATTAGTTTTATACTTGAAAGATTGTACTGTACAGTACTCCCTATCTACAATTAAAATCATTACTGGTCCAATAAATAATGTCAATAGAGGAATTAAGTACATATAAAAGATATTTTAAATACTATAAACCACTTCAGAATTACCTAGCACCTTTAATCACACCATGCATCCATTCAATTACGACAAAATTGAGCTAGTCTCGTGCCGATGGCAATATACAGAATCATTCCCAGCAGCATTGCGGCACAACTGTCCATTCTTGCAGGACGCAGCACACAACTTCTTGGGTGTCATACTTCGAGATGGAGTTCCACTGTTCAGGAAAACAATTGTAAAAGTAACAAATTGGATAAAAATAAACATTGTGTACACAGGCAAAATTAATTTTGAAATTGTACTGCCAAAAGCCCGGGAATAGGGTAAACTACACAAAAATCTTGTTGGATGGGAGGAGATCCCAGATACTCCTAAGAAAGTAGTTAGAGGTAAGTACTGTTAGGAAAAATAAAAATTACTTAAAATTTGTGATTTTACAGTATTGTTCACAGAGTCAAGCAAGACTTATTTCAATGGAAAAACTATCCATCCATTAAGAAATTATTTGCACAATAGCTGATTGATTTTCCTCTATAAAGAAAAATCTGTCCTTGAAAAAATTGTAAATTTTATTGTTGCCAATAAAATTCTCTTTAGTTGGGTGATATAAGAAGAAAAAGACACATCAAACTGGACTTTTCAAGGCATCACATACCTCTCCCAAGCCTATTTGGAACATGTGCAGTGTGAATTGGTGTCTGGTCCATTTCAGGTTCATGATGCATACCAATTCAGGCTGCCTAAAACTTAAAAGTCCTCCTCTAATACTAGTAGGTATTCTCATTATCTTAAATAATCTTATTAATTACTGCCCATAAAGGTTAACCTTTCAGAAGCTCTGATGCATCCCATTCCCTCTTAAACCTAGTGTCCTACTAGTACCCATAGGAAACCTGTTATGAACTCTGATAATGCTAAGGTGTCAAGTATTAACAACCAAGTTTTAAAATTCATAATGGAAAAATTATAATTGTGGGAAAAGGATTCAAACCTACATACTTCTAATGATAAAATATTCGATTCAGTATTGGCAAGCAATTAAATACCCCAACCACATAGAAATAAAGGCTACTTCAGCTTTTCGGTAACAATCATGCTAGAAGGAAGGTTATTATTAAAAAGAATGACATGGAAAGAGTACCTGCGAGAGGAAGAGGGCGTGTCTCTCATTGGAGTGCTTCTGCGAGAGCTGCTGCGCAAAGAAAAGCTGCTGCTGTGTAAAGGAGGCCGAGAACTTTCCAGCTGCTCGAGGAGGTGTCGGCGAACAGAAGATATCGTTTTATCCTGGAGGAAATGGAAGTATAAACAATATTTTTTATACAGTATATGCAAAGGATTACTTTTTGTAAAATTTAACTTATAATGTATAGTTATCAATAAGACGACAAGACAACTGTTAAAATTCTTATATATAAAGTGATTGTAAAGTTACAACAGAGAAAAATGCCCCAAAAAATTAACTATCATACAATAACCACTCAACTAAAAACCCAAAATATAAAGTTTATGGTATTTACCTTCCCAGCTTTTGCCAATATATTTCTGCGGTTAAGAAAGCTGAATAGTTTCCAAGAACTTTCCCGTTAAATACTTAAAATGTGAAATCCAATACAACCAGATTATCAAAGAAATACCTTTCCCCTACTCTAGGGCTAGTTTATCAATGTGCAAAGCACAAACTCAGTGTGTATAGGAGAGACTTGCATGTTCAGGATCATAGGAAATTGCAACAGCACCTCGATAGCCGACCGTCGCCTGCTACGAGTGACGTCATACGACAGTAGAACCATCCTTTCGGTTATCGCATCATACTTACGTCATGACCAATTCTCAACCACCTTTCACGTTTTGTCGCTGCTGCTGTATCTTCAAAATTTCTGGTTGTGTATTTTTATCACTTTCAAGAACTATATTAAGCACTCAATTAAAGGCCTCCCTTTCGTGCCTTAGTTAACAAACAATATTTCTTTGGTAATCAAGTCTTATTACATTCCCTGTGTGGTCCTTACAGACCACACAGCACCTCCACAAAAACCAGTTTTTCCTCTGTCAAAACTACTCTGATAAAGTATTGTATTAACATGTCAAATTTCTATACTCAAAACGGCTATCCTAACCCTGCATCAATAGTTTCTGGTTCCACATTTTTAAGTGATCTTAGGATTAATATATACATACGTATACCAAGGCACTTCCCCCAATTTTGAGGGGTAGCCGACATCAACAAATGAAACAAAACAAAAAGGGGACCTTTACTCTCTACATTCCTCCCAGCCTGACAAGGGACTCAACCGAGTTCAGCTGGTACTGCTAGGGTGCCACAGCCCACCCTCCCCCGTTATCTACCACAGATGAAGCTTCATAATGCTGAATCCCCTACTGCTGCTACCTACGCGGTCATCTAAGGCACTGGAGGAAGCAGCAGGGCCTACCGAAACTGCGTCACAATCGCTCGCCATTCATTCCTATTTCTAGCACGCTCTCTTGCCTCTCTCACATCTATCCTCCTATCACCCAGTGCTTTCTTCACTCCATCCATCCACCCAAACCTTGGCCTTCCTCTTGTACTAATCCCATCAACTCTTCCATTCATCACCTTCTTTAGCAGACAGCCATTTTCCATTCTCTCAACATGGCCAAACCACCTCAACACATTCATATCCACTCTAGCTGCTAACTCATTTCTTACACCCGTTCTCACCCTCACCACTTCGTTCCTAACCCTATCTACTCGAGATACACCAGCCATACTCCTTAGACACTTCATCTCAAACACATTCAATTTCTGTCTCTCCATCACTTAGGATTAATGGATAATTTATATTACGAATTCTTAAATATCTATTAAAAGATGCAGAGTCAGATATAGAATCAAAGAATCTTATCGATTAGAGCTTAAAGATATACCACAAATCTTGTATTCAATTTTTACTTGTAATACCATGAAGAATCTTTATTACCATGGAAGTCTCAACAGGAGTGCTTCATAGAACATACACTGATACTAATATAAATATTTGAGCATAGCACAAACTATCATTGATGAACTAAAGTTCAACCTTGCAGCAAATATTTTTTATTGAACAGGGTGACTAAAGTACCTTTTTATAGTTTATTTATGAAAGATTATTTTAATTTTACTGATCTTGAGATATTTTATATTCATTATTCCTTACTTCTTATAAAGTGCTTTCCTTATTTCCTTTCGTGACTAGGCTATCTTTCCCAGCTGGACCCCTTGAGCTTATAGCATCCTGCTTTTCCGACTACGGTTGAAGCTTAGCTAGTAATAATATGAAATTACAGGCATCTAAAAACAAAACTTACTCTCTCTGAAGATTCCAACTGAACTTTAGAGCTGTTACTCTGACTGCCTAGAAGTGAGGCAACGCCATCTTTGTTTGCTATTGGCGACTCTAATTTACTCTTCTCCATACTGCTAAAGAGGCTGTTACCAAGGATCCTGTAAATGAAGATGAATTTATTTTCCCTGTAATTTACGTAGCCATTGAAACGAGAGAAGCAGCCAATTATAAAAATATAGAACAAGCTGTATCGTAATGCTATAAACGTAACGTCATACAAGTTTGTGTGCTATTCACCCTATGGGGTTAAATGGGAACTACAGAATGTCCTCAACATACAAAATTACTGTTATAGGCTCCACAAAGCTGTTTGCAAGTCAAATTTTGTTAAATTTTGGCCTAGGGTAGGCAGGCCTTCCCATGCCCAATATTTCCAGCTCCAAAAAATCAGAAAATAGTCCCGTTTCATATGAAATAAAGATCAGGTTATTACAAATGTTTTTATTACTATTAAATGATATAACATTGTTTTATTACATTTTTTTCTTTATCACAGAATAAGAACTTTTGATACAATATCCGAGATTTATGATTTCAGTCGAATTTAATTGTATTTTTTAAGGTTTGCAAGTTGAGGACCTTCTGTGGACCGATTCCAATAAATTGGTCCCGTATACATCTTGCTATGTACAGGACTCAACATTGAAAACTACAAAAATATAAAATTCTTCTATTCATCTTGAGGGAAATTTACTCACCGCTTCCTTAGAAATCCATCGTGATTTTCTTTTGGGATGAACGTGAGTGGTTCCTCTTCGTCGCTCGAATAATCAGCATTGCTCGTATTAGAAGAGAGACTGCCATTACTCTGGTTACTTGGGGGTGTACTAGTAACGATTCTAAAAGAAAATCGGATAACTGTAATTCCAAAACTGGCCACTTGAAACACTCAAATACTTATATATCTTAATAGAGTAATGAATTTTTTTTCTGAAATCTCAAGACTGCTATATCATGAATGGTTGCCTCAATCTATCTAGTCTTGGAGATTAGAAACTTCTCAATATGACTGTCTACCATTAGGAAGTAATTAACTGTACAGAAAAGAAATAGGATGATTAGTGATTTGATTACTCACTTCATACTAGAATGAAGATCATTTACACACAAGCTTCCATTGATTGAGGTTATAGAATTTGAAGGAGAACCCTTTAGCTCGTATTTCAGACAATGTAAAACCGCATCTTTGATGGAGGACTGTCCTTTCCTTTGTTGGCAGAATCCAGCAAGAAGAGAGGCCAGCAGGTTAACTGGAGAAATAAAAATATAAAAGAAAGGTGTTTTTGCAAAAGCACAAAGTAAAAAATAGAAAATATTTCAATCCGCTATAATCAAAGGCAAATAATTTAATCAATCCTTACTTAACACACACATAGCCAGAACCGTAGTCAGCGTAGAGAACTGCAAACTGCTCTCATGTTTTATTTCTGCCAAGGCATTCAGAGGAACCAACACAACTAGCACAACGCGAGTCAAATACGGTACCTGCAAAAGAAATCGTGCATATAAAGGATATCAAACCAACCTCATACTCTTAATTTCTAATCTGAAATTCAAAATAAAACTTCACACTTGACTTTTTCAAAGCATTATTCATGCTGTAACTGCATAAAATTCCTAATCATACTCAATTCTCAAAAAAAAAAAAAAAAAAAAAATAATAATAGAATAACTTAATATTTTAATTCATAGGTTTCTGAACTATACAATTCTGGACATGGCATAAACAAGACAGACAACAGAAAACTATCAACGTTATCACCTGAAGAAAACTTGCAGCCAACATGCCGATCAAAAAATATGCAAAGTGCAGAATACAGCTGTACACTTTTTGCACAGTATTGTCCGTGCCACCAACAAGTGTCGAAATCCACGACAACTTATCTTCAACTGCACCTCTTGTCGCTTGTAGGATATCCATTAGGTGGTGAACGGTGTTGTTCATATCCCGAAGGTCTTGCGCTAAGCGGCTAAACCTCTGTATAGTTTCTTCGTGTTTGGTGAGAATATTTGAAGTACTCGCATCTGGTTAGAAATAGCAAACAATCAAGGTTTTGTACGTGGCTTTGTAATTATTCTTCCTAAATCAGAGTCACTAGTTCTACATCTTACTTGAGAGCTATCAACCGGGAATTTTCCATATTTAATATTTATCTGTACAGTTAATAATTCTCCCAAAGTAGTGATAATTGATAAAAAAAAAAAAAATAATGTTAGCAATAACAAATATACAGGAAACGAAAAATAAGGTTTGAAGACATTTCTTGTTTTAATCTATTTCACAGAGTAATACTGTATAAAAAACTAATAAAACATCATAAAGAGGCTCAAGGCCATTCAGCTAAGAGTTAATTCAGTAGTAATAAACTTGATTTTTAAAAAATTCTAGTCAAAGTAGAGGGCAAGTCTTGTTAACTGCTAAAATTAAGAGCAATTTAGAGATATATATTTTTTTTTATTTACTCGAACGATGTTCATTTTTCTTCTACTTGAAGCTGTATCAAACTTTATGCCATAATGAAAAAGTTCTCTTTCCTTCAAAATACCTCCCCCTCTGGGGACCACCATTCCATCAGGCAGGTGAATCGGTGGATCTTCATTAGTTCAAACTTGCAGCGAATCTTCTTATGTTGAACAGGCTGATACAAGTCTTGTATAGTTTATTTATGACAGATATATTTTAACGCTGTTACTAATCTTAGGATATTTTATATTCATTATTTGTTTCTTTTCATGTACAGTAGTTTAATTCCTTATTTCCTCACTAGGTTATTTTTCCCTGTTAGAGCCCTTGGGCTTTTAGCATCCTGCTTTTCTAACTCGGGTTGTAGCTTAGCTAGTAATAACAATAATAATAATAATGACTAGGAGACGAGCATTTACCTCCTTTTCAGTTCTTGAAGTCGTGAACTGATGATGTTACCATTCTTAAAATATTTTATTTCCATTGTTCATAACTGTACTTCTTATATAGTTTATCTATTACCTTACCTCACACTACTATTTTTCCCTATTGGACCCCTTGGACTTAGAGCATCCTGTTTTTCCAACTAGGGTTGTAGCCTAGCTTTAGTAGTAATAAGAATAATAATAATAATACATTAGGTCATGAAAATCAGACCAATTTTAAAAAGACAACAAAAAGTACATAATTAGATAGCCTATCATGTAAATTAAAGACTAATCCTTATTAGTGACATTTTGGACAAAGGACTCGGTACTGGGACTTGAGTAACCACATTGCCAAAATATTCTTTGAAAAAAATGCCACCAATGTAATAAAAAAAATAACTCTGGAAATTCAGTAAAAATAAGTTCCGTCTTGTATACGTGTTAAATTTTAAAAATACACCGATTGTCATAATTAAATCAATACCTAGGCTAGACTGATGTACCGTAACTTTAGTTAACCCTTTCGCCCCCAAAAGAACATAGCGGTATGTTCTTGCAAAACATTTATTTACATGTTTTATGAGAAACTTCAGGCATTTTCCAAAAGAATGAGACCAACCTGACCTCTCTATGACAAAAATTAAGGCTGTTAGATCAATTAAAAAAAAATATATAGCAAAATAAGCTCGAAATTTAACCTTACCTGTGGGGTAAAAAGGTTAATTTCTCAAAATAACTCTGAATCACCTTGTTGAATTATTCATAATTAAATAAATCCAAACCAATATGATGGTAAATTTCCTCCTTAAAAAACTATGCAAAGATAATTTCCAATAAATTCCTCTTTAATATCGTGTACTCTCAAGATTTTATTTTGTTTACGCTCACCAATGCCAAAGAAATTTAACTATTTATGAACAAGGTTCGACCATTGATTATTCTACAGAATTTTTTATAAGCAAAACAGTTGTCTCCACACTCAGACATTTTTTGAGACACCAGTGACAAGATAAACTAAAATGAAGGAGGTTAATGGTCATGTCATCGACTAATGTAGTTAGTTGCCAAGAACTGGTGGAAGTTGTAAAGTTCCCAGAGGGGAAGAGAACAGAGAATTTTTTATTTTGGGTAGACTTTGACACAACTTCGATTAGAGAATGTTTAATTTTGGGTAGACGTCAACACAACTAATGAGTAGAATCAATATGAATATTAAGGGAATTTCAAGTTTCCCACACAGTTAAAAATAGGTCTAACACACTCAAACTAGAAATATGAATTGGTAGACCAGTTACACATACAGTATCCTAATCAATTTACTTACATTCTCATCCCTAATTCCAAAGCATTTTTATACAGTAATATTTCTTTAAATATACAGTACTGCTAATTTTTTTTCATAGCAAAGAACCAGCGGAATACTAACCAAGTTTTTCCCATACTCTGCGAGCATCGTCTTGTATTCCAGAAAGGTCTTGAAGAATGTGATTATGAACATCTCTCTGACTTTCCTCCTGTAATGTAAGTTGATTTTTGGCCTCATCTGATGGTAAAGAGAATCGCCCAAAATTATTACGATTCAAGAATATAATGTGGTAGAGAAGCTAAAGATTACTGCTAAAGAGGAAGGGTAATTATATTTATACTAAAGTTTTTTTTTTAGTTACAATGTCTAAATTTGATACATACAAGAAAATTAATAGAGAGAATATATTCAGTAAAAAGAAGTTATGAGAATGCAGTGGAATTGTTTTGAGGGTGAACTCAGCACTTTATCTCATGGGACACTTGTAGTCCCGAGAGATACTATTCTAGTCCCACAAAATGAAGTTTTTATGATAAAACAAAGTTTTATGAATACTTACCTGGCAGTTATATATACATAGCTAATTATCTCTATTTCGGCAGAATTTTTCTAAAACTAGGCAACCGCCTTGTGGTGGTTGGGTGGTAACACCCGTTAAAGGGTGGTAGGAGGAATCATTCCCGTTTTCTGTTCTTCAGTTCATCTCTGCCGGCCGGATCGATAACACGTTGGTCCGTCATTAAGAGTTTTTTTCTTCGATTTCCCTGCTCGGTGTACCAGTCTGCTTTTTTTGGTGAAGTACTCTGATATAAATTTTGAATATTTGTATTTTGGCCAACCATACAAACCTAAAACCTACAACAAGAGTACGACTTCCGAGAAGGAATTGCCATTAAGATTTCAACGAGGTTAACACAGCTGCTAAGGTTGGTGGTGTAACTTCAAAGGTCTCAGGTTTGATAGTTACGAGAATTACAAACCGATTAAAAATTTTGTGATTTTTCTATACCTAATACAAACCATTGTCCTTTAACATGAGACTCATTCTTAGGAGGCAGGAAGTCCATTTGAACCAAACTGACTGGTTTTACCGACCTGGAAAAATCACTATATTTTAATCCAGTATGGAAGCGAAGTTATAACTCTTGTCAACCTCACAACTACCAAAGCATAAAGATGTCAGAGGTGCTATGCTACGCCTCCTCCAGGCACTAGCAGACAGTCTTGAGGAGAATCTACTATATAACTGAGGATATGATTGTCTGAATGTAAAAGCATTGTTGTATATGATGAATGGGAATGCATGCACTTTCTCCATCCTTCCTCTTGTAAAGAAAAATGGGGGAGATGATTCAATACAAATAAAATGTAAAGAAAGGGTACTCTATTGAGTAGCTTGCCTGCATCAATCGTACCGTCCAGCTCCACAACGGCACGGCTGCTAGCAACATCAGGGGAGGGAAAGAAAAAAGGAGAAAGGGCCAGACATTCTTACCTTTCATTCTTGGACTTAAATTGTAACTGCTATCTAAGATGAGATGCTTCTTGTCTTCTAGGCTCGCTACACAGCTGCTGAGCAGTTACCACAGGTCCTTAGGAGAATGGAGAATATGTCCCAGGAATTTTCAAGGTTGTCTGGCAGCTTTAGACTTTGGCCTTCATCACTTGTGTCGCAAACAGATTCTCCATGAAGGCTAGGGTGGAACCAATACCTGACTGTAAGCTTGCACCTTTAAAAGACCACAGAGCTAGAAGTGTAGCTAGCATTTTCAGCAGGTTAATACAGTATGCAGGGGCCTTTCATCTAAGGACCATAGTCCCAAGGCGATCTGGTTCCTCAGGTGTGCGCCCCACCCCTACTTAGAAGCGTACGTGTAGAGTAATATCTCTGGAGGTGGAGTCGAGTAGGACTCCCCTGGTGAGGTTTTCGTTTTCAGCCACCACTGAAGATCATCCACCACTTCTTGTCCTACTGGAACCTGAAGGTGTGAAGAACCAGAGGCTGCTGACCAGTCTCACTTCAGACACCATTGAAGCGATCTCAGGTGGAGATAAGGCAGGAGCTTCTCTCAAGATAAAAGATGCCCTAGAAGACATTGCCACTGCTGTGCTGGTAGTTGTTGAATAGTTTGTTGATGCAGTCACCTGAGATGGGATTGGGGTCAATGACCTTCAATATCAGGATGCCAGACAACTTCATATCAATCATTCATCCGACTGGAATACTTACAGCTGTCGTATCTATTGACATTCATAGATACCCCCATCTGTCTCTTGGGAGTTAGACTACTACTGCCTATTGATTGTGATCTTCAGATCGTGGCAAAAGGCAATTTACTTACTTAGATCCTGGATCGACTATTCTTGAAGACGACAGGACCAAATCAGAGATATCACAGCATGTGAATCCCATTCAAATGGGCCCTAGCAGGCACCAAAGTGAACACTAGGTGAAAACTTGGGGAGCAATTGACAGTCTTAATCGTGTGAATTAACTATTAAGTAACTCGTTTAGTTCTTAAAATATAATCTATAATCAACAAATTTGGTTGAGTTTTACTAGCTAGTTAATTGTTGTTGAAAAATTTTGATTTGCAAATGGTAGGTGACTTCTCCAATATAATTTGTCATTTCCCTGTTAAATTCTACTTCCAGTAGTCAGTGTTAGTGACAAAATTGAAGTCTTTTTGTGGTTACAATACTTATGGTCATAAAATTAGTTAAATTTAGTCGTGCATCTTGACAACTTGACACCGAATAGTCTGGCCTATCCTTTACAGATTCTCCTCTGTCCTCATACACCTGACAACACTGTGATTACTAGACAATTCTTCTTCACCCAAGGGGTTAACTACTGCACTGGATTTGTTCAGTGGATGGTAAGGGTAGAAGAGACTCTTTAGCTATGGTAAGCAGCTCTTCTAGGAGAAGGACACTCCAAAATCAAACCATTGTTCTCTATTCTTGGGTAGTGCTATAGCCTCTGTACCATGGTCTTACACTGCCTTGGGTTAGAGTTCTCTAGCTTGAGGGTACACTCGGGCACACTTTTCTATCTAGTTTCTCTTCCTCTTGTTCTGTTAAAGTTTTTATAGTTTAAATAGGAAATATTTATTTTAATATTGTTACTATTCCTAAAATGTTCTATTTTTCCTTATTTCCTTTCCTCACTGGGCTATTTTCCCTGTTGGGGCCCCTGGGCTTATAGCATCCTGCTTTTCCAACTAGGGTTGTAGCTTAGCATTTAATAATAATAATAATAATAACAGGACTACAGTATGAACTGGTATTCGACTTCCTGCAAGATGAAGCGGAGGTACTTTCTGTTGGAAGGGTGGATGGGTATTTAGAAATATGCGTACCAGAGGTCAACTGAAAGCATTAAGTTGTCCTTCCAGATGGTGGCACGAACCGTGCTTGCCGTCTCCATTTTGAACAGTGTTTTCAGAACAAACCTGTTTTGCCAAAAGAGAGATCAATGACAGGTCTCCATCCACACTTCGATTTCTGTAACAGAAAAAGGACGAGAGCTGATGAACGGAAAGCTGTACCCGTCCCGCAAGATGTTTACCTCCCAACTTTACTCACTGTATCACTGCCACGTTGCCCAATGGCTTAACAGGTATCCCCCACTCGCAGTAGCTGTTAAGAGGGGTTTGCGAATCTCAAGAGACCCTTGCCCTCTCTATTTCTTCTACCGCCTTTCCTGGCACAACCAAGTTGGAGGAAAAAGGGTAGAGCGTGGTCCCCATCTTTCCTTGAGGTAGAGGGTCCTAGAGCTGCAGACCATGATCTGTGCTTCACCGTTTGCTTCTTCATCCCTGGTTTAATGGGCTGGGAGGAAGAAGCTTAGGGGACAGTTGATCTGGAAGGGACACTGCTCTGTAGATAAAAGAGTTGCGACTATCTTTTTTCCCTTTGTTAATTGTGTTCTTGATCTCATCTACAAGGAAGAGCATCAAGATGTCCAGGATCAAGGCATTCTTGAGAGAGCATGCTGTTGCTTGTCTCACGACTAGAAAAGAGCTGCCATTGAATCACTCCTCTTTAACATCCAGTTTGCCCACTCGTTAGTTGACTCTTAAAAGCATGGCCGGTGTACTTTTTCATTTCAGGATTAGCCAGATTTCGGTATGAAGTGAAGTATGCTACAACTCAACACCAGTGGTTGATCCAGCTGGTAGCTTGTAACCTGGCCTTACATGCAGCTTCTGACCATGGACTCAATAGCAGAGAATGAAGTGCCCTCAAACTTCAGTTTATCCGGGGTAGAGCCTGTTGCCAATGCTGCCATTGCTGGATTGATTGGAAGAGGACAAGGAACTGCCTTCCCTTTTATGTAAAAGCTCTGCTGTCGAGAAAGGGCTAAGAGGAAGCGGTTGTTGGTTGAATGGCTCAACCAGAATGAATTCTTGGGTCCAATGACCAGTGAATTCACTTTGAAAAGTGCATCCCAAGCACGCAATGACCAGGGAAGCTCAAGGGCAGGTCTGGAACCTTGAGGGGCACAAGAGTTAATCAATCTTTGTCATCCCACCCTTGATAGGTTCCATGGAGGCCTCTGTTAGGTCATTCAATTCCCTGATGAGGGATTGAACCTTAAGGAAGGCAGCTTACAATGACTGGTTGTAAGTCTCCGCAGAGAGAGGGTCCCGCATCGGAAGAAAGGGAACCTTCTATTGCCCGAGAAACCTCTCCTCTCCCACAGAGGAGGGCTAGACAGCGTTATGCATTGATTCCTCCTCCTCCTTGGAGTATGCCCTCTCTGGACCAAGGGCAGTCTTTTCATGCTAAGTTGGGGAAGAAGTGACTAGAGATTGACGAGAAATGTCTGCTTCCTTACCGAGCACTATGATCTCTGAAGGGTTGAAAGGAGAGCGAGAAGTTGAGTAATTCGATTGCTTAGGTCTCCCTTTTGAGGAAGGGCTATAACATGAGCTCCCTTCGAGATGAATACTCCCTGCCCAGGGAACTGCCAAAAGCTCATCCTAGATATAGCCCGTTTCTAGTGGTGTCGAGCTGATGGATGCTCTTAAAGTCAGGCTTAAGCCGGGACTCATGGCAATTAGAGGAAACAGTGATACAGTTGCACTCCAATTACAATCCCAGGCAGAAGGACCGGAAGGTCTCTTACCTCGTATGGACCTCTGGTCAGGCTTGCACTTGGGAGACCTGTCAAGACCGGTCTTCCCTTATGGAAACTCCTTCACTGAAATGATGTTCAGGGAAGAGTTACCTGATTTTCAATGTGATTTGCAATGTTTCTGGTTCTCTTGCAAGGAGCGAAAGTCTGAAAACCAAGAAGAAAGAGCCTTCATCTTTGGGGATTGTTGTTTCAAGGATTTGCTGCCCATAGGTTCACAAGCTGGTAATCATGAATGTTTAGTATGTTTTGTTTCTTTCATCCAAATGGGCGAAAGTGTACGAGTTGTTGCTCAGGCAAGTGCAGGAGAACTATAGTGATTATCGTGCCTGTGATCGGAAATAACGCACATGGTAAATGCGAGCGTGATGATCGTGTGCTGTCTATGATCATTCACGCTTGACATTCAGAGATGGTTTAATCTTCCAAGATAGTCTTTCTTTACTCGCTCACGGCACAAATGGGACATGCTCTGATGATCATACTCATGGAGGCAACCTTGCAAGTGGGGTGTGTGTACCCAGTGACGAATGGGGTGTCCGTGAGTGTGGAGAGTCAAAATACGATCTCTTCCAAGATAATTGAGCATAAGGAGATCGTACAGACAACCATGGATACTGCACATTCATGGGTGTAGTGTTAGTTGTTTCTCCAAAGACCACTTGCTTTTGTGATGGGGGTACAGTATTACCTTTGCTTGAGGAAAACAATACTGTACTCCTGTCTCAATCAACGAACTCCCTTAGGGAAGGGTAGGGGCTCCCTAAAAAGTTTAAAAAGCTTCCAGATGACTGAAATTACTGCCAGATCTTTGCTCAGACTGCATCCTTCATACTACTGTCGACAGTCACAGCCTCAGAGGAAGAAGAAGGGCACGCAGCAGATTTCGAACCCTTAGTAGAGATGAAGAAGCTAGAGAGCTTCTTAGGCATCAGCTTGTGAGTACCCTAGATGACTCCAAAGAATCTGAGACTTATTTTTCCTCCTCTTTGTAGACTCTGTCCACTATTACCAGGGGCAACTCTTTACACTCAGAACAGGGGGAATCCTGTGAACAGTCATAACCCCTTCTAAAACTACAAAGGTGATGAAGGTCGACTTCTAGCTTACTCGTATACCGGCCATAACCTCAACTTGGCTCCTCAGGACACAACCACATGTCCAACCATGGAGCTGACATCAACAGCAATCACGCACAATCAACCTGAAAAGAGAAAAAGCAGAAAAGGAAAATGGGACAAAATGAAGTATGTCTGTACAGAACGGCAGCCGAAGTCAAAGTGAATGTAGCTGTGTATACCTCGTTAAAAGCTTGATGTCAATTGCAGCTTTGCTGAAGTCACACTCCTACTAAAGGTCGAAGGTTTATTACGTGTAAGAACGAAATACATGAAGCAAGACACTTTCAATGCCAAAAATTTTCCACATCAAATGGGGAGGAAAGGGAGTTGAAGCATTTATGATACAGTGGATGAGTAGGTAAGTGGGTCAATTGATTCACTTTGGAGGGACACACTAGACTGTGAAGCAGGTGTTGAGAGGCCAGTAAGAAAATATCAGCAAAAGATTGGATGACATTGAAAGAAATTACTAAAATACTGGTAAATAAAAAGTATTCTATTTTATCAGAAACAATAAGTTGTTTGAATCACAAGGCCTATACCACCCTACAAAGTAGAGATATAGGTACTGACAAAAAATGAAGACTGTAGAGAACAGTTGATGAAATTAAAAAAATAATGTACTATATTATAATGACTTCTGGCACCAAAATTTGTGGATAGTACACTATTACTATATACAAAACAACTAAATCTACCTTGTCTTGATTAATCATCTTATTGTACCTATGTACTGTACATGCTCAAAAATGGTGTCTTAAAGACTGAAATATCTGTGAATCTACACACCATACATTTCTTGTTAACATTAATGTGTATATATAGTAAAATGACATATACTGTAAATTAACTCTACTGGATAGAAATTACCTAGCTTTTTCTTTATTGATTCTGTAATGTAAGCCAGTTCCTTCTGCCCAGCTGCTATTATTCTCTTTTCTTTGTAGAGTTCTCGGAGATTTGAAGAGACGTAATGTTGTATCGTATGTTGGGTAGCCGATAACTGATGCTGCTGTTTTCGTAAATATTCATGACCTTCGCTTAACGACTCAAACGTCTCGGATGTTGCCTTTCCAAGGGCTATGTGGCTTTCCTGAGGGCAGAGGGTTTTTAGAAATTCAATTCAATACGTTACGATTAACCTTTCAGTTTATTAAAACTGTAGTTTCTAGCATGAACAGGTTATAATTTTTACGTTACATTTTTTCCTTTGTGTAATGAAGGTAAAATGAGGTCTCCATCTCTACGTCTTCCTCCTCCTCCTCCTCCTCCTTCTAACACTATACTACGTTTCTGACTAATTGCTTTCCATCCCTTATGTGTCCAAGCTATATCAATATTATAAACTCATTCATCACATCAATGCATCTCAGAGGATACAATACTACTTTTCTTATATCAAAAGTACATCATATAATGTGCCGTAGTGTTTTTTTTTTTTCTTATATAAAAAATGGTTCACAAATCGATTTTTATAAAAAGGCAAAACGTGTCGTTTATTTTCATCATTAAAATTTTAATGCAGTGGAGAAAGCTTAATTAAAACTTCATGAGTACAGCAACTGAGGACATTGCCATAACACTATAACTTGAATATTTTTGTCATCACTTTGACCGTAGTTTTTCTTGCAGATAATTTTGTCAAGAAAATATTGCTTACCATGCCAATATCACTGCAACGTTAACATAAACCTCTCGGTTAATTGTAAAATATGAAAGGGTACAGGATTCATCCAGCAATTTTGCAACCAAGAAAATAGACACTACAAAACACAGTCAATTAATAATGCAATAACAAAAAGAAGAGGTCCGAAACATTGAAACATTCTATCCATGTAGCAAACTAGAGTCACCTGGAGAGTTATATCATGAGAATGAAGCTGGGACTTCCAATCCAAGGCAAGTATTCTACCCATAAGTCATATAGTTATTCTAGCAACTGAAAATTTTCTACAGTTGATTAATAACCCTACTAGATATATAACTAACTTGGAAAATTTAGGAGACATCACATACCTAAGACTACACCCTTAATCATGAATAACAAAGCCCTTAAGAATGCTTAAATGACAGTTATAAAAATTTGGTGGTAAACAATGCATAAACATATTAACAGTTATAAACACAAGAAACAAATTCAATAAATGTCAATAGGATGTCTTCTCTCCATTTCCCTGCCTTAGCTAATCCTATTTTTATAAAAAAAAATTATAAAAATCAACTTTCTACTATCCTTGCATCAATAAAATGCAACTTGTGCCTCGCCACCGTCAATGTCAACATATTGATAACAAATTCGCAGTCAACATACCTGTAATTCATTCATTGATCTAACTTGCTCTTCAGCTGAATTCATGAGTCTGTTAACAGTCATCTCAGCTTTAGCACGAAACTGCTCTTGTCGCGAGGCATAGCACACTGCCCTGACTCTGTTCGAGACAATGTGATAAGCATTCCAAGTATTTGGATCCATGTTCTTGGTACACTCTTCCAAAGTCTGATGGTGGAAAAAATATAATTTTACCTTTTGCCAAAGTAATAACATGGTCTGCATAAGAGGAAGACAATTTATCAATACATACAAAATAACTTTTCTCATTTCTAAAAATTATAATACAAGTACATAGGCAACACTGATAAAAATGTCTATTGTATGACAACTTTATTTATGGTATAGTTCAAGAGGCCAAATACGGGGAATGGGACCATGGGGACAAGAGACTGAAGAAAATCCTTACCATAGACATCGTGCAAGGAAACACAGGTCGACCTTCCGCAAACGATTGGCAGTTGAAAAGGTTCACGGCTACTTTGGACAGTTCGTCATTAGTCAAGTCATGACATGATGTCTGCAGACTTAGAATGACCTACAAGGAAATTAATGTATCAAATTATCTGCAAGACCATTCCAAAACAGCATAAGCAAACAGATGGTATGATGAAGAAATCAGTAAAGTTTTGTATGAAAAAGCCCATTCTATCAGAGTACAAAGAGGCAAACACCAAAATTTAATGGTAGAGAAACAAATTTAGCAAGCAACTGGCCACTAAGATAAAATGAAACAATTAAGGTTGAAATTAATTAACCTATTGTAATGCGATACAGAGAAAAAAAAAATTCAATACTATATACAGTAATGTACAGTATACAAAAATTTATGGGCAGTCCTAGATGAGGATATTTTTTGCTATACTCTTTCCATAAGTACTTTGTTATATCTGTATTAAGACTGCCTTTAATATGACAAATTCATATATAATTTGTATTTTTCCTAACAAAACAAACCTTAAACTATTTATTTAGGGGTATTACTTTCGGCGAAGCTGAGATGTCAAGCCATTAAAATTTAGCGAGGGTTAACTACCCATACCACTTGCTACTGCTCCCACTCACACACCGGTGATTTAGCTCACTTTGCTTGGAGGTAGGACTCCAAGGGGGATAGGGCTGGCGGGTAAGTTTGTATAAATAGCTAACGTTTATATTGTTAGGAAAAATACAAATTACCTACAAATTTGTCATTTGTTCCGTAACTGGAATACAAACCTCCGCTATTTATCTAGGGGTGACTCGCCCATTAGGAAGGGTGGACGTCCCTGCAAATCTGGCTTTTGGCTTTACCTGGGGGCTCCTTATCTGAGTATGTTAGTACTTGAAATAAGGAGTCCCTGTGCCTTGCTAAAACTTTGCTACGCAAGCTGTGATTTGAGATATTTAGAAGTGTGATTGTCCAGGTAAAGATACTCAGTCTCTTTTTGTAGCAAAAACTGTTGTAACCAAGATTTTCCCAATACCACCTCACCCGGGTATGGGGATGCATGGTTTACCTGTAGTGGTTTGAGGTCATCTTATGCAGAGAAGCCAGGATGCTGCTTTCCCCCAAGAAAGGAGAGGATGAAAAAAAAAGAATAAGAGCCAGTCGAACCTTTTTATTCACACAGACTAAAACCAGGTAACAGTGCCCTCAACCTTCTGCTACTTGTCCAGTAAGGAGCTTGAGGTATCATACCAGCTGCTATGCAGCAACCACAGGGCCGATAGAAAACGTATCGAGCCTCCTGTGGGTCACGTCTTGCAGGTAGTGGGTGAAAGTAGTTTGTCGTTTCCACACCCCAACCTGAAGAACCTGCGTCACTGAGTAGTTCCTCTTGAATGCCAGGGAGGTAGCTACGCCCCTGGTATCATGAGCTCTGGGATGACGTGAAGGGGGAGAGTCTGGATTCAGAGCATGACCTATGACCATGCGCATCCATAGTGAGATTGTGTTCTTGGTGACCCTCCTCTTAGTCCTTCCTGTGTTAACGAAGAGTGCAGGCACACGAGGACGTGCTGCGGCTGTTCTTTTCAGGTACAGCCTCAAACTCCTTACTGGTCAGAGTAAGAGATGATCAGGGTCATCTGTTACAGAATGAAGACTCGAAATCCGGAAGGAGTCAATCGAGGATCCGCTACTCCCCGGTTCTGAATCTTAGCAATAAACTCAGGGACAAAGCTGAATGTTACCTCTCCCCATCCCCTTGAATGGGAGATGTTGTATGAGAGATCATGAAGTTCACTGACTCGCTTGGCTGAAGCCAAAGCTAGCAGGAACATAGTCTTCCAAGTTAGGTGGCGATCTATTACCTGGCATAATGGTTCATAGGAAGGTCTCTTAAGAGACCTGAGAACTCGAACCACGTTCCATGGGGGAGGTCTCGCTTTAGACTGAGGATATGTAAGTTCATAACTCTGTACGAGTAAGGAAAAGTTGTACCGATGAAGAAATGTCCATTCCGTTTAGTCTAAAGGCTGAGCGAAAGCCTTTTACTGCCGAGACTGAGACGTATTTCTTCCCGCAAATACAAGAAGAACTCCGCTATTGCTGGAATAGTGGTATCGAGAGGAGGGATACCCCTTCACGACACCAACCACAGACTTTCCACTTTGCCTGGTAGACTACTGCTGATGACATTTGCAGGTATCCAGACGTCCTGCAAGCAACTTGTGAAAATCCTCTCATAGAGGAGATGCTGGATAGTCTCCAGGCGTGAAGTCGTAGCAAAGATATGGCTTTGTGGAATATGTTGGCATGTGACTGTTTGAGTAGATTGTGTCGTGGAGGGAGTTCTCTTGGAGACTCCATCAGGAGTTGCATAAGGTCCGGAAACCATTCTGCGTAATGCCATAGCAGAGCTGAGGCTCATCGAGAGGTTGACCGATGTTCTGGCTTTGTCGAGTACCCTCCTCATCTGACACAATGGAGGAAAGGCGTAAACATGATATTTTGATTATAAAATAAATTTTTGAATATACTTACCCGGTGAATATATAATAGCTGACGTCTCGGACGGCTCGACAGATTCCAAAAACTCGCGAGCGATCGCCGTGAAGGTTGCGGGTGTGACCACCAGCGCCGACTATCGGCCAGATACCGCATATACTTGTCAACATCTCCAGTTCTTCTCAGTCCCCTAGGTCTCTATCGGGGAGGAAGGGAGGGCCTTTAATTTATATATTCACCGGGTAAGTATATTCAAAAATTTATTTTATAATCAAAATATCATTTTTAAATATTAAACTTAGCCGGTGAATATATAATAGCTGATTCACACCCATGGTGGTGGGTAGAGACCAGTATTAATACAATAAAGGCGTATATGCTCAAGAGTTTTTGACAACTATTCAAAAAACAGACTTAAGTATAGGTACCTGGTAAGGAAGCAGACTCTGATTATTACTCTGCCTCATTAGTCCGCTATCCTCACGAAGCCCAGCAATCCTCTTAGGATGGTGAAAGACTCCCAGGAGCTGCTATATCCAGGGTGAACACCCCTATAACAGGACCTCATCAATACCCTTAATCTGGGCGCTCTCAAGAAACAATATTTTGACCACCCGCCAAATCAAAAAGATTGCGAAAGACTTCTTAGTCTCCCGTACAACCCAAAATAAGATTAAAAATTTCAAGAGTAGATTAAAAGGATATTGGGATTAAGGGAATGTAGTGGTAGAGCCTTCACCCACTACTGCACTCGCTGCTACGAATGGTCCCAGTGTGTAGCAGTCCTCATAAAGAGTCTGGACATCTTTCAAGTAATATGAAGCGAAAACCGACTTACCTCTCCAAAAGGTCGCGTCCATAATACTTTTAATGAGTCTATTTTGCTTAAACGCTACAGAAGTTGCTATCGCTCTAACTTCATGAGCCTTGACTTTAAGTAAATTATGATCCTTCTCACTTAATTGAGAGTGTGCCTCCCGAATCAAAAGTCTGATAAAATAAGACCACGCATTCTTAGACATGGGCAAAGAGGGCTTTTTAACGGAGCACCATAAAGCCTCTGAACAACCTCGTCGCGGTTTAGTTCTGGATAAACAAAATTTAAGAGCTCTAACGGGGCACAGCCCTCTTTCAACTTCATTCCCCACAATCTCAGAAAGACTGGGGATTTCAAATGATTTAGGCCAAGGACGAGACGGAAGTTCATTCTTGGCCAAAAAAACCAAGTTGAAGAGCGCATACTGCTTTATTAGCGGAGAAGCCGATGTTCTTGCTAAAAGCATGTATCTCACTAACCCTTTTAGCCGAAGCCAAGCTCACCAAAAAAAAGTGTCTTGAGGGTAAGATCCTTCAGGGAGGCTGAATTTAATGGTTCAAACCTGTCTGACATAAGGAACTGTAGGACCACGTCCAAGTTCCAAGCAGGAGTCGAAATATGACGCTCCTTGGAAGTCTCGAAAGACTTAAGCAGGTCTTGGAGATCTTTGTTATTAGAAAGATCCAAACCCTTATACCTGAAAACAGAAGCTAACATGCTTCTGTAGCCTTTAATGGTGGATGCAGAGAGGGAGCGACCATTTCTCAGATAAGGCAGAAAATCCGCAATCTGCGCTACAGAGGCACATGGAAGAGGAAATAGAGGAAGACTTGCACCAGTCTCTAAATACCTCCCATTTCGACTGATAGATCCTGACGGTAGAGGATCTTCTAGCCCTCGCGATCGCTCTAGCTGCCTCCTTCGAAAACCCTCCAGCTCAAGAGAGTCTTTTGATAGTCTGAAGGCAGTTAGACGAAGCGTGGGGAGGCTTTGATGAAATCTCTTTACGTGAGGCTGTCGCAAGAGATCCATCCGTAACGGCAGACTTCTTGGAACGTCTACCAGCCATAGAAGTACCTCTGTGAACCACTCTCTCGCGGGCCAGAGTGGAGCAACCAATGTCAACCTGGTCCCTTCGTGAGAGGTGAACTTCTGCAGCACCTTGTTTAGGATCTTGAAAGGTGGAAAGGCATAAACGTCCAGGTAAGACCAGTCCAGCAGGAAAGCGTCTATGTGGGCTGCCTCTGGATCTGGAACTGGAAAGCAGTAAGTCGAGAGCCTCTTTGTCAGTGAAGTCGCAAAAAGATCTATGGTGGGTTGACCCCATGTCATCCATAGCTTCTCGCACACAGTCTTATGCAACGTCCACTCCATGGAGATGACTTGTCCTCTTCTGCTGAGGCAGTCCGCCAAGACATTCATTTTTCCTTGCACAAATCTCGCCAAAGGAGAGATGTTACTTGCCTTAAATGGAGTTCCTTCTGATCCGTGGATCAAAGACCCGAGCATTCCAGACTGTCCAGTGGAGCTCCCTAACCCAAATCCGATGCATCTGAATACAACACATGGTTTGGGTTCTTGATCGCAAGAGAAAGACCTTCTCGAAGTCCGATGTTGCTGTCCCACCAAGTCAGACATGTCTAGACTGAGTTGGAGATTGGGAAAGAGATACTCTCTAAGCCCTTCTCCTTGTTCCAATGGTTTAGGTGAAATTGGAGAGGGCATAGGTTGAGTCTCCCCAGAGAGATAAACTACTCCAGCGATGAAAGAGTTCCCACGAGGCTAGTTCAAACTCTTACAGAGCAACTGTTTTTCTCTTGCAAGTGAAGGACTTTTAACAGAGCTTGTTCCATTCTTGTGGGAGACGAAAAGGCCCGAAAAATCAGACACTGTATCTCCATTCCCAAATAAAGAATAGTCTGGGATGGGGTACTGTAAGTTACGACTTCTCTACGTTCACTATGAGACCTAGCTCCTTGGTTAGGTCTAATGTCCATTAGAGGCTCTCCAGACAGCGATATAATGACGACGCCCTGATTAGCCAGTCGGCAAAATAAAGGGAGGCTCTGAATCCTCAAAAAATGTAGAAAGCTTGCTACATTTTGCAAGGGCCTTGTAAAAACAAGAGCAGCAGGAATGAGGCCGAAGTACAGTGCTCGAAATTGGTACATTACTTTCCCGTCCACAAACCTCAGATGTTGTTGAAAGTTTGGATGAATCGGGATGTGGAAGTATGCATCCTGAAGGTCGAGAGAGACCATCCAGTCGCCTTCCCTTACTGCTGCCAAGACAGATTTGGTAGTCTTCATCGTGAAGTTTGTCTTGACAATGAACACATTGAGCGCACTTACATCTTAAGTACTCCTGCAGTGAACGTGGCTGCCAGATCATTGGAGCCATCCCTGATAGCCTTGTTCCTGCAGTGAACGTGGCTGTCAGATCATTGGAACCATCCCTGATAGCCTTGTTCATGCATGACATAATTGTACAGCAATACATTGACAGCTGGAGAGACCTTCTTACTTAAGGCTCCCAGGGACCAATCCAACAAATAAAAACTTCAAACGCTCGAAAAAACTCCTAACAGGAGATGGTCTAGCTCTGAAGCCGACCATAAAATCTTGGAGCGTCTCATGGCTAGACGACAAGGAGAGTCCACAAGGCTTAAGAAGTCTCCCTGGGCAGAGGCAGGTACTCCCAAGCCGAGAACTTCTCCTCGAGCTTCTCCTGTGTCACACCAGATGCCCGAGCGAGAAGCTAATTAAGAAGGAGGAAAAGCAAAAGCAGACTTTCCTAAACTTCTCCTGGATTCCAACCAGTCTCCCAGTAAGAGCATGGTCCTCTTGGAAGAACAAGAGAGAACTGACTTCGTAAAAGCAGGCGTCGAAGAAAGTCTAGGACAAAATTTCACTAAAGAAATTCATAAATAAAATACAAGGGAATGTTGGACCACCCTAGGTTACTCCTCTTCTGAATGACTCCCCAAAGGTACATTAGTTGAAAGGGGGTCATCAACTTCTTCAGAAGGCACATCATCTGATAAAACTAAAGTCTTGCGAGAAGGAGATTTATATTCAGAATGACGTGAAGGAAAAGCCTGACAGGCTACATCCACTTGTATATGAACAGAAGTTAAAGTTGGAGGGCCGATGTCACGTTGTGACTGCAGAGAATGTTATTCTACTACACGTCGTGACAGAAGTAACTGACGTTCAAACGTCCCGTAGTAACAGCGGTGACTGCTGTTCGATGCTATATCGTGACTACGATGACTGACCCTCGACGTCACGTCATGTCTACGGCGTCCACCGCTCAACGTCAAGTTCTGCATCTCAACGTCACGCTGTGACTGCGGTGGTTGACGTTCAAAGCGATCAAAGTTACATCGAGATTTATGCTCCGCATCTCGCTTAACAGCAAAGCTGTCACTAGAGATAACGTCAGCGTGGCGTAACAAAGCTCGTCTAGAAGGTTGAAGACCCGAATCACGTATCCCAGAACCGTGACGTACAAAAAGCAAAGGATCCTTTCGCACAGGAACAGGATCGAAAGCTTCTATTGAAGAAGAAAGCTTTAACAGCATATCTAACTTCGGATCAACCTGTGACTGCAGTGGCTGACGTTCAAACGTCACGTAGTAAACAGCAGTGACTGCTGATCGATGCTATATCGAGACTACGGTGACTGACACTCGACGTCACGTTGTGTCCACGGCGTCCACCGTTCAACGTCACGTCGAGTCTGTGGCAGAAACGTCTGTACATGAACGTCATCGCTATGAACGGGACTCTTATTATGACTACAGCTAGGACGTTGAACTTGTTCTGAAGGAACTAATAAACATTTCAACCGTCTCGAAACTATACGCCCAGGCTTTTAAAGACACGAATCATCGGAAGACGAGGAGAAACTTCGTCTCTCCTGTCTTATGGCAAGGACGTGCTTGCCGAGCAACATCTGATACCTTTGAGGGAACGTCTGTTCGTTGGTTTACACTCCTCACTCCCTTAGGTCCTACGACATTCCTTCTCCCTGGTGCAGGGGAGCCTGAAAGAGGTCTCGGACTAGGAAAGTGACAAGCACGAACAAACGAACCCTCCGTAACACAGAACATGTTTTTTTTTTGCACTTACTTCACTGATATCGTATTTTTCAATAATTTCACATTAGACATGAATAAAACTGATTTCTACCTGAAGCACGCAATTCTCCCTTACATCAAAAGGTTAGAATTGCGAAATGAGTCGTATAATGTAAGCACATTAGTACAAAATGAAACACACATGCAAAAATCAATAAACATATACATATATATCGAATAAAACGGAAATATATAAAGTTAAAAAGATCAGTGACTGGGGAGGAGACTAAACACTAGTTCACTAAGGACTACGTTTTCAATCTCTCACCGTACAGTGCCTTGGGACGAGAATAAAAACTAAAACGTTTTATCCTCTCTCTCCGTACAGAGACTTGGGACGTGAGTAAAAAACTGAATCGAGAACAACGTTACTCGCTCCCAAACTCCTTGTACAGAGACTTGGGACGAGAATAAAGATCGGATCGTTCTCTCTTTCTCTCTCTCTCTCCGTCTCTCTCTCTCTCTCTCTCTCTTGTCACACACAAGAGAATGGCCCACTCACCCTTCTCGTCAATAACAGGTTATTTGACCAAAGGAAAAAACTGAAAGGACTAAGAAATTGAAAATTAACAAGTTCCTTTAAATTAGTATCTAAAACACTTCAGTTTGAAAGAAGAATGAACAAAACGTCAAAATCGATTTACTCTTTCTGCAAAGTGAAACCGTGATTCTCTCTTTCTCTATCGTAACGATAGAGCGCAAACTGCGTCGCATAAAAAAACCAAACGTTAGTTCATCTTTGAAAAAACAGCACGAAGACTATTCAAAGAATATATTTCTTAAAATATTTTCTAAAAAATATTAATCTCATAACCCTTACAGAGCAATTGATTTAAACTTAACAAAAATAAAAGTTGAATGGGCTCAACGTTGTTTAACTTCGTTTTCCAAGTTAGGACCGCCTACAAGGAATAGGTAAAGGCCGCATATAAACAAAACATAAAATTTATCTTGATGTTTAGTATAAATGGAAAGCTAATCGAAGAGGCCTAATAAAGGCGGGTGAGATAAAAAATATATAGAGGAAAATCTATAAATATCAACAATAATCTATAAAGTGATAAAATAATTACTAAAAGCCTTAAACACACTTCCGTACACTGAGGGAAGGGTCGGCCATCTTTTCTCTATGGAAAAACCAGAGATTAAAAAAAAAGCAAGGGCAAAACACTTTTCCTCTCCTTTCAAAAGCATTTCTTTTGAAGATAGTATTGAATAATCCAACACGGCGAAAGCAATAAAACCAAAACCAAGTACTTCACCAATTCGGTAGAAAACTCGAGGTCATAAAGCGAGCGGAACCAACTTGTCGACAAGACCGACAGAGAAGAACTGGAGATGTTGACAAGTATATGCGGTATCTGGCCGATAGTCGGCGCTGGTGGTCACACCCGCAACCTTCACGGCGATCGCTCGCGAGTTTTTGGAATCTGTCGAGCCGTCGGAGACGTCAGCTATTATATATTCACCAGCTAAGTTTAATATTTAAAAGTCGATGTTGTCCCACCGTTGTTGGAATGCATCTTGCCAGAGAACCTTGGGGTCTGGGACTGGGGAGCAGTAAAATGGGAGCCTGAAGTTCAGGGCCGTTGCGAGGAGGTCCACTGTGGAAGAACCCCACAAAGTCAGGACTTTGTTGGCTACTAGATGATCCAAAGATCACACGGTACTCACCATCTGAGATGCTCTGTACAGGTTGTCGGCGAGCACATTCCTCTTGCCCGGAATGAAGCGTGCCGATAGTGGCATTGAGTAAATCTCAACCTATCTCAGTATCTCTACTGCTAGATGGGATAGGGGCTGCAAAAAAGTACCTCCTTGCTTGTTGAGGTAAGCCACTACTGTGGTGTTGTCGCTCATCACCACCACTGACTGGCCTGCTAGGAGTTTTATATGGAGGTACTCTTCTGAATCTGACCTGACGCCTGAGGTTGTGTGGTGCAGCACGTTGGTCCCCCACCCTTTTTTTGAAGCATCTGAAAACAGCATCAAATCTAGGGGGAGGATGAGAAGATCCACTCCCTTTGGTAGGTTCTCGTCTGCCACCCACCATTCGAGGTCCGTCTATCCCGCTGATCCCATGGGGATCCAAATGTCTGGGAAATCGAGAGCCTGATTCCACTTGGACTTGAGTTGCCACTGAAGAGATCTCATCCTGAGGCAACCGTTGGAAACTAGACGGGCCAGCGATGAAAGGTGACCAAGGAGACGTAACCACGCCTGGGCTGGAAATTCTTCTTGTTTGAGAAAGGGTCTTAAGACCTTTCTCAGCCTTGTTATCCAGTCGTCTGATGGGAAGGCTTTGTGGAGATTGGTGTCTATGATCATGCCTAGGTATATCAGTCTCTGCATAGGAAGCAGGGAGGACTTCGAGGTTTACCATGATCCCCAGATCTTGGCAAACCCTCACAAGTTTGTCTCGACGTTGAAGAAGGGTTGACAGAGTCTGCTAGGATTAGCCAGTCATCCAGATAACGAAGGAGACCGATGCCAATCTTGTGTGCCCAAGATGACATTAGGGCAAAAGCACTGGTGAAGACTTGAGGTGCTGTGGAAAGACTGAAGCACAGCACCTTGAACTGGTATTTCCTGTTGTCTAGGGTGAACCTTAAGTACTTTCTTGAATACGGATGGATTGTGATCTGGAAGTACGCGTCCTTTAGGTCCAGTGTGCACATTAAGTCCTGTGGTCTTGCCGCTAGTCTGACTGTGGCTGCTGTCTCTACGCTGAACGGAGTTTGTTTGACAAACTTGTTGAAAGCTGAGAGGTCGATGACTGGTCTGCAGCCTCCAGACGCCCTTTTCACAAGAAAGAGTCGACTGAAGAATCTTGGGGACCCATCGAGGACCTCCTGGAGAGTGCCCTTCTCCAACAGGGTTTGGACTTCTGCCCAAAGGGCCAGCCCCTTTGCTGATCCCATCGCAAAGGAGTCTATTGACACTGGATTCCTGGTCAGGGGAGGGAGAGATGTTATGAACGGGACACAATACCCTAGACAAATCCCAGAGATTGTCCAGGGTTCAGCTCCGAGTTGCTTCCACTTGTCCGAGCAACCTTGTAGGCATCCCCCTACTGGTGGACAAGCAGGGGGAGTGCCTATCCTAGCGTTTGCGGCCTTGGCCGTTTCCTCTGGGATATTTTCCTTCCCTGAAGGACTTAATGCCTTTCCCTTCCTTGGCAGAAAGGGCTTCTTAGACACCATGATCTTCGCTGCTGTCTTGTTCTTCGTGGTCTTGGCTGGACGGGTTTGCTGAGGAGCTGGTGGTTTATAGGACTTGAATGTCAAAGCCCTATGGAGGAGGGAATCCTGATGGGACTTCCTCCATCTCTCAGCAGCATGTTCCACGTCCTTAGGCTGGCTCGAATAGATGGGCTACCTCTAGAGAGGAATACTAGAGCCTAGCGATCGCAGCATTTGGGACTTGTTAGTTGAATCTCTCAGAACCATGTCTCGACGTTTCAGGATGGTATTCGCCCACAAGTTCGAAACTTAGTGGGCGAGAAACTCGATTGTGCGAGTGCCTGAGAGCAGTTAAGTCTATTGCTTTCTTGGTACAGTACGTTCCTTGGAGAAATCCTCAGTCCGTACTAGGATTCTCAAGGTCCCTAATCAGACATCAAGCCACGAAGTAGCCTACATGGCGTACTTCGTGACCTTCTCCTGGTTAAGGATCTCAGTTGCCTAGAAAGAGACCTGTCAGTTGAAGTCTCTCTCTAGAGGGACTCTCTTGGTGAACTCTTCCAAGGAGTGATGGAGAGGAAGAGCTGGACGAGGTTCGTCCAAAATCTCAAAATACCTCATCTGTTAGACACGAGGAGGTGGGAGAAGCTTGTTGGTAGAGCCGGAACGGTGATGGCCAGTCTGTTAGTAGGAAGAACAGGAACAGGGATGTTCCCTTTGGAAGGGCGAATATCCACTGATGGAGATCGCGAACGATCTACAGAAGAGTCCAGGACCGAAGTCCGAGGACTAGTAGCAGCGTCGTCGGAAGAAGGTCCAGGAATGGGCAAAGGTCGAGGGCCAGGAGAGGACAGAAGCGGAGACTCCTCTGCGGGGAACGGCTGCGATGACGAGGCTGACGAGACGAAGGGGGGCCTTATCACCGATAATGAAGGATGGCCTGCTGTAAGGCATAGCTGAGGGCGAGCTCTGCGATGGAGACGCCCTCTAGGGGCCGTTGGATCAGTAAGCTGACCATGAGCAGCAGCAGTCCTTCGAAGAGGAGTCTCTAAGAGAGAACTCCCGAGGTGGAGAAACACTCGCAGAAGAGACAGACGTAGGACTAAGTTTCCCCCTCGAAGGATGATCAGGAACGGAGTAAACTAAGTCGGCAGCAACAGCTGGATTGTCTAGAGGGGCAAGCGTGTCGGCAGAAGCCCTAGAAAACACTTCTGACACCACGACGTCGACGAGCTCAAGAGGGTCCACCTCTGAAGTCGACGACGACAGCTGCACACTTGCACCCCAGAGAATGAGCTGCAGTAAGGATTCCCTGAGGGCGGACCAGGAAGCCCCAAGGATGACCATACCTGCAAAACAGAAGATATAGACAAGGCCTCACCCGGGGGGAGAGGTGGGTCCGCTTCGCTATGGGAAGCGCCTTGGGTTTTATCCCCTTCGAAGGAGAAATATCCCACTTAGACTACTTCTCCCGTCATCGCCAAAACCTCTCCCACTGGGAGGCAGACCACTCCAGACACTCAATACACTGATTACCACTATCACACCATTGACCACTACAGGCGTGACAAAGAGTGTGGCGATCTGTTTCCACGGTCGACATGAAGGTTCCGCAGGGCCGGCCATCGAGTCCAGGGCAGGTGCGCATGGCTGCAGAAGCTATCCCCCCTACCCCCGCTAACTGGCAGTATGGGTACTTAACCCTCGGTAAATTTTAATGGGTCGACATCTCTGCTTCACCGAAAGTAATACCCTTAAATAAATAGCGTAGGTTTGTATTCCAGTTACGGAACAAATCAAGATTGTAAAAGGCTTTAATCACTTCACACTCAAGTACAAATTTTGGTGAAACCATTTATGAATACTTAGCCAGGATTTCTTATTGAAATTTATAACCATCCTTTAAATCTTTAAGGAGCTCAGCCAGAATGCCAATAGATGGGGGTATAGGAAAAAAAACACAAATTCCTGAAAAAAAATTCACTGAGCTTCGCATGGCAACGGAGAATGCGTATACGAAATGTTTTGTCAAAATTCCCCTTACTCTCATAGTTACAGGCTAATTAGTAAAAGTAACTCTATAAACCAATAAACATTGTTCCCCACAAGAAAATGTAGTATTTCTACTGGATTTTATCATTTCAGAGAGGAAAAGAATTTCAACATCTTGCTAACATAAGGAAGAAGAAAATATACTCTATTAAGAGTTCAGAAGAGGGTAATATTGGTAGTGCAGAGAGAGAGAGAGAGAGAGAGAGAGAGAGAGAGAGAGAGAGAGAGAGAGAGAGAGAGAGAGAGAGATTGTGTGGATGGAGAAACGACAGCCTTGTAGGACACGAGCCAAAAGAAGCAAGATATTGAGCTAAAGGATCTTCATTTATGAGTAAAATATGATAAATAACTATTTGTTTATCAATATCCAAAAAGGGACATAAAATTCATAATAATCAGGATTCATTAATATTGTCTGTAGAAATACAAAGAAAAACTTTGAACGCCCATATCTCAAAACTCTACTTATTAACTATCAAATTCAACAGTCTCCCTTAGTTTTAAAGATATAGCATTGAAAATTGGTATGTTACTTGGAAATACATTATAAAACAATGAAATTAAGCCCTTTTTTCCAAATTTTGGTTTCATTTGTTTCCCATTATTATTATTATTATTGACATTATTAATATTATTATTACATGCTAAGCTGCAACCCTAATTGGAAAAGCACAATGCTATAAGCCCAGGGGCTCCAACAGGGAAAATAGCCCAGTGAGGAAAGGAAAAAGTGAAAAATAAAATATTTTAAGAAGAATAACATCATTAAAATAAATATCTCCTATATAAACTACTGTATATAGATTTTAACAAAACAAGAGGAAGAGAAATTAGATAGAATAGTATGCCCCAGTGTACCCTCAAACAAGAGAACTCTAACTCAAGAAAGTGGAAGACCATGGTACAGAGGCTATGGCACTACCTAAGACTAGAGAACAATGGTTTGATTTTGGAGTGTCCTTCTCCTAGAAGAGCTGTTAACCATAGCTAAAGTCTCTTCTACCCTTGCCAAGAGGAAAGTGGCCACTGAACAATTACAGTGCAGTAACCCCTTGGGTGAAGAAGAATTGTTTGGTAATCTCAGTGTTGTCAGGTGTATGAGGACAGAGGAGAATCTGTAAAGAATAGGCCAGAATATTCGGTGTACAGTATGTGTAAGCAAGGGAAAACGAACCGTAACCAGAGAGAGGGATCTTGTGTAGTACTGTCTAGCCAGTCAAAAGATGCCATAACTCTCTAGTGGTAGTATCTCAATGGGTGGCTGGTGCCCTGGCCAACCTATTACCTACTGCATTTTTAGGGGTTTATTTTTTTTACCATAATGAAAAAATTCATATCTGGCAAAAAAAAAAAAAATTATTTTAAGAAAAAAAAAAAAATCTTCATATTGGAGGACTATATCAGGTCCATATAGGGTAGTAATCCCAGATCTTAGTTATAATTATCAAGGGATAAATCACCCTGGCGTTGAAAAACTGAGGGTCGTAAGCAGAACTCCTATAGAGTTTGGAGATGTCCTAAGTCACCTTATTAAGTGGTATGAATGTCAAAGTCCTATCATTATAAACCGGCATTAGCCGGCTAGTCCCCTTGAGGAATAAACCACGCCATAATCTTACTCTGTGGTGACACTTGTCAAGTTCTGACAATTGTAACGACGTGTATTCTGCTGCCTCCATCAGAAACTTTTCATCGGCCAGTCTAGCTTCAAACGGAACATTTACCGACAAAACACCTGTGCCCACATCTGCAAGAGAGATTTAGTGACAATCATTAAATAATTGCAAAATTTATACGATTTAACAAAATACTTTTGGGAACTCGCTATGGATTCATATTCTGTACATAAGGCAGGGCCATTTTAATATGTAAGTTATGTTTTAAACTATTAATACTTTTTCATTGCCCTTCAATAGATATTTCATTTCTCAAAATAATTCCAAGACAAACCATTTATTTAATCTTTAAAACATCAAGTTTCTTATGAGAATTGCAGATTTTATTAGAGAGTTGCAGCAAAAATGCTTAATATGGTCCGATACAAAGAACGTGAATATTGTTCTGGGAGAGAATCATAACATACCCTAATTTAAGCTTTTGGATAAATCATCATTATAGATATAATTATAAATAAATTATCTCTTCATTCGCGAAAGTTTGGTCAGATGACCCAATTCTAACGAGATCGTGCACACCGGGAACTGGGAACTGAAGACGCTGAATGGAATAACCTTGAAAGTATCAAAATTTCACTTTGTCAACGGTAGTTTTAAGGTTCAAAAAATAACCAAAATGTTATACCGTAGATAGGCAGCCGGTAGCCTACCTCCAGGCAGCAACAAGGTTAGGTTAAACTATTATGTACGACAATAACCATTGCTAGGCGTATTCTATATTATGATAAACAGGCCAGAATACTCTACAGTTCGGGATATCATAAGGTTATAGATTCCATAAGAATATAATTAAAAAATGAGAATACCTACCTTCATCATGGGAAGTTTCACGGGACCCTAAGCTGGGATCGCCAGACTTTTTAGCACTTTCATTTTGATCATTATCACTTTTAGCACTCTTGAACAGCCAGCTGAACAATGCTCCATCGGTTAGGGCGAACGAAACGATAAATATGCCTAAATACACCCACCTCATAGTGAACTTTAAAAGGTAAAAACTCGTTAAAACTTGTCAGAGTCGTTACGACAAACCGAACGTCCCGCTACAACAGCTGATGACTTGAAGTTTCATAAAGGAAGAAGATTGACTTCGCGAAATAACGTATATAGTGCCATCTATTGCCTAGAATGATAACTATGCGTACCATGCTGTTAAATATTATTATTATTATTATTATTATTATTATTATTATTATTATTATTATTATTATTATTATTATTATTACTTGCTACGCTACAACCCTAGTTAGAAGTGGAACCAGACTTTGAGATCTCAAAAACACATACAGTAAACTCATCACTTTTGATGTTAATATATAGGCTACTGCATCAGAATATTGAAAAAATGGATCACATATAGGGAACGGGAACATTTTGATGCTGAGAATTTTATTGAAGCTAGTGTAGCGCAAATGTCTTGTGAGAACATACAATGTGAACATATGGTAGATAGAGAATGTGTTGGGTGTTATACCAAGAAATATAATGAAAATTTTGGAAAAATGTACGATACCATGTGTCCCATAAAGAGCAAACAAATAGTTGTACGCGAAAATGTTAGATGGTATAATAGTGAGCTATTAAAGGCAAAAAGACATAGACGTAAGATGGAAGGTAGATGGAAAAGAGCCAAATCATCACAAGCCAGAAATTTATATAATAAGGCCAGAAATGACTATAACATCCTGTT
>NC_090743.1:118553590-118573590 GCF_036898095.1 Palaemon carinicauda | reverse complement strand
GGCGGTTAAGCCAAGCATCAGAAGGCCAGGCGGTTAAGCCAAGCATCAGAAGGCCAGGCGGTTAAGCCAAGCAGCAATAAGCCAGGCGGTAAAGCCAAGCATCAGAAGGCCAGGCGGTTAAGCCAAGCATCAGAAGGCCAGGCGGTTAAGCCAAGCAGCAATAGGCCAGGCGGTAAAGCCAAGCATCAGAAGGCCAGGCGGTTAAGCCAAGCAGCAATAAGCCAGGCGGTAAAGCCAAGCATCAGAAGGCCAGGCGGTTAAGCCAAGCATCAGAAGGCCAGGCGGTTAAGCCAAGCAGCAATAAGCCAGGCGGTTAAGCCAAGCAGCAATAAGCCAGGCGGTTAAGCCAAGCAGCAATAAGCCAGGCGGTTAAGCCAAGCATCAGAAGGCCAGGCGGTTAAGCCAAGCATCAGAAGGCCAGGCGGTTAAGCCAAGCATCAGAAGGCCAGGCGGTTAAGCCAAGCATCAGAAGGCCAGGCGGTTAAGCCAAGCATCAGAAGGCCAGGCGGTTAAGCCAAGCAGCAATAGGCCAGGCGGTAAAGCCAAGCATCAGAAGGCCAGGCGGTAAAGCCAAGCATCAGAAGGCCAGGCGGTTAAGCCAAGCATCAGAAGGCCAGGCGGTTAAGCCAAGCATCAGAAGGCCAGGCGGTTAAGCCAAGCAGCAATAAGCCAGGCGGTAAAGCCAAGCATCAGAAGGCCAGGCGGTTAAGCCAAGCATCAGAAGGCCAGGCGGTTAAGCCAAGCAGCAATAGGCCAGGCGGTAAAGCCAAGCATCAGAAGGCCAGGCGGTTAAGCCAAGCATCAGAAGGCCAGGCGGTTAAGCCAAGCATCAGAAGGCCATGCGGTTAAGCCAAGCATCAGAAGGCCAGGCAGTTAAGCCAAGCATCAGAAGGCCAGGCGGTTAAGCCAAGCATCAGAAGGCCAGGCGGTTAAGCCAAGCAGCAATAGGCCAGGCGGTAAAGCCAAGCATCAGAAGGCCAGGCGTTTAAGCCAAGCATCAGAAGGCCGGGCGGTTAAGCCAAGCATCAGAAGGCCAGGCGGTTAAGCCAAGCAGCAATAAGCCAGGCGGTTAAGCCAAGCATCAGAAGGCCAGGCGGTTAAGCCAAGCATCAGAAGGCCAGGCGGTTAAGCCAAGCAGCAATAAGCCAGGCGGTAAAGCCAAGCATCAGAAGGCCAGGCGGTTAAGCCAAGCATCAGAAGGCCGGGCGGTTAAGCCAAGCAGCAATAAGCCAGGCGGTAAAGCCAAGCATCAGAAGGCCAGGCGGTTAAGCCAAGCATCAGAAGGCCGGGCGGTTAAGCCAAGCAGCAATAAGCCAGGCGGTAAAGCCAAGCATCAGAAGGCCAGGCGGTTAAGCCAAGCATCAGAAGGCCGGGCGGTTAAGCCAAGCAGCAATAAGCCAGGCGGTAAAGCCAAGCATCAGAAGGCCAGGCGGTTAAGCCAAGCATCAGAAGGCCGGGCGGTTAAGCCAAGCAGCAATAAGCCAGGCGGTTAAGCCAAGCATCAGAAGGCCAGGCGGTTAAGCCAAGCATCAGAAGGCCGGGCGGTTAAGCCAAGCAGCAATAAGCCAGGCGGTTAAGCCAAGCATCAGAAGGCCAGGCGGTTAAGCCAAGCATCAGAAGGCCGGGCGGTTAAGCCAAGCAGCAATAAGCCAGGCGGTTAAGCCAAGCATCAGAAGGCCAGGCGGTTAAGCCAAGCATCAGAAGGCCAGGCGGTTAAGCCAAGCATCAGAAGGCCAGGCAGTTAAGCCAAGCATCAGAAGGCCAGGCGGTTAAGCCAAGCATCAGAAGGCCAGGCGGTTAAGCCAAGCAGCAATAGGCCAGGCGGTAAAGCCAAGCATCAGAAGGCCAGGCGGTTAAGCCAAGCATCAGAAGGCCAGGCGGTTAAGCCAAGCATCAGAAGGCCAGGCGGTTAAGCCAAGCAGCAATAGGCCAGGCGGTAAAGCCAAGCATCCTAATTTCCTTACAACAATAAACTAAATAATTTCAAAACTTAACTGAAACTTATGCTAAAAAAAAATTTTCCACTTTTTTTTTTGTTTGAAAAAAAAAATCAAAACTTAACTGAAACTTATTCTAAAAAACGTTTTCCACTATATATATATATTTTTTTTTTAATTTTTGTATTTTTTATTTTTTTTTCATTTTTGTATTTTTTTATTTTTTTTTTTCATTTTTGTATTTTTTATTTTTTATAAGCCAAGCATCAGAAGGCCAGGCGGTTAAGCCAAGCATCAGAAGGCCAGGCGGTTAAGCCAAGCATCAAAAGGCCAGGCAGTTAAGCCAAGCAGCAATAAGCCAGGCGGTTAAGCCAAGCATCAGAGGGCCAGGCGGTTAAGCCAAGCATCAGAAGGCCGGGCGGTTAAGCCAAGCATCAGAAGGCCGGGCGGTTAAGCCAAGCATCAGAAGGCCGGGCGGTAAAGCCAAGCATCAGAAGGCCGGGCGGTTAAGCCAAGCATCAGAAGGCCGGGCGGTTAAGCCAAGCATCAGAAAGCCGGGCGGTTAAGCCAAGCATCAGAAGGCCGGGCGGTTAAGCCAAGCATCAGAAGGCCGGGCGGTTAAGCCAAGCATCAGAAGGCCGGGCGGTTAAGCCAAGCATCAGAAGGCCGGGCGGTTAAGCCAAGCATCAGAAGGCCGGGCGGTTAAGCCAAGCATCAGAAGGCCGGGCGGTTAAGCCAAGCAGCAATAAGCCAGGTAGTTAAGCCATCCCTCCTTAGCCCAGATAGTTAAGCCAAACTTTCATAGGCCAGTCAGTTGAGCCAAACATCCTAAGCTGAGGCAGTTACGCAAAACTTCCTTAGGTATGGCCTCTAAGCCATATTTCCCAAGGCAAGGCATTTTCGCCATACAACCTTAGCCCAGGTAGTTAAGCCAAGCACCCCTATACAAATCAGGTAAGCCAAACATCCCTAGTCCACGCGTTCATGCCAAACATTTTAAGTCCAGTCACCTAGGCCCTTCTTTTTAGGCCAGCCAAGTAAGCGTTTCGGTTTTTTCCGGACAGTTCAGCCACACATAAACCAGGTAGTTAAGCCAAACCTTCCTAGATAGGGCAGGTCAGCCAACACCCTTAGGCCAGGCAGTTAAGCCATACACCCTCAGACAAAGTAGTTTAGCCAAACCTCATTAGCCCTGTCAGTTGAGCCAAACATCCTTAGCCAAGGCAGTTAAGCCAAGCACCATTAGGCCAGGCATTTAAGCCAAGCATTATTAGGCCAGGCGGTTAAGCCAAGCATTTTTAGGCCAAGCGGTTAAGCCAAGCATCATTAGGCCAGGCGGTTAAGCCAAGCATCATTAGGCCAGGCGGTTAAGCCAAGCATCATTAAGCCAGGCGGTTAAGCCAAGCATCAGAAGGCCAGGTGGTTAAGCCAAGCAGCAATTAGCCAGGCGGTTAAGCCGAGCATCAGAAGGCCAGGTGGTTAAGCCGAGCATCAGAAGGCCAGGCGGTTAAGCCGAGCATCAGAAGGCCAGGCGGTTAAGCCAAGCATCAGAAGGCCAGGCGGTTAAGCCAAGCATCAGAAGGCCAGGCGGTTAAGCCAAGCATCACTAGGCCAGGCGGTTAAGCCAAGCAGCAATAAGCCAGGCGGTTAAGCCAAGCATCAGAAGGCCAGGCGGTTAAGCCAAGCAGCAATAAGCCAGGCGGTTAAGCCAAGCATCGGAAGGCCAGGCGGTTAAGCCAAGCATCAGAAGGCCAGGCGGTTAAGCCAAGCAGCAATAAGCCAGGCGGTTAAGCCAAGCATCAGAAGGCCGGGCGGTTAAGCCAAGCATCAGAAGGCCGGGCGGTTAAGCCAAGCATCAGAAGGCCGGGCGGTTAAGCCAAGCATCAGAAGGCCAGGCGGTTAAGCCAAGCAGCAATAAGCCAGGCGGTAAAGCCAAGCATCAGAAGGCCGGGCGGTTAAGCCAAGCATCAGAAGGCCGGGCGGTTAAGCCAAGCATCAGAAGGCCAGGCGGTTAAGCCAAGCAGCAATAAGCCAGGCGGTAAAGCCAAGCATCAGAAGGCCAGGCGGTTAAGCCAAGTATCAGAAGGCCAGGCGGTTAAGCCAAGCATCTTAATTTCCTTACAACAATAAACCAAATAATTTCAAAACTTAACTGAAACTTATGCTAAAAAAAAAATTTCCACTTTTTTTCTGTTTGAAAAAAAAAATCAAAACTTAACTGAAACTTATTCTAAAAAAAGTTTTCCACTATCTATATATTTTTTTTTCATTTTTGTATTATTTATTTTTTTTTTTTATTTTTTTTTTTTCTAATTTTTGTATTTTTTTGTTTTTTATAAGCCAGGCGGTTAAGCCAAGCATCAGAAGGCCAGGCGGTTAAGCCAAGCATCAGAAGGCCGGGTGGTTAAGCCGAACATCAAAAAGCCCGGCGGTTAAGCCAAGCATCAGAAGGTCGGGTGGTTAAGCCAAGCATCAGAAGGCCGGGCGGTTAAGCCAAGCATCAGAAGGCCGGGCGGTTAAGCCAAGCATCAGAAGGCCGGGCGGTTAAGCCAAGCATCAGAAGGCCGGGCGGTTAAGCCAAGCATCAGAAGGCCGGGCGGTTAAGCCAAGCATCAGAAGGCCAGGCGGTTGAGCCAAGCATCAGAAGGCCAGGCGGTTAAGCCAAGCATCAGAAGGCCAGGCGGTTAAGCCAAGCAGCAATAGGCCAGGCGGTAAAGCCAAGCATCAGAAGGCCAGGCGGTTAAGCCAAGCATCAGAAGGCCAGGCGGTTAAGCCAAGCATCAGAAGGCCAGGCGGTTAAGCCAAGCAGCAATAAGCCAGGCGGTAAAGCCAAGCATCAGAAGGCCAGGCGGTTAAGCCAAGCATCAGAAGGCCAGGCGGTTAAGCCAAGCAGCAATAGGCCAGGCGGTGAAGCCAAGCATCAGAAGGCCAGGCGGTTAAGCCAAGCATCAGAAGGCCAGGCGGTTAAGCCAAGCATCAGAAGGCCAGGCGGTTAAGCCAAGCAGCAATAAGCCAGGCGGTAAAGCCAAGCATCAGAAGGCCAGGCGGTTAAGCCAAGCATCAGAAGGCCAGGCGGTTAAGCCAAGCAGCAATAGGCCAGGCGGTAAAGCCAAGCATCAGAAGGCCAGGCGGTTAAGCCAAGCAGCAATAAGCCAGGCGGTAAAGCCAAGCATCAGAAGGCCAGGCGGTTAAGCCAAGCATCAGAAGGCCAGGCGGTTAAGCCAAGCAGCAATAAGCCAGGCGGTTAAGCCAAGCAGCAATAAGCCAGGCGGTTAAGCCAAGCAGCAATAAGCCAGGCGGTTAAGCCAAGCATCAGAAGGCCAGGCGGTTAAGCCAAGCATCAGAAGGCCAGGCGGTTAAGCCAAGCATCAGAAGGCCAGGCGGTTAAGCCAAGCATCAGAAGGCCAGGCGGTTAAGCCAAGCATCAGAAGGCCAGGCGGTTAAGCCAAGCAGCAATAGGCCAGGCGGTAAAGCCAAGCATCAGAAGGCCAGGCGGTAAAGCCAAGCATCAGAAGGCCAGGCGGTTAAGCCAAGCATCAGAAGGCCAGGCGGTTAAGCCAAGCATCAGAAGGCCAGGCGGTTAAGCCAAGCAGCAATAAGCCAGGCGGTAAAGCCAAGCATCAGAAGGCCAGGCGGTTAAGCCAAGCATCAGAAGGCCAGGCGGTTAAGCCAAGCAGCAATAGGCCAGGCGGTAAAGCCAAGCATCAGAAGGCCAGGCGGTTAAGCCAAGCATCAGAAGGCCAGGCGGTTAAGCCAAGCATCAGAAGGCCAGGCGGTTAAGCCAAGCATCAGAAGGCCAGGCAGTTAAGCCAAGCATCAGAAGGCCAGGCGGTTAAGCCAAGCATCAGAAGGCCAGGCGGTTAAGCCAAGCAGCAATAGGCCAGGCGGTAAAGCCAAGCATCAGAAGGCCAGGCGTTTAAGCCAAGCATCAGAAGGCCGGGCGGTTAAGCCAAGCATCAGAAGGCCAGGCGGTTAAGCCAAGCAGCAATAAGCCAGGCGGTTAAGCCAAGCATCAGAAGGCCAGGCGGTTAAGCCAAGCATCAGAAGGCCAGGCGGTTAAGCCAAGCAGCAATAAGCCAGGCGGTAAAGCCAAGCATCAGAAGGCCAGGCGGTTAAGCCAAGCATCAGAAGGCCGGGCGGTTAAGCCAAGCAGCAATAAGCCAGGCGGTAAAGCCAAGCATCAGAAGGCCAGGCGGTTAAGCCAAGCATCAGAAGGCCGGGCGGTTAAGCCAAGCAGCAATAAGCCAGGCGGTAAAGCCAAGCATCAGAAGGCCAGGCGGTTAAGCCAAGCATCAGAAGGCCGGGCGGTTAAGCCAAGCAGCAATAAGCCAGGCGGTAAAGCCAAGCATCAGAAGGCCAGGCGGTTAAGCCAAGCATCAGAAGGCCGGGCGGTTAAGCCAAGCAGCAATAAGCCAGGCGGTAAAGCCAAGCATCAGAAGGCCAGGCGGTTAAGCCAAGCATCAGAAGGCCGGGCGGTTAAGCCAAGCAGCAATAAGCCAGGCGGTTAAGCCAAGCATCAGAAGGCCAGGCGGTTAAGCCAAGCATCAGAAGGCCGGGCGGTTAAGCCAAGCAGCAATAAGCCAGGCGGTTAAGCCAAGCATCAGAAGGCCAGGCGGTTAAGCCAAGCATCAGAAGGCCGGGCGGTTAAGCCAAGCAGCAATAAGCCAGGCGGTTAAGCCAAGCATCAGAAGGCCAGGCGGTTAAGCCAAGCATCAGAAGGCCAGGCGGTTAAGCCAAGCATCAGAAGGCCAGGCAGTTAAGCCAAGCATCAGAAGGCCAGGCGGTTAAGCCAAGCATCAGAAGGCCAGGCGGTTAAGCCAAGCAGCAATAGGCCAGGCGGTAAAGCCAAGCATCAGAAGGCCAGGCGGTTAAGCCAAGCATCAGAAGGCCAGGCGGTTAAGCCAAGCATCAGAAGGCCAGGCGGTTAAGCCAAGCAGCAATAGGCCAGGCGGTAAAGCCAAGCATCCTAATTTCCTTACAACAATAAACTAAATAATTTCAAAACTTAACTGAAACTTATGCTAAAAAAAAATTTTCCACTTTTTTTTTTGTTTGAAAAAAAAAATCAAAACTTAACTGAAACTTATTCTAAAAAACGTTTTCCACTATATATATATAATTTTTTTTTAATTTTTGTATTTTTTATTTTTTTTTCATTTTTGTATTTTTTTATTTTTTTTTTTCATTTTTGTATTTTTTATTTTTTATAAGCCAAGCATCAGAAGGCCAGGCGGTTAAGCCAAGCATCAGAAGGCCAGGCGGTTAAGCCAAGCATCAAAAGGCCAGGCAGTTAAGCCAAGCAGCAATAAGCCAGGCGGTTAAGCCAAGCATCAGAGGGCCAGGCGGTTAAGCCAAGCATCAGAAGGCCGGGCGGTTAAGCCAAGCATCAGAAGGCCGGGCGGTTAAGCCAAGCATCAGAAGGCCGGGCGGTAAAGCCAAGCATCAGAAGGCCGGGCGGTTAAGCCAAGCATCAGAAGGCCGGGCGGTTAAGCCAAGCATCAGAAAGCCGGGCGGTTAAGCCAAGCATCAGAAGGCCGGGCGGTTAAGCCAAGCATCAGAAGGCCGGGCGGTTAAGCCAAGCATCAGAAGGCCGGGCGGTTAAGCCAAGCATCAGAAGGCCGGGCGGTTAAGCCAAGCATCAGAAGGCCGGGCGGTTAAGCCAAGCATCAGAAGGCCAGGCGGTTAAGCCAAGCAGCAATAAGCCAGGTAGTTAAGCCATCCCTCCTTAGCCCAGATAGTTAAGCCAAACTTTCATAGGCCAGTCAGTTGAGCCAAACATCCTAAGCTGAGGCAGTTACGCAAAACTTCCTTAGGTATGGCCTCTAAGCCATATTTCCCAAGGCAAGGCATTTTCGCCATACAACCTTAGCCCAGGTAGTTAAGCCAAGCACCCCTATACAAATCAGGTAAGCCAAACATCCCTAGTCCACGCGTTCATGCCAAACATTTTAAGTCCAGTCACCTAGGCCCTTCTTTTTAGGCCAGCCAAGTAAGCGTTTCGGTTTTTTCCGGACAGTTCAGCCACACATAAACCAGGTAGTTAAGCCAAACCTTCCTAGATAGGGCAGGTCAGCCAACACCCTTAGGCCAGGCAGTTAAGCCATACACCCTCAGACAAAGTAGTTTAGCCAAACCTCATTAGCCCTGTCAGTTGAGCCAAACATCCTTAGCCAAGGCAGTTAAGCCAAGCACCATTAGGCCAGGCATTTAAGCCAAGCATTATTAGGCCAGGCGGTTAAGCCAAGCATTTTTAGGCCAAGCGGTTAAGCCAAGCATCATTAGGCCAGGCGGTTAAGCCAAGCATCATTAGGCCAGGCGGTTAAGCCAAGCATCATTAAGCCAGGCGGTTAAGCCAAGCATCAGAAGGCCAGGTGGTTAAGCCAAGCAGCAATTAGCCAGGCGGTTAAGCCGAGCATCAGAAGGCCAGGTGGTTAAGCCGAGCATCAGAAGGCCAGGCGGTTAAGCCGAGCATCAGAAGGCCAGGCGGTTAAGCCAAGCATCAGAAGGCCAGGCGGTTAAGCCAAGCATCAGAAGGCCAGGCGGTTAAGCCAAGCATCACTAGGCCAGGCGGTTAAGCCAAGCAGCAATAAGCCCGGCGGTTAAGCCAAGCATCAGAAGGCCAGGCGGTTAAGCCAAGCAGCAATAAGCCAGGCGGTTAAGCCAAGCATCGGAAGGCCAGGCGGTTAAGCCAAGCATCAGAAGGCCAGGCGGTTAAGCCAAGCAGCAATAAGCCAGGCGGTTAAGCCAAGCATCAGAAGGCCAGGCGGTTAAGCCAAGCATCAGAAGGCCAGGCGGTTAAGCCAAGCATCAGAAGGCCAGGCGGTTAAGCCTAGCATCAGAAGGCCAGGCGGTTGAGCCAAGCAGCAATAAGCCAGGCGGTTAAGCCAAGCAGCAGAAGGCCAGGCGGTTAAGCCAAGCATCAGAAGGCCAGGCGGTTAAGCCAAGCATCAGAAGGCCAGGCGGTTAAGCCAAGCATCAGAAGGCCAGGCGGTTAAGCCAAGCATCAGAAGGCCGGGCGGTTAAGCCAAGCATCAGAAGGCCAGGCGGTTAAGCCAAGCATCAGAAGGCCAGGCGGTTAAGCCAAGCATCAGAAGGCCAGGCGGTTAAGCCAAGCATCAGAAGGCCAGGCGGTTAAGCCAAGCATCAGAAGGCCAGGCGGTTAAGCCAAGCATCAGAAGGCCAGGCAGTTAAGCCAAGCATCAGAAGGCCAGGCGGTTAAGCCAAGCAGCAATAAGCCTGGCGGTTAAGCCAAGCAGCAATAAGCCAGGCGGTTGTGCCAAGCAGCAATAAGCCAGGCGGTTAAGCCAAGCATCAGAAGGCCAGGCGGTTAAGCCAAGCATCAGAAGGCCAGGCGGTTAAGCCAAGCAGCAATAAGCCAGGCGGTTAAGCCAAGCAGCAGAAGGCCAGGCGGTTAAGCCAAGCATCAGAAGGCCAGGCGGTTAAGCCAAGCATCAGAAGGCCAGGCGGTTAAGCCAAGCATCAGGAGGCCAGGCGGTTAAGCCAAGCAGCAATAAGCCAGGCGGTAAAGCCAAGCATCAGAAGGCCAGGCGGTTAAGCCAAGCATCAGAAGGCCAGGCAGTTAAGCCAAGCAGCAATAGGCCAGGCGGTAAAGCCAAGCATCAGAAGGCCAGGCGGTTAAGCCAAGAATCAGAAGGCCAGGCAGTTAAGCCAAGCAGCAATAAGCCAGGCGGTTAAGCCAAGCATCAGAAGGCCGGGCGGTTAAGCCAAGCATCAGAAGGCCAGGCGGTTAAGCCAAGCATCAGAAGGCCAGGCGGTTAAGCCAAGCATCAGAAGGCCAGGCGGTTAAGCCAAGCATCAGAAGGCCAGGCGGTTAAGCCAAGCAGCAATAAGCCAGGCGGTTAAGCCAAGCAGCAATAAGCCAGGCGGTTAAGCCAAGCAGCAGAAGGCCGGGCGGTTAAGCCAAGCATCAGAAGGCCAGGCGGTTAAGCCAAGCATCAGAAGGCCAGGCGGTTAAGCCAAGCATCAGAAGGCCAGGCGGTTAAGCCAAGCATCAGAAGGCCAGGCGGTTAAGCCAAGCATCAGAAGGCCAGGCGGTTAAGCCAAGCATCAGAAGCCCAGGCGGTTAAGCCAAGCATCAGAAGGCCAGGCGGTTAAGCCAAGCATCAAAAGGCCAGGCGGTTAAGCCAAGCATCAGAAGGCCAGGCGGTTAAGCCAAGCAGCAATAAGCCAGGCGGTTAAGCCAAGCAGCAATAAGCCAGGCGGTTTAGCCAAGCAGCAATAAGCCAGGCGGTTAAGCCAAGCATCAGAAGGCCAGGCGGTTAAGCCAAGCATCAGAAGGCCAGGCGGTTAAGCCAAGCATCAGAAGGCCAGGCGGTTAAGCCAAGCAGCAATAAGCCAGGCGGTTAAGCCAAGCATCAGAAGGCCAGGCGGTTAAGCCAAGCATCAGAAGGCCAGGCGGTTAAGCCAAGCATCAGAAGGCCAGGCGGTTAAGCCAAGAATCAGAAGGCCAGGCGGTTAAGCCAAGCATCAGAAGGCCAGGCAGTTAAGCCAAGCAGCAATAAGCCAGGCGGTTAAGCCAAGCATCAGAAGGCCAGGCGGTTAAGCCAAGCAGCAATAGGCCAGGCGGTAAAGCCAAGCATCAGAAGGCCAGACGGTTAAGCCAAGCATCAGAAGGCCAGGCGGTTAAGCCAAGCAGCAATAGGCCAGGCGGTAAAGCCAAGCATCAGAAGGCCAGGCGGTTAAGCCAAGCAGCAATAGGCCAGGCGGTAAAGCCAAGCATCAGAAGGCCAGGCGGTTAAGCCAAGCAGCAATAGGCCAGGCGGTAAAGCCAAGCATCAGAAGGCCAGGCGGTTAAGCCAAGCATCAGAAGGCCAGGCGGTTAAGCCAAGCAGCAATAAGCCAGGCGGTTAAGCCAAGCATCAGAAGGCCAGGCGGTTAAGCCAAGCAGCAATAGGCCAGGCGGTAAAGCCAAGCATCAGAAGGCCAGGCGGTTAAGCCAAGCATCAGAAGGCCAGGCGGTTAAGCCAAGCAGCAATAAGCCAGGCGGTTAAGCCAAGCATCAGAAGGCCAGGCGGTTAAGCCAAGCATCAGAAGGCCAGGCGGTTAAGCCAAGCATCAGAAGGCCAGGCAGTTAAGCCAAGCAGCATTAAGCCAGGCGGTAAAGCCAAGCATCAGAAGGCCAGGCGGTTAAGCCAAGCATCAGAAGGCCAGGCGGTTAAGCCAAGCAGCAATAAGCCAGGCGGTAAAGCCAAGCATCAGAAGGCCAGGCGGTTAAGCCAAGCATCAGAAGGCCAGGCGGTTAAGCCAAGCAGCAATAGGCCAGGCGGTAAAGCCAAGCATCAGAAGGCCAGGCGGTTAAGCCAAGCATCAGAAGGCCGGGCGGTTAAGCCAAGCATCAGAAGGCCAGGCGGTTAAGCCAAGCAGCAATAGGCCAGGCGGTAAAGCCAAGCATCAGAAGGCCAGGCGGTTAAGCCAAGCATCAGAAGGCCGGGCGGTTAAGCCAAGCATCAGAAGGCCAGGCGGTTAAGCCAAGCAGCAATAGGCCAGGCGGTAAAGCCAAGCATCAGAAGGCCAGGCGGTTAAGCCAAGCATCAGAAGGCCAGGCGGTTAAGCCAAGCATCAGAAGGCCGGGCGGTTAAGCCAAGCATCAAAAGGCCAGGCAGTTAAGCCAAGCAGCAATAAGCCAGGCGGTTAAGCCAAGCATCAGAAGGCCAGGCGGTTAAGCCAAGCATCAGAAGGCCAGGCGGTTAAGCCAAGCATCAGAAGGCCAGGCGGTTAAGCCAAGCATCAGAAGGCCAGGCGGTTAAGCCAAGCATCAGAAGGCCAGGCGGTTAAGCCAAGCAGCAATAGGCCAGGCGGTAAAGCCAAGCATCAGAAGGCCAGGCGGTTAAGCCAAGCATCAGAAGGCCAGTCGGTTAAGCCAAGCATCAGAAGGCCGGGCGGTTAAGCCAAGCATCAGAAGGCCAGGCGGTTAAGCCAAGCAGCAATAGGCCAGGCGGTAAAGCCAAGCATCTTAATTTCCTTACAACAATAAACTAAATAATTTCAAAACTTAACTGAAACTTATGCTAAAAAAAAAATTTTCCACTTTTTTTTTTTGTTTGAAAAAAAAAATCAAAACTTAACTGAAACTCATTCTAAAAAAAGTTTTCCACTATATATATATATATATTTTTTTTTTAATTTTTGTATTTTTTATTTTTTTTCATTTTTGTATTTTTTTATTTTTTTTTCATTTTTGTATTTTTTATTTTTTATAAGCCAGGCGGTTAAGCCAAGCATCAGAAGGCCGGGCAGTTAAGCCAAGCATCAGAAGGCCAGGCGGTTAAGCCAAGCATCAAAAGGCCAGGCAGTTAAGCCAAGCAGCAATAAGCCAGGCGGTTAAGCCAAGCATCAGAAGGCCGGGCGGTTAAGCCAAGCATCAGAAGGCCGGGCGGTTAAGCCAAGCATCAGAAGGCCGGGCGGTTAAGCCAAGCATCAGAAGGCCGGGCGGTTAAGCCAAGCATCAGAAGGCCGGGCGGTTAAGCCAAGCATCAGAAGGCCAGGCGGTTAAGCCAAGCAGCAATAAGCCAGGTAGTTAAGCCATCCCTCCTTAGCCCAGATAGTTAAGCCAAACTTTCATAGGCCAGTCAGTTGAGCCAAACATCCTAAGCTGAGGCAGTTACGCAAAACTTCCTTAGGTATGGCCTCTAAGCCATATTTCCCAAGGCAAGGCATTTTCGCCATACAACCTTAGCCCAGGTAGTTAAGCCAAGCACCCCTATACAAATCAGGTAAGCCAAACATCCCTAGTCCACGCGTTCATGCCAAACATTTTAAGTCCAGTCACCTAGGCCCTTCTTTTTAGGCCAGCCAAGTAAGCGTTTCGGTTTTTTCCGGACAGTTCAGCCACACATAAACCAGGTAGTTAAGCCAAACCTTCCTAGATAGGGCAGGTCAGCCAACACCCTTAGGCCAGGCAGTTAAGCCATACACCCTCAGACAAAGTAGTTTAGCCAAACCTCATTAGCCCTGTCAGTTGAGCCAAACATCCTTAGCCAAGGCAGTTAAGCCAAGCACCATTAGGCCAGGCATTTAAGCCAAGCATTATTAGGCCAGGCGGTTAAGCCAAGCATTTTTAGGCCAAGCGGTTAAGCCAAGCATCATTAGCCCAGGCGGTTAGCCCAAGCATCATTAGGCCAGGCGGTTAAGCCAAGCATCATTAAGCCAGGCGGTTAAGCCAAGCATCAGAAGGCCAGGTGGTTAAGCCTAGCAGCAATAAGCCAGGCGGTTAAGCCGAGCATCAGAAGGCCAGGCGGTTAAGCCGAGCATCAGAAGGCCAGGCGGTTAAGCCAAGCATCAGAAGGCCAGGCGGTTAAGCCAAGCATCAGAAGGCCAGGCGGTTAAGCCAAGCATCAGAAGGCCAGGCGGTTAAGCCAAGCATCACTAGGCCAAGCGGTTAAGCCAAGCAGTAATAAGCCAGGCGGTTAAGCCAAGCATCAGAAGGCCAGGCGGTTAAGCCAAGCAGCAATAAGCCAGGCGGTTAAGCCAAGCATCGGAAGGCCAGGCGGTTAAGCCAAGCATCAGAAGGCCAGGCGGTTAAGCCAAGCATCAGAAGGCCAGGCGGTTAAGCCAAGCATCAGAAGGCCAGGCGGTTAAGCCAAGCATCAGAAGGCCAGGCGGTTGAGCCAAGCAGCAATAAGCCAGGCGGTTAAGCCAAGCATCAGACGGCCAGGCGGTTAAGCCAAGCAGCAGAAGGCCAGGCGGTTAAGCCAAGCAGCAATAAGCCAGGCGGTTAAGCCAAGCATCTGAAGGCCAGGCGGTTAAGCCAAGCATCAGAAGGCCAGGCGGTTAAGCCAAGCAGCAATAAGCCAGGCGGTTAAGCCACGCAGCAATAAGCCAGGCGGTTAAGCCAAGCAGCAATAAGCCAGGCGGTTAAGCCAAGCATCAGAAGGCCAGGCGGTTAAGCCAAGCATCAGAAGGCCAGGCGGTTAAGCCAAGCAGCAATAAGCCAGGCGGTTAAGCCAAGCAGCAGAAGGCCAGGCGGTTAAGCCAAGCATCAGAAGGCCAGGCGGTTAAGCCAAGCATCAGAAGGCCAGGCGGTTAAGCCAAGCATCAGAAGGCCAGGCGGTTAAGCCAAGCATCAGAAGGCCAGGCGGTTAAGCCAAGCAGCAATAAGCCAGGCGGTAAAGCCAAGCATCAGAAGGCCAGGCGGTTAAGCCAAGCATCAGAAGGCCAGGCGGTTAAGCCAAACAGCAATAGGCCAGGCGGTAAAGCCAAGCATCAGAAGGCCAGGCGGTTAAGCCAAGCATCAGAAGGCCGGGCGGTTAAGCCAAGCATCAGAAGGCCAGGCGGTTAAGCCAAGCAGCAATAGGCCAGGCGGTAAAGCCAAGCATCAGAAGGCCAGGCGGTTAAGCCAAGCAGCAATAGGCCAGGCGGTAAAGCCAAGCATCAGAAGGCCAGGCGGTTAAGCCAAGCATCGGAAGGCCAGGCGGTTAAGCCAAGCAGCAATAAGCCAGGCGGCTAAGCCAAGCATCAGAAGGCCAGGCGGTTAAGCCAAGCATCAGAAGGCCAGGCGGTTAAGCCAAGCATCAGAAGGCCAGGCGGTTAAGCCAAGCATCAGAAGGCCAGGCGGTTAAGCCAAGCAGCAATAAGCCAGGCGGTTAAGCCAAGCATCAGAAGGCCAGGCGGTTAAGCCAAGCATCAGAAGGCCAGGCGGTTAAGCCAAGCATCAGAAGGCCAGGCAGTTAAGCCAAGCATCAGAAGGCCAGGCGGTTAAGCCAAGCATCAGAAGGCCAGGCGGTTAAGCCAAGCAGCAATAAGCCAGGCGGTAAAGCCAAGCATCAGAAGGCCAGGCGGTTAAGCCAAGCATCAGAAGGCCAGGCGGTTAAGCCAAGCAGCAATAGGCCAGGCGGTAAAGCCAAGCATCAGAAGGCCAGGCGGTTAAGCCAAGCATCAGAAGGCCAGGCGGTTAAGCCAAGCATCAGAAGGCCAGGCGGTTAAGCCAAGCATCAGAAGGCCAGGCGGTTAAGCCAAGCATCAGAAGGCCAGGCGGTTAAGCCAAGCAGCAATAGGCCAGGCGGTAAAGCCAAGCATCAGAAGGCCGGGCGGTTAAGCCAAGCATCAGAAGGCCGGGCGGTTAAGCCAAGCATCAGAAGGCCGGGCGGTTAAGCCAAGCATCAGAAGGCCAGGCGGTTAAGCCAAGCATCAGAAGGCCAGGCGGTTAAGCCAAGCAGCAATAGGCCAGGCGGTAAAGCCAAGCATCAGAAGGCCAGGCGGTAAAGCCAAGCATCAGAAGGCCGGGCGGTTAAGCCAAGCATCAGAAGGACAGGCGGTTAAGCCAAGCATCAGAAGGCCAGGCGGTTAAGCCAAGCAGCAATAGGCCAGGCGGTAAAGCCAAGCATCAGAAGGCCGGGAGGTTAAGCCAAGCATCAGAAGGCCAGGCGGTTAAGCCAAGCATCAGAAGGCCAGGCGGTTAAGCCAAGCAGCAATAGGCCAGGCGGTAAAGCCAAGCATCAGAAGGCCAGGCGGTAAAGCCAAGCATCAGAAGGCCAGGCGGTTAAGCCAAGCATCAGAAGGCCAGGCGGTTAAGCCAAGCATCAGAAGGCCAGGCGGTTAAGCCAAGCAGCAATAGGCCAGGCGGTTAAGCCAAGCAGCAGAAGGCCGGGCGGTAAAGCCAAGCATCAGAAGGCCGGGCGGTTAAGCCAAGCATCAGAAGGACAGGCGGTTAAGCCAAGCATCAGAAGGCCAGGCGGTTAAGCCAAGCAGCAATAGGCCAGGCGGTTAAGCCAAGCACCAGAAGGCCGGGCGGTTAAGCCAAGCATCAGAAGGCCGGGCGGTTAAGCCAAGCATCAGAAGGCCAGGCGGTTAAGCCAAGCAGCAATAGGCCAGGCGGTAAAGCCAAGCATCAGAAGGCCAGGCGGTTAAGCCAAGCATCAGAAGGCCAGGCGGTTAAGCCAAGCAGCAATAGGCCAGGCAGTAAAGCCAAGCATCAGAAGGCCGGGCGGTTAAGCCAAGCAGCAATAGGCCAGGCGGTTAAGCCAAGCATCAGAAGGCCAGGCGGTTAAGCCAAGCAGCAATAGGCCAGGCGGTAAAGCCAAGCATCAGAAGGCCAGGCGGTTAAGCCAAGCAGCAATAGGCCAGGCGGTAAAGCCAAGCATCAGAAGGCCAGGCGGTTAAGCCAAGCATCAGAAGGCCGGGCGGTTAAGCCAAGCATCAGAAGGCCAGGCGGTTAAGCCAAGCAGCAATAAGCCAGGCGGTAAAGCCAAGCATCAGAAGGCCAGGCGGTTAAGCCAAGCATCAGAAGGCCAGGCGGTTAAGCCAAGCATCAGAAGGCCAGGCGGTTAAGCCAAGCAGCAATAGGCCAGGCGGTAAAGCCAAGCATCAGAAGGCCAGGCGGTTAAGCCAAGCATCAGAAGGCCGGGCGGTTAAGCCAAGCAGCAATAGGCCAGGCGGTTAAGCCAAGCATCAGAAGGCCGGGCGGTTAAGCCAAGCATCAGAAGGCCAGGCGGTTAAGCCAAGCAGCAATAGGCCAGGCGGTTAAGCCAAGCATCAGAAGGCCAGGCGGTAAAGCCAAGCATCAGAAGGCCAGGCGGATCAGAAGGCCGGGCGGTTAAGCCAAGCAGCAATAGGCCAGGCGGTTAAGCCAAGCATCAGAAGGCCAGGCGGTTAAGCCAAGCATCAGAAGGCCAGGCAGTTAAGCCAAGCATCAGAAGGCCGGGCGGTTAAGCCAAGCAGCAATAGGCCAGGCGGTAAAGCCAAGCATCAGAAGGCCAGGCGGTTAAGCCAAGCATCAGAAGGCCGGGCGGTTAAGCCAAGCAGCAATAGGCCAGGCGGTAAAGCCAAGCATCAGAAGGCCAGGCGGTTAAGCCAAGCATCAGAAGGCCGGGCGGTTAAGCCAAGCAGCAATAGGCCAGGCGGTTAAGCCAAGCATCAGAAGGCCAGGCGGTTAAGCCAAGCATCAGAAGGCCGGGCGGTTAAGCCAAGCAGCAATAGGCCAGGCGGTAAAGCCAAGCATCAGAAGGCCAGGCGGTTAAGCCAAGCATCAGAAGGCCGGGCGGTTAAGCCAAGCAGCAATAGGCCAGGCGGTAAAGCCAAGCATCAGAAGGCCAGGCGGTTAAGCCAAGCATCAGAAGGCCGGGCGGTTAAGCCAAGCAGCAATAGGCCAGGCGGTTAAGCCAAGCATCAGAAGGCCAGGCGGTTAAGCCAAGCATCAGAAGGCCGGGCGGTTAAGCCAAGCAGCAATAGGCCAGGCGGTTAAGCCAAGCATCAGAAGGCCAGGCGGTTAAGCCAAGCATCAAAAGGCCGGGCGGTTAAGCCAAGCAGCAATAGGCCAGGCGGTTAAGCCAAGCATCAGAAGGCCGGGCGGTTAAGCCAAGCATCTTAATTTCCTTACAACAATAAACTAAATAATTTCAAAACTTAACTGAAACTTATGCTAAAAAAAAATTTTCCACTTTTTTTCTGTTTGAAAAAAAAAATCAAAACTTAACTGAAACTTATTCTAAAAAAAGTTTTCCACTATATATATATATTTTTTTTTTTTCATTTTTGTATTTTTTATTTTTTTTTCATTTTTGTATTTTTTATTTTTTTTTCATTTTTGTATTTTGTATTTTTTTTTATTTTTTCATTTTTTTTTTCTATTTAAAACACCTTTTTATGTTCACTACACTAAACACCTAAGTTCCACCTTAATAGAAGTATTGGTCTCCATAACCCTGATTATTCTGTCGATCTTGGTTCCTCCGTCCATGATTGTTCCTTGGAGGCTCCTGATCATAAGTCCACTGTCCATGATTGTTCCTTGGAGGCTCCTGATCATAAGTCCACCGTCCATGATTGTTCCTTGGAGGCTCCTGATCATAAGTCCACTGTCCATGATTGTTCCTTGGAGGCTCCTGATCATAAGTCCACTGTCCATGATTGTTCCTTGGAGGCTCCTGATCATAAGTCCAACGATCATCCCTTCCCCAGGGGTTGAATCCCCCAAATTCCCAGGGTTCCTCCTGCTGTGAGCACTGTCGGCGAAGTTCTTCATCGTAATCTCTTCGGTTCTGTTTGTCCACCAGAATAAGTTTAGCATTCACGATCTTCTTGTACTTCTCTTCGAAAGCGTCCTGTATGAACTCGGGTTTGTCCCTATGTCTGTCCGGGTGGCACATCATGGACAGCTCTTTGAAGGCTTTCATAATTTCAGCCTTCGTGGCTGTCTGTTCCACGCCCAAGACCTCATAATGACCTTTGTCTTCCCATTGCTTCTTTAGAGCCAGAGTATCATCAATGATTTTGAAATTTGTTTCCGATTTCTTCACCTTAACAGTTTCGAAGTCCTTTAGGGCAGCGTCGAAAAGGCCAAGTTTGAGAAGGTGCTTTCCTCGTAACATGTACACTTTCCACCCTTCTACGCCTTTCTCGATGGCCTTGCAACAGTCCAGCACAATGTGCAGATGAGGAGGATTATCAGTGGCGGAGTTCACTTCAGCCCGAAGGACGTGCAAAAGAGCAGTTTCTTCATCCTTCTCCGTCTCGATAGCCAAGGCTGCAGTGAAAATGTCCACAGCCTCTTTGAACTTGTTATTCATCTGAGAAAATAGTCCTTCCTTAAGTAAGTTTCCTCTCTTATTTTCATTTTCATTGATCAGTTTTATCTCTTCGTTTTCAGCTCTTATAGTTTTCAATAACTTCTCCTGTTCTTTCACTTGAAGATCCTTTTTGTTGATTTCGCTTTCGAGTTTTTGATAGTCAGACGTCTTGTCTATGATTTCCTTTTCTTTCAATGCTTTCAATTCTTCCATTTCATTCCTCAATTGATTTAGAAGCTCAGTTTTTTCATCCTGCATTTTTGTGAGCTTTTCATTTTCAGCTTGTAGATTTTGATTTAATTTATCCTGTTCTTTCAGTTGAAGATCCTTTATGTTGATTTCGTTTTCGAGTTTTTGATAGTCACAAGTCTTTTCTATGATTTCCTTTTCTTTCAATGCTTTCAATTCTTCCATTTCATTCCTCAATTGATTTAGAAGCTCAGTTTTATCATCCTGCATTTTTGTGAGCTTTTCATTTTCAGCTTGTAGATTTTGATTTAATTTATCCTGTTCTTTCAGTTGATGATCCTTTTTGTTGACTTCGTTTTCGAGTTTTTGATAGTCAGAAGTCTTTTCTATGATTTCCTGTTCTTTCAATGCTTTCAATTCTTCCATTTCATTCCTCAATTGATTTAGAAGCTCAGTATTTTCATCCTGCATTTTTGTGATTTTTTCATTTTCAGCTTGAAGATTTTGCATTAATTTATCCTGTTCTTTCAGTTGATGATCCTTTTTGTTGACTTCGTTTTCGAGTTTTTGATAGTCAGAAGTCTTTTCCATGATTTCCTTTTCTTTCAATGCTTTCAATTCTTCCATTTCATTCCTCAATTGATTTAGAAGCTCAGTATTTTCATCCTGCATTTTTGTGATTTTTTCATTTTCAGCTTGAAGATTTTGCATTAATTTCTCCTGTTCTTTCCTTTGAAGATCTTTCTCGGCGCATTCAATTAGCAGGTTTTGATACTCAGTATCCTTCTGAGTTTTCAGTTTTTCCTGCTCCTCTTTCTGTGCAATAATTTCATCGACTACTCCTCTCAATTCATTAAGTTGTCCCTCCAACTTGCTCTTTTCCTCCTCATGATTTTCCACAGGAATGATTCCATCCAGATAGTCAGTTTCGAGTTCCAGTCCGTCCAATAGGTTTAGATTATCGCTGATAACAGCTTCCATTTCTGGAGTAGCTTCACCTTCATCTTCTTTTGCTGTCTTTCTCACAGCAAATACGATTCCGGTAATTAAGGCCAAAGCACCAGCCACACCGATGTAAATGGGCCTGTTACCATGCAAAAATCCATTCCGATGTTCAACGTCGAATCCGGAGAGAAGTCTGCCACCGAACCATGTTGATTTCAACTGGTCGTTGAATCGCAGAGCTTCGGCCTCCATTTGCCGCAATCCATGTTCACACCCTTGAAGTTCCTCACGGGCTTTCCACAAGCCCCCGATCCCGGGACAGCGCTGCAACCACCTACTGAGGAATCCATCCTGAGAGGCGACTGCATGACAGTCTCCGAAGCGTGGTGCCTCTGGGAAGAGCCAC
>NC_090743.1:118541090-118546090 GCF_036898095.1 Palaemon carinicauda | reverse complement strand
TGAATATACGAAGGATCTCAGTAGGAAAGTCGTTTTGGAAGTGAATATACGAAGGATCTCAGTAGGAAAGTCGTTTTGGAAGTGAATATACGAAGGATCTCAGTAGGAAAGTCGTTTTGGAAGTGAATATACGAAGGATCTCAGTAGGAAGTCGTTTTGGAAGTGAATCAGAAAAAATATCATCTTTTTATAGTTTATATATGAAAGATCTATTCTAATGTTGTTACTGTTCTTAAAATATATCTTAATGGTTCATTATTTCTCTTACAGTTGGCTTATTTCCGTATTTCCTTTCATCACTAGGCTATTTTTTCCTTTTGGGAGCCCTTGGGCTTATAGCATAGCGCTTTTCCAACGAGGGTTGTAGCTAATAATAATAATAATAATAATAATAATAATAATTATAATAATAATAAATTATAACACGTAAGTGATTCATAGTTATTAAATTATACAAATTATGAACAATGTAATCTACTTCATAAGATTCAGGGGAAAATAGAAGTCATGAAAGAACAAAACAAAAACAAAAAAATATACTTTGGGGGATGAAGTTACAGAAACAGCTATCCCAAGGAGTAATAGGACGTTCAGTACGTATGAAATTCTACCCTGAGCATACAGGGGGGTGGTTGGATATCCTACAGTGAGGGGTCCTGAGATCGTCCATCCCTGTCTGGGAATATTTCGTCACAGCTGAGGCTTAAAAAAAAAAAAAAAAAAAAAAAAAAAAAAAAAAAAAAAAAAAAAAAAAAAACTCAGTGTTGCTTTACCGCGGTTTCTTTGATGAATAATAAAACAAACAGCAGTTAGATAAAGCATCTCTTTAGAATTCCTTTGAAAATCCACCTCAGTTTTAATTTAAGTCGTACCTAGTATCGCGTACACTTTACTATTATGGTCTACATTTCGTACCTAGTATCACATACACTTTACTGTTATGGTCTAAATTTCTTTCAATACAAGATATATATATATATATATATATATATATATATATATATATATATATATATATATATATAGATATAGATATAGATATATATATATATATATAGATATATATAGATATAGATATAGATATATATATATATATAGATATATATAGATATAGATATATATATATATAGATATATATATATAGATATATATATATAGATATATATAGATATATATATATATATATATATATATATATATATATATATATATATATATATATATATATATATATATATATTCTATCCAGTTCAATTTTACTTGAAGGTAACTTTGATACATCTTTTATCTATGGAAAAAAAAACTTGCTTTCTAAGATAATGAATCAAAAATACATTCAATATTTTCCTTTTGTTTCGTTGCTATACCATCAAAATTCATCATATTTTCTTAATAAATTAATTAGGATTTATGTCCATGACATTTGTGTGAAAGAGAAAAGGAAAAAAGCAATTACCCTATTTAATAAAGTCATTTCCTCCTTTATGAGATCACGAAGAAAAGGGAATGAGCTTATGTAGAGTACACGCACTCCTATTTAATCCTTACATCGCTTATCAACTCACGAGGTAAGGGAAATATTAATGCTCTTTGCCCAAGAACTTAATGGGGCCCATACACGTTCAAAAAAAAAAGTAAAATTTTGCGTCAAAATTTTGCATCAAAATTTTGATATCAAAATTTTGATATCAAAATTTTGATGCAAATTTTGAGTGTGTAGGACGTTTTGATGTCAAAATTTTGCTTCAAATCTTTTTTTGACATCAAAACGTTCTACACACACTCAAATTTTGCATCAAAATTTTGATATCAAAATTTTTATATCAAAATTTTGATGCAAAATTTTGACACTTTTTTTTGAACGTGTACAGGCTCCTTAAGACTGCCCAAGTGGTCAAAACTCTAACCAGGCCAATATGATTTACCCACGTGTCTCCCTGAATTCAGGCCGGAAATGATGAGGCTTATCTCAGCTCCAGCAAGGATGTTTATCACGAAATTCTAGCCATAGCAAACGACAAATATCACTCAACAGTCAAAGACAAAAATGATATATATATATATATATATATATATATATATATATATATATATATATATATATATATATTATATATATATATATATATAATGTATATATATATATATATATATAATGTATATATATATATATATATAATGTATATATATATATATATATATATATATATATATATATATATATATATATATATATAATGTATATATATATATATACTTATATACATTTGTGTGTGTGTACTCGTACTCGATACATGTATGTCTATACATGTATGCAAGGTCCTTTAATGGGAGAGGTCGGCTCATCAGCGAGCGAAAATACGTTCCGTCTGCGCATGACGTCACACCTCGTATAGTCTCCCTTGACAGCATTGACTGACAGGTATACGTAGTAACACGATGCAAGGATACCTTTCCAAAATAAAAATACTCCTTAATATTTTATTTCTATTTTTTTTTATTAAAGTACAGATTATCCTTAGGGCAGACCATACATCAAAGTTTAATAATATTCTGATGCTTCTAAACATAGCCATAAGGTATAGATGTATCTTAAAAGGGAACACAAATACCGTAATGTATTGACTGCCACTTATCCTTAACCAAAGAGGTATAGATTAACGTAGAGAAAGTTGTCCTTGGTACTAAATCCTATACAACGAGTTAAGGATTCTCATTTTAATCCTAACAGATTAACAGAACAAAAATGACAGTCTAATAGTGATGGAATTCAGATAAGAATGAGTTTGTTTCTCACCGAGCCAGGTGTGCACCCCAGGAGGAAAAATTAAGTTGTTGTTTTTAGGTTTTTCTTACTGTACTCCTGCAAGTCCTCTGTTTCTTTTTACTTATGTCGATAATGTTGTTGAGGTGCCGCATTCTAAAAAACACTGACATTTTGGTCAAAAATTCCACAACCTCGTCAGGAACACCAGTGACAGCAGATTTCATTTCAGCAGCCATTATTTTTATGCATTCTGTTCCTGGTCTAAGCCCATACCCACGCATTGCTCAAAAAATGTCCCTGCAAATTTTTAGTTTAGAAAAAAAAAATCCTCGGATGGTGCATAGAGTTTTCCTTCACTTATATAGTGGACCCATGTCGCTGACGTGACGTCTTACTATCAACAATATACACTAAATTTGGATATTTAAACAAAAACTTTTTTCACTACATATCCACCGATATATCTTAAGGACTATTCCTCGATAACAGATCCTGTGGTGTCAATGGATTTCTGACATTTGGCAAATTCTGTTTCCTCAGGGAACATTTCGTCATTCTTAAGATCCACATCAAATTAAAGGTCTCTAAAAATGAAGTTTGTCATACATATTTCTAAGGCCACTTCCTTGCCATTGAAAGATTTATCAGGTCCATTTCCATCACGTTCAGATTATACCATTTCATGGGATAACGGGTCAAGGTTTTCATTTGCCTTATCGCTAACAAGTTCAATATCCCTACTTAGCAAAAAGTTTTTCAATCTTTACTTAAAATTAACTGCATCGGGATGATCATGAGAACCCCTCATCTGCCTAATAAATCCAAAAAAAATTTCAAGACAGTCTTGATTCAATCTCCTTGTCATAATAAGAAAAAATGTCCTGACTGTTTTAGCATGTTATATAGCCCAATCATTGAGTGACAAGATAATATCACACCTTTTTGGAATTTGCAAAGGCAATTAAATTTTGGATTTTTTACCCTCATTCCCAGCCTAGCATCAACCATTCTTTTAAGAACACTTTTTCTGGCTATCCAAATCTCTCACAAATGCATTGCGGGCTTTTATGTCTCCCAACATCATAGAAGAATTCATGACATCGAACCATTCATTCACTGTAGCTATAAAATCGGCAGTTTCCTTCCAATTGTTCCTCTCTAATAAAGCCCCTTTCTCCTAAAAAAATACAATGCCTTAGTACATGACTTTGAAAGTAGCTGTGCAGCATACTTACACGCTGTCTTTATAAGCCACTTACATTGATATGTGTTTTATCAATTTTATAAGCTAAGGTATACTCTGATACGGTTTTCATTAGCATTTCACGGACACAGGCATCAAATACACTATTTCCATTTTCCATAAGAAACCCGTGATCCAGAAAATGATTTATAATTAACTTTATCTTATGTGGAGCATCAGCAAATATGAAGACATTCCTGTCAGCACATGGATTTTAAAAAAAGACTTTTTCTGGGTTAAGGGGATCAATCCCGAATTCTTTCCAAACCCTCAAATTAGTAGATCCAAGATCATGGACAATTGCCACGACGGCAAATCCAGCCTATTCAACATTTACAATATCAGTCAGTTTTTTTATGCACATTAGAGTCATCATATTGGTAGTATATGGGTTGCTTCCAGGTTGCCGTCAAACCTCTTAACATAACCACTTGAACTTTATCATGAGGTTTATACAAAACATCCATCCCTTTGTCATAAATCCACTTACTAGAAATATTCATTTCATCAAATGAAATAACGGCAAGTTTTTCAATTTCCGTCATTGGTTCTGATTTTGCCTTCATCAGTGACAGAACCGAATGCAAAATACCCGGCTCACATTTGAGATTTTGCGTTCGTTTATTCAGTGTACTTTTTGATGGCAGAGGAAATCCTCTTTTAGTTCGCAAATATGAATAGCATTTGGTGCTCATGCTTCTGAGAGTGAAAGCTAACGATATGTCTTCATCGCTGCATTGACTGACAGGCATTAGTTATGAGAGATTTTATCTGTGTTGCACTTAGCACAGGTTGAAATAACTTGTTTATTTCAGTTAATGTGAACTTAGGTTCTGTCACTTCCGTTTCCAAACTAACCAGTTTCAGGAGTTCTTGATTAGTCTTTTCAAAATGTTCTATCTTTTTCTTCTGGGAGAAATGAACGTGACAGATATCAAATAAGACTATGTCTAGTCAAGTCAAACCTCAGCCACCGTCACCGATAAATGA
>NC_090743.1:118488590-118528590 GCF_036898095.1 Palaemon carinicauda | reverse complement strand
AGTTTGCTAAACTCTCTTTAAGAATGCAGAAGTTTGCTAAACTCTCTTTAAGAATGCAAAGTTTGCTAAACTCTCTTTAAGAATGCAAAGTTTGCTAAACTCTCTTTAAGAATGCAGAAGTTTGCTAAACTCTCTCTAAGAATGCGAAGTTTGCTAAACTCTCTTTAAGAATGCGAAGTTTGCTAAACTCTCTTTAAGAATACAAAGTTTGCTAAACTCTCTTTAAGAATGCAGAAGTTTGCTAAACTCTCTCTAAGAATACAAAGTTTGCTAAACTCTCTTTAAGAATGCAGAAGTTTGCTAAACTCTCTTTAAGAATGCAGAAGTTTGCTAAACTCTCTTTAAGAATGCAAAGTTTGCTAAACTCTCTTTAAGAATGCAGAAGTTTGCTAAACTCTCTTTAAGAATGCAGAAGTTTGCTAAACTCTCTTTAAGAATGCGAAGTTTGCTAAACTCTCTTTAAGAATACAAAGTTTGCTAAACTCTCTTTAAGAATGCAGAAGTTTGCTAAACTCTCTCTAAGAATACAAAGTTTGCTAAACTCTCTTTAAGAATGCAGAAGTTTGCTAAACTCTCTTTAAGAATGCAGAAGTTTGCTAAACTCTCTTTAAGAATGCAAAGTTTGCTAAACTCTCTTTAAGAATGCAGAAGTTTGCTAAACTCTCTTTAAGAATGCAGAAGTTTGCTAAACTCTCTTTAAGAATGCAGAAGTTTGCTAAACTCTCTCTAAGAATGCGAAGTTTGCTAAACTCTCTTTAAGAATGCGAAGTTTGCTAAACTCTCAATTATTTAAAAATGGGAAAAGTATATAGCTCCGAGAAGGATCCCTCATTGGTTCCTTAACGAGTTATTATCATTAATATTATAAGACATGCTACAACCCTAGTTGGAAAAGCAAGATGTTATAAGCCCAAGGGCTCCAACAGGAAAAAATAGCTCAGTGAGGAAAGGAAATAAGGAAATAGATAAGCTACAAGAGAAGTGATAAATAATCGAAATAAAATATTATAAGAACAGTAACAACATTATATTAGGTGTTTATATATAAACTATAAAAACTTCAAAACAAACTAGAGGAAGAGAAATAAGATAGAACATGCCCAAGAACTCTAATCAAAGACAGCGGAAGGCCATGGTACAGAGGCTATGGCACTACCCAAGACTAGAGAACAATGGTTTGATTTTGGAGTGTCCTTCTCCAAGAAGAGCTGCTTACCATAGCTAAAAAGTCTCTTCTACCCTTACCAAGAGGAAAGTAGCCACTGAACAATGACATTGCAATAGTTAACCCCTTGTGCAAAGAAAAATGTTTGGTATTCCCAGTGTTGTCAAGTGTTTGAGGACTGAGAAGAATGTGGAAAGAATAGGCCAGACTATTCGATGTATGTGTAGGCAAAGACAAAATGACCCGTAACCAGATAGAGGGATCCAATGTAGTCATGTCTGGCCAGTCAATGGACCCAATAACTCTCTAGCGGCAGTATCTCAACGGGTGGTTGGTGCCCTGGCCAACCCATACACTTCCCCAATTCTAAGTTACCTTATTGCTACAAAGTAATATTAATTCTTCACTGTAAACTCTTGCAAACCCTGTTCCAGAGATAGTTGACCAATGTAATTTCAAATTTGAGAAGACTTTTGTGCCTTTCTTGTCACTTTCGATTTAGAAATTCCTACTTGTATAAGCAAGCCCAACGTACGCAATAGCAGTGTAATTGTTCAATATTAACGAAAAGACATTATAATGGAAAAAGGTTCTAAGTATTTCCTTAAACGTGCAACTGTTAATGAATGGAGCAATACACATTAATGTTGACGCAAAACCTATGGCTAAACCAGTTCTAAAGCAATTAAATGCAACAAAGACATTACATCAAAAACTCTCAAAAATCTTCTTTGGATACAGACAATAAATCAGAAAGTTAAAAGTCAAAATATTCTAGTATATTTCGACAATTTTTCAACATACTAAAAAACAATTTCATCAAATGTTAAATTAAGAATCAGGAAAAGAAAGGTGAAGCTGGATTTTGATTACCTAATTTACGATGAAAATTAACATAAAGTACCAAATCTCATCTACACTCATTACTAATGAAAAGCTATGCGGGGTTTACCAAATCTGCTGTTTCTTTTTTTTTTTATCTTTTATTATAAAAATACAATTACATTTTATTCATTTACATTTTTTTGTGTAATTATTCTATTTACAAAAATATAACAAAAATATAACAAAATATAGATATTAATTCATGTTTACAAAAATAAATAAATTAACATAAATCAAAATCAAAATACATAGTCTAGAAATTCTTTTGTTATGTACTTTGCTGTTTCTAAACAAGAATAATTCTATACAAGTTAATTCAGCCTTCTTGGTAACATCCAAATAAAACAAAAATAACGAAACGAAGTACAGTAGTTTGAAATTGAATTCTCACATTTTGAATGTGATTACTTTTTCTCCTTTTGTCTCACCTGTATGTTCTTTATTGTAACGAATATTAAGTACACCATAAATAGCTACATTCGAAAAATCACAAATTATTAGTCATTTGTATTTTTCCTAACATACTTACCGAGAACCACTTTCTTAGGAGTTACCTGGAACCTCCTCTCAAACGACCAGAGTTTTGTGTGGTTTACCCTACTCCCATTTTCTGTAATGGTAGGCCTAGCGGAGGAATACGTGCCCTGAGAGCAAACCCGAGGTAGGCCACATGCGCGCTTGGGTCGTGCAAAATTTCAAAGAAAAACTGATGGCGTATGCTATTCGGTTAAAACTTTATTGAAACTTAAATCTCTTATCTATGACCCTGATATTGAAAGATACATTGACGAAAATATTTAGATTAATCTATTTACTTGGTTTTGCTGGACCAGTTTTAAGTGCTTCTAGGAGAAGGACACTCTAAAATCAAACCATTGTTCTCTAGTCTTGGGTAGTGCCATAGCCTCTGTACCATGGTCTTCCACTGTCTAGGGTCAGAGTTCTCTTGCTTGAGGGTACACTCCGGCACACTATTCTATCGAATTTCTCTTCCTCTTGTTATGTTAAAGTTTTTATAGTTATATAGGAAATATTTATTCTAATGTTGTTACCGTTCTTAAAATATTTTATTTTTCCTTGTTTCCTTTCCTCACTGGGCTATTTTCCCTGTTGGGGCCTCTGGGCTTATAGCATCTTGCGTTTCCAACTAGGGTTGTAGCTTAGCAAATAATAATAATAATAATAATAATAATAATAATAATGTCCAGGTTTTTGAGAGAGATTTTTATTTAACCCATTTCTGGACGGCAGGTGTCTGTGGGTGCGGAACCGATCAACTATTCAACTACAGGTATGGTTGAATATTTGACCGGTTTTGCGCTCCCAAACACCTGTCGTCCAGAAATGGGTGAAAAGGAAATCTCCCTCAAACACCTGCACATCCACCAACTTATATGAGTGACTGTACTTATATGTTTTGAAGAAATTGATGTGAGAGGGTTACTACTGCATGCACAGAAAACTGGCAATTTCAAATTTTTGTTACCTATCATGATCGTAATATTCTGAAAATTTCGAAGTTTAATTTTCAATTTTTTTATTTATATGAATTGAAGTTCTGGAGTAAGTAAAATTTTCATTTATTACCTTAAAATATTCCTAATAATTCAAATACTGGGGAGAAAACTGGCAATTTCAAACTTTTGTTACCTATCATGATAGTAATATTCTGAGAATTTCGAAGTTTAATTTTCAATTTTTTATTTATATGAATTGAAGTTCTGGAGTAAATAAAATTGTCATTTATTACCTTAAAATATTCCTAATAATTCAAATACTGGGAAGAAAACTGGCAATTTCAAACTTTTGTTTACCTATCATAATCGTAATATTCTGAAAATTTCAAAGTTTAATTTTCAATCTTTTTATTTATATGAATTGAAGTTCTGGAGTAAGTAAAATTTTCATTTACTACCTTAAAATATTCCTAATAATTCAAATACTGGGGAGAAAACTGGCAATTTCAAACTTTTGTTTACCTATCATAATTGTAATATTCTGAAAATTTCGAAGTTTAATTTTCAATTTCTTATTTATATGAATTGAAGTTCTGGAGTAAGTAAAATTTTCATTTATTACCTTAAAATATTCCTAATAATTCAAATACTGGGGAGAAAACTGGCAATTTCAAACTTTTGTTTACCTATCATAATTGTAATATTCTGAAAATTTCGAAGTTTAATTTTCAATTTTTTATTTATATGAATTGAAGTTCTGGAGTAAATAAAATTGTCATTTATTACTTTAAAATATTCCTAATAATTCAAATACTGGAGAGATGAAAATCTAACCCGGATGAACTTGAACTCGACCCGAGTTATAGCAGTATCACCAAAAAGATTTCGAAGCGGCATCTTCAAAATTCCTCAAGTTCTTGAAACCTAAAGTTCAAATAAGAATAATACAATCATGATTTATAACATGATATCTCACTGTGCCAAGTTATGGTAACATTAAAAAAAGATTAGCAATGGTTTCAATACGATGATAATCAAAAAATAATTTTCTGACCTGTTTCCTTGAAGCTTTTCCTTGAAGGGGCCCTCCCTTATAGCTACCAGCGTTTTGCTTATGCAACCAGTAATGCCATTTGGATAGTAAAAAGTAACGATCAGATTGCCTCCAAGGGCGATAATAATAATAATAATAATAATAATAATAATAATAATAATAGTAATGATAATAACAATAATAATAATAATAATAATAATAATAATAATAATAATAGTAATAATAATAATAATACTACTAATAATAATAATAATAAAGATAATAATAATAATAATAATAATAATAATAATAATAATAATAATAATAATAATAATAATCCTTTTTTCGCACTTCCAGAAGTGGTTCGTCTTTCCTTTGATGGCTTCGCCCAGAGTGGATGGAGACTACCTGCCCGACCATCCTGTTCGACTAATCCGAGAAGGACGTTATAACAAAGTCAATCTCATAACTGGAGTCACAGCTGATGAAGGAGCAATATTTTCACTACGTAAATACAACCTTTTTTTTAATTAAATTCCTATTCTTAAGTTGTAAGTTTCACATATGATTTCAAAGCAATTAGTTTGAGCACTCACAACCACCAGATATTATGATTCCAGCCTCTAAAATCTAATTTTGTAATCACGTAATTATGATTTTGGCCTCTAAAATCTAACTTTGTAATCACGTAATTATGATTCCGGCCTCTAAAATCTAACTTTGTAATCAAGTAATTATGATTCCGGCCTCTAAAATCTAACTTTGTAATCACGTAATTATGATTCCGGCCTCTAAAATCTAACTTTGTAATCAAGTAATTATGATTCCGGCCTCTAAAATCTAACTTTGTAATCACGTAATTATGATTCCGGACTCTAAAATCTAACTTTGTAATCACGTAATTATGATTCCGGCCTCTAAAATCTAACTTTGTAATCAAGTAATTATGATTCCGGCCTCTAAAATCTAACTTTGTAATCACGTAATTATGATTCCGGCCTCTAAAATCTAACTTTGTAATCACGTAATTATGATTCAGGCCTCTAAAATCTAACTTTGTAATCACGTATAGCTATTTTGTTTACTATTTCATCTTCCAAATCCAACTTTTCTCTACAAAAATCATTACTTTTGATCATTTATCCTTTTCAACTAAACACGGTGGCTGTCATTTATGGAGTAATTGCCTTCGATTGAGTAATTTTGGTAAGTGTTATAAAATAATTATAAGGTAATCAGGATATCTGGTGTAATCAATTATAGGCAAATCCTGTCATTTATAAGATAACATATCCTATAAGTTTTTTTTTTTTTTGAAGTATCCCAATCGCCCTATATCCCTCTTGCCCTCAAGTGAGTCACACCTCCCCTCCCCCCATTTCATGAAATCCTTATTGTCCTCAAGCGAGTCGCACTTCCCCTCCCCCACCCCCATTTCATGAAATCCTTATTGTCCTCAAGCGAGTCGCACTTCCCCTCCCCCACCCCCATTTCATGAAATCCTTATTGTCCTCAAGTGAGTCACACTTCCCCTCCCCCCATTGCATGAAATCCTTATTGTCCTCAAGTGAGTCACACTTCCCCTCCCCCCATTGCATGAAATCCTTATTGTCCTCAAGTGAGTCACACTTCCCCTCCCCCCATTGCATGAAATCCTTTTTGTCCTCAAGTGAGTCACACTTCCCCTCCCCCCATTTCATGAAATCCTTATTGTCCTCAAGTGAGTCACACTTCCCCTCCTCCCATTTCATGAAATCCTTATTGTCCTCAAGTGAGTCACACTTCCCCTCCTCCCATTTCATGAAATCCTTATTGTCCTCAAGCGAGTCACACTTCCCCTCCCCCCATTGCATGAAATCCTTTTTGTCCTCAAGCGAGTCACACTTCCCCTCCCCCCATTGCATGAAATCCTTTTTGTCCTCAAGCGAGTCACACTTCCCCTCCCCCCATTGCATGAAATCCTTTTTGTCCTCAAGCGAGTCACACTTCCCCTCCCCCCATTGCATGAAATCCTTTTTGTCCTCAAGCGAGTCACACTTCCCCTCCCCCCATTGCATGAAATCCTTTTTGTCCTCAAGCGAGTCACACTTCCCCTCCCCCCATTGCATGAAATCCTTTTTGTCCTCAAGCGAGTCACACTTCCCCTCCCCCCATTGCATGAAATCCTTTTTGTCCTCAAGCGAGTCACACTTCCCCTCCCCCCATTTCATGAAATCCTTTTTGTCCTCAAGCGAGTCACACTTCCCCTCCCCCCATTGCATGAAATCCTTATTGTCCTCAAGCGAGTCACACTTCCCCTCCCCCCATTGCATGAAATCCTTTTTGTCCTCAAGCGAGTCACACTTCCCCTCCCCCCATTGCATGAAATCCTTATTGTCCTCAAGCGAGTCACACTTCCCCTCCCCCCATTTCATGAAATCCTTTTTGTCCTCAAGCGAGTCACACTTCCCCTCCCCCCATTGCATGAAATCCTTTTTGTCCTCAAGCGAGTCACACTTCCCCTCCCCCCATTTCATGAAATCCTTTTTGTCCTCAAGCGAGTCACACTTCCCCTCCCCCCATTGCATGAAATCCTTATTGTCCTCAAGCGAGTCACACTTCCCCTCCCCCCATTGCATGAAATCCTTTTTGTCCTCAAGCGAGTCACACTTCCCCTCCCCCCATTGCATGAAATCCTTATTGTCCTCAAGCGAGTCACACTTCCCCTCCCCCCATTGCATGAAATCCTTATTGTCCTCAAGCGAGTCACACTTCCCCTCCCCCCATTGCATGAAATCCTTATTGTCCTCAAGCGAGTCACACTTCCCCTCCCCCCATTGCATGAAATCCTTATTGTCCTCAAGTGAGTCACACTTCCCCTCCCCCCATTGCATGAAATCCTTATTGTCCTCAAGTGAGTCACACTTCCCCTCCCCCCATTGCATGAAATCCTTATTGTCCTCAAGTGAGTCACACTTCCCCTCCCCCCATTGCATGAAATCCTTATTGTCCTCAAGCGAGTCACACTTCCCCTCCCCCCATTGCATGAAATCCTTTTTGTCCTCAAGCGAGTCACACTTCCCCTCCCCCCATTGCATGAAATCCTTTTTGTCCTCAAGCGAGTCACACTTCCCCTCCCCCCATTGCATGAAATCCTTATTGTCCTCAAGCGAGTCACACTTCCCCTCCCCCCATTGCATGAAATCCTTATTGTCCTCAAGCGAGTCACACTTCCCCTCCCCCCATTGCATGAAATCCTTATTGTCCTCAAGCGAGTCACACTTCCCCTCCCCCCATTGCATGAAATCCTTATTGTCCTCAAGCGAGTCACACTTCCCCTCCCCCCATTGCATGAAATCCTTATTGTCCTCAAGTGAGTCACACTTCCCCTCCCCCCATTGCATGAAATCCTTATTGTCCTCAAGTGAGTCACACTTCCCCTCCCCCCATTGCATGAAATCCTTATTGTCCTCAAGTGAGTCACACTTCCCCTCCCCCCATTGCATGAAATCCTTATTGTCCTCAAGTGAGTCACACTTCCCCTCCCCCCATTGCATGAAATCCTTATTGTCCTCAAGTGAGTCACACTTCCCCTCCCCCCATTGCATGAAATCCTTATTGTCCTCAAGTGAGTCACACTTCCCCTCCCCCCATTGCATGAAATCCTTATTGTCCTCAAGTGAGTCACACTTCCCCTCCCCCCATTGCATGAAATCCTTATTGTCCTCAAGTGAGTCACACTTCCCCTCCCCCCATTGCATGAAATCCTTTTTGTCCTCAAGTGAGTCACACTTCCCCTCCCCCCATTGCATGAAATCATTATTGTCCTCAAGTGAGTCACACTTCCCCTCCCCCCATTGCATGAAATCCTTTTTGTCCTCAAGTGAGTCACACTTCCCCTCCCCCCATTGCATGAAATCATTATTGTCCTCAAGTGAGTCACACTTCCCCTCCCCCCATTGCATGAAATCCTTATTGTCCTCAAGTGAGTCACACTTCCCCTCCCCCCATTGCATGAAATCCTTATTGTCCTCAAGTGAGTCACACTTCCCCTCCCCCCATTTCATGAAATCCTTATTGTCCTCAAGCGAGTCACACTTCCCCTCCCCCCATTTCATGAAATCCTTATTGTCCTCAAGCGAGTCACACTTCCCCTCCCCCCATTGCATGAAATCCTTATTGTCCTCAAGCGAGTCACACTTCCCCTCCCCCCATTTCATGAAATCCTTATTGTCCTCAAGCGAGTCACACTTCCCCTTCCCCCATTGCATGAAATCCTTATTACCTACTTCTATCTATATATTCTTCCCCCTTTCTCAAAAGTTTATTCAAATCTTATAAAACTTCAGGTACGGTTATTATAACAGTTTCATGGCTCCCTCCTTATTCTTAGGCAAAGTTGACAGAGCATATTTTGAAGACATGGATATGCCATTCTTCCATAGATTAATTCTTATTTTGATCCTGATTTTTGTTCGTGTGTTCTTATTCATGTGAGAACAAAGCCTTGGGTTTAAAGGAAGGGGTTATTTATGATGTGGGAACAAAGGCTTAGGTTTAAAGGAGGGGTTATTCATGGTGTGAGAACAAAGCCTTAGGTTTAGAGGAGGGGTTATTCATGAGGCGAGAACGAAGCCTTAGGTTTAGAGGAGGGGTTATTCATGAGGCGAGAACGAAGCCTTAGGTTTAGAGGAGGGGTTATTCATGAGGCGAGAACGAAGCCTTAGGTTTAGAGGAGGGGTTATTCATGAGGCGAGAACGAAGCCTTAGGTTTAGAGGAGGGGTTATTCATGAGGCGAGAACGAAGCCTTAGGTTTAGAGGAGGGGTTATTCATGAGGCGAGAACGAAGCCTTAGGTTTAGAGGAGGGGTTATTCATGAGGCAAGAACGAAGCCTTAGGTTTAGAGGAGGGGTTATTCATGAGGCGAGAACGAGGAGGGATTATTCACGAGGCGAGAACGAAGCCTTAGGTTTAGAGGAGGGGTTATTCACGAGGCGAGAACGAAGTCTTAGGTTTAGAGGAGGGGTTATTCACGAGGCGAGAACGAAGCCTTAGGTTTAGAGGAGGGGTTATTCACGAGGCGAGAACGAAGCCTTAGGTTTAGAGGAGGGGTTATTCACGAGGCGAGAACGAAGCCTTGGGTTTAGAGGAGGGGTTATTCACGAGGCGAGAACGAAGCCTTGGGTTTAGAGGAGGGGTTATTCACGAGGCGAGAACGAAGCCTTGGGTTTAGAGGAGGGGTTATTCACGAGGCGAGAACGAAGCCTTAGGTTTAGAGGAGGGGTTATTCACGAGGCGAGAACGAAGCCTTAGGTTTAGAGGAGGGGTTATTCACGAGGCGAGAACGAAGCCTTAGGTTTAGAGGAGGGGTTATTCACGAGGCGAGAACGAAGCCTTAGGTTTAGAGGAGGGGTTATTCACGACGAGAGAACAAAGCCTTAGGTTTAGAGGAGGGGTTATTCACGAGGCGAGAACGAAGCCTTAGGTTTAAAGGAGGGGTTATTCACGACGAGAGAACAAAGCCTTAGGTTCAGAGGAGGGGTTATTCACGAGGCGAGAACGAAGCCTTAGGTTTAAAGGAGGGGTTATTCACGACGAGAGAACAAAGCCTTAGGTTCAGAGGAGGGGTTATTCACGAGGCGAGAACGAAGCCTTAGGTTTAAAGGAGGGGTTATTCACGACGAGAGAACAAAGCCTTAGGTTTAGAGGAGGGGTTATTCACGAGGCGAGAACGAAGCCTTAGGTTTAAAGGAGGGGTTATTCACGACGAGAGAACAAAGCCTTAGGTTTAGAGGAGGGGTTATTCACGAGGCGAGAACGAAGCCTTAGGTTTAGAGGAGGGGTTATTCACGAGGCGAGAACGAAGCCTTAGGTTTAAAGGAGGGGTTATTCACGACGAGAGAACAAAGCCTTAGGTTTAAAGGAGGGGTTATTCACGACGAGAGAACAAAGCCTTAGGTTTAAAGGAGGGGTTAAATTAATAAACAAACCAAAGACACCTTTGTGATTAGTTAAAAAAGGCCGCTAGATCAGTAGACTAACCATCAGCCAAAAAATCAAACCAACTTACATACAGATGTTTTTTTAAGAAAGGCTACCAATAAAATAATTTAGTTGTTGGCTAAGTATGAAATTAAAGAGTTGCAAACTTGTTTTTCACAAAAACATTATTTCATTTACTATTTGCTGGGTGTTAAAAACGCCAATCTTACAAATGAAAAACTTCTCCGCCTCAAACCCATGCAAACTATCCGGTGCTCTTCCAATATGTGATCTACCGGGTTGTTTACATTCCAATATGTGATCTACCGGGTTGTTTACATACCAATATGAGATCTACCGGGTTGTTTACATTCCAATATGTGATCTACCGGGTTGTTTCTCTTACAATATGTGATCTCTCGGGTTGTTTACATTCCAATATGTGATCTCCCGGGTTGTTTACATTCCAATATGTGATCTACCAGGTTGTTTACATTCCAATATGTGATCTACCGGGTTGTTTACATTCCAATATGTGATCTACCGGGTTGTTTACATACCAATATGTGATCTACCGGGTTGTTTACATTCCAATATGTGATCTACCGGGTTGTTTCTCTTCCAATATGTGATCTCCCAGGTTGTTTCTCTTCCAATATGTGATCTCCCGGGTTGTTTACATTCCAATATGTGATCTACCAGGTTGTTTACATTCCAATATGTGATCTACCGGGTTGTTTACATTCCAATATGTGATCTACCGGGTTGTTTACACAGATATGTGATCTACCAGGTTGTTTACATTCCGATATGTGATCTACCGGGTTGTTTACATTCCAATATGTGATCTACCAGGTTGTTTACATTCCAATATGTGATCTACCGGGTTGTTTACATTCCAATATGTGATCTACCGGGTTGTTTCTCTTCCAATATGTGATCTCCCGGGTTGTTTACATTCCAATATGTGATCTACCAGGTTGTTTACATTCCAATATGTGATCTACCGGGTTGTTTCTCTTCCAATATGTGATCTCCCGGGTTGTTTACATTCCAATATGTGATCTACCAGGTTGTTTACATTCCAATATGTGATCTACCGGGTTGTTTACATTCCAATATGTGATCTACCGGGTTGTTTACATACCAATATGTGATCTACCAGGTTGTTTACATTCCAATATGTGATCTACCGGGTTGTTTACATTCCAATATGTGATCTACCGGGTTGTTTCTCTTCCAATATGTGATCTCCCGGGTTGTTTACATTCCAATATGTGATCTCCCGGGTTGTTTACATTCCAATATGTGATCTACCAGGTTGTTTACATTCCAATATGTGATCTACCAGGTTGTTTACATTCCAATATGTGATCTACCGGGTTGTTTACATTCCAATATGTGATCTACCGGGTTGTTTCTCTTCCAATATGTGATCTCCCGGGTTGTTTACATTCCAATATGTGATCTACCAGGTTGTTTACATTCCAATATGTGATCTACCGGGTTGTTTCTCTTCCAATATGTGATCTCCCGGGTTGTTTACATTCCAATATGTGATCTACCAGGTTGTTTACATTCCAATATGTGATCTACCGGGTTGTTTACATTCCAATATGTGATCTCCCGGGTTGTTTACATTCCAATATGTGATCTACCAGGTTGTTTACATTCCAATATGTGATCTACCGGGTTGTTTCTCTTCCAATATGTGATCTCCCGGGTTGTTTACATTCCAATATGTGATCTACCAGGTTGTTTACATTCCAATATGTGATCTACCGGGTTGTTTACATTCCAATATGTGATCTACCGGGTTGTTTACATACCAATATGTGATCTACCGGGTTGTTTACATTTCAATATGTGATTTACCAGGTTGTTTCTCTTCCAATATGTGATCTCCCGGGTTGTTTACATTCCAATATGTGATCTACCCGGTTGTTTACATTCCAATATGTGATCTACACAATAACAACCCATATTTCCACAAAAAACTTGCAAACTACGCGGGTTTTAAACCACGTAGTTGTTTACCCATTAACTATCCATTATTAACCATTAAACATAGCAAAACATCTAGTTGTCAGTATTCCAGTGTGAACCAAACAATCTTCAAAAGGTAAATTTGAAATATCCATTTGGAATATTTATTTGGAATATAACCCATTTAATGTAGACTCACCCAGAGTTTGTAAGGAACGTTATTTGTATCCAAAACTTCCATCCCTATCTCTTCCAAAATCTAATTTGGTTACCTTAACATACAGTAATGGTACGTATGAAATTTGACACACGTCTGAGTAATATGACTTCGAAAACGTCTCTTTTTCCCAGCTTAATTTTCTCATCTTTATCCAAATCTCATCAGCTGTTGCAGTGACGAGGCCTTTGGATGAAATTTGTCCAAACTTAAATATTACATTTTGCATAAGCCCGATAAGAAAAAAAAAAAAAAAATTAAATATTCGAATTTTTTTGATAAACACCAATCACAAGAAAAATTAATATATAAAAGCCTAAGAACCTTAATAATAATAATAATAATAATAATAATAATAATAATAATAATAATAACAAAGCAGCTGGATCAAAGTGATGAAGAATTCATTAATGGTCCAGTTTGCTTGATCAAGGCAAAGTAATTACAGTCTCTCTCTCTCTCTCTCTCTCTCTCTCTCTCTCTCTCTCTCTCTCTCTCTCTCTCTCTCTCTCTCTCTCTCCTGGCAACAAGCGATAATGATTTGAAACCTAATAACCATAACAGTAATTCCAAGATGTTTTGAAGTAATGCCAATTAAAATAGGGCATAAAGAAATACTACAAGTCCATTTCTTTTAGCGATGCAGATTTGCACCGACTCGCAGCGGTGCCCTTTTAGCTCGGAAAAGTTTCGTGATCGCTGATTGGTTGGAATTATCTCGTCCAACCAATCAGCGATCCGGAAACTTTTCCGAGCTAAAAGGGCACCGCTGCGGGTCGGTGCAAATATGCATCGCTAAAAGAAATGGATTTTTTTTTTATATAGTTCGAATGATGAATAATTTTGATCTAAAATTATATATTGTATTTCGATTTCATATAAAATCCTACATTTTAGATTAAGATGAGCTATCCAAACATTTACATAATTTGTATTACTTCTGTACATCAAGAGGTCAATTGGTTTCTGTTATTTTCATCATCAAAATCGGTTACCTTCATGCATCATTCGAACTACTGCAATGTTACTGATATACTGTACCTGTTTTGTATGATATTACTTTCTTCCCTCTTTTACTTGGCATCACTTCAGCACATCTTTGAATTACTTTTCTGTATGATATTACTTTCTGCCCTCTTTTCATTGGCATTACTTCAGCACATCTTTGAATTACTTTCATGTAGACATTACCTTCTGCCCTCTTTTCATTGGCATCACTTCAGCGCATCTTTGAATTACTTTCATGTAGACATTACCTTCTGCCCTCTTTTCATTGGCATCACTTCAGCGCATCTTTGAATTACTTTCATGTAGACATTACCTTCTGCCCTCTTTTCATTGGCATCACTTCAGCGCATCTTTGAATTACTTTCATGTAGACATTACCTTCTGCCCTCTTTTCATTGGCATTACTTCAGCACATCTTTGAATTACTTTTCTGTAGACATTACTTTCTGCCCTCTTTTCATTGGCATTACTTCAGCACATCTTTGAATTACTTTTCTGTAGACATTACTTTCTGCCCTCTTTTCATTGGCATTACTTCAGCACATCTTTGAATTACTTTTCTGTAGATATTATTTCTGCCCTCTTTTCATTGGCATTACTTCAGCACATCTTTGAATTACTTTCATGTAGACATTACCTTCTGCCCTCTTTTCATTGGCATTACTTCAGCACATCTTTGAATTACTTTCATGTAGACATTACCTTCTGCCCTCTTTTCATTGGCATCACTTCAGCGCATCTTTGAATTACTTTCATGTAGACATTACCTTCTGCCCTCTTTTCATTGGCATCACTTCAGCGCATCTTTGAATTACTTTCATGTAGACATTACCTTCTGCCCTCTTTTCATTGGCATCACTTCAGCGCATCTTTGAATTACTTTCATGTAGACATTACCTTCTGCCCTCTTTTCATTGGCATTACTTCAGCACATCTTTGAATTACTTTTCTGTAGACATTACTTTCTGCCCTCTTTTCATTGGCATTACTTCAGCACATCTTTGAATTACTTTTCTGTAGACATTACTTTCTGCCCTCTTTTCATTGGCATTACTTCAGCACATCTTTGAATTACTTTTCTGTAGACATTACTTTCTGCCCTCTTTTCATTGGCATTACTTCAGCACATCTTTGAATTACTTTTCTGTAGATATTACTTTCTGCCCTCTTTTCATTGGCATTACTTCAGCACATCTTTGAATTACTTTCTGTAGACATTACTTTCTGCCCTCTTTTCATTGGCATTACTTCAGCGCATCTTTGAATTACTTTCATGTAGACATTACCTTCTGCCCTCTTTTCATTGGCATTACTTCAGCGCATCTTTGAATTACTTTCATGTAGACATTACCTTCTGCCCTCTTTTCATTGGCATTACTTCAGCGCATCTTTGAATTACTTTTCTGTAGACATTACTTTCTGCCCTCTTTTCATTGGCATTACTTCAGCGCATCTTTGAATTACTTTCATGTAGACATTACTTTCTGCCCTCTTTTCATTGGCATTACTTCAGCGCATCTTTGAATTACTTTCATGTAGACATTACTTTCTGCCCTCTTTTTTCACTTCAGCGCATCTTTGAATTACTTTCATGTAGACATTACTTTCTGCCCTCTTTTCATTGGCATTACTTCAGCGCATCTTTGAATTACTTTTCTGTAGACATTACTTTCTGCCCTCTTTTCATTGGCATTACTTCAGCGCATCTTTGAATTACTTTTCTGTAGACATTACTTTCTGCCCTCTTTTCATTGGCATTACTTCAGCGCATCTTTGAATTACTTTTCTGTAGACATTACTTTCTGCCCTCTTTTCATTGGCATTACTTCAGCGCATCTTTGAATTACTTTCATGTAGACATTACTTTCTGCCCTCTTTTCATTGGCATCACTTCAGCGCATCTTTGAATTACTTTCATGTAGACATTACTTTCTGCCCTCTTTTCATTGGCATCACTTCAGCGCATCTTTGAATTACTTTTATGTAGACATTACTTTCTGCCCTCTTTTCATTGGCATCACTTCAGCGCATCTTTGAATTACTTTTATGTACGATATTACTTTCTGCCCTCTTTTCATTGGCATCACTTCAGCGCATCTTTGAATGACTTTCATGTAGACATTACCTTCTGCCCTCTTTTCATTGGCATCACTTCAGCGCATCTTTGAATGACTTTCATGTAGACATTACCTTCTGCCCTCTTTTCATTGGCATCACTTCAGCGCATCTTTGAATGACTTTCATGTAGACATTACCTTCTGCCCTCTTTTCATTGGCATCACTTCAGCGCATCTTTGAATTACTTTCATGTAGACATTACCTTCTGCCCTCTTTTCATTGGCATCACTTCAGCGCATCTTTGAATTACTTTCATGTAGACATTACCTTCTGCCCTCTTTTCATTGGCATTACTTCAGCACATCTTTGAATTACTTTTCTGTAGACATTACTTTCTGCCCTCTTTTCATTGGCATTACTTCAGCACATCTTTGAATTACTTTTCTGTAGACATTACTTTCTGCCCTCTTTTCATTGGCATTACTTCAGCACATCTTTGAATTACTTTTCTGTAGACATTACTTTCTGCCCTCTTTTCATTGGCATTACTTCAGCACATCTTTGAATTACTTTTCTGTAGATATTACTTTCTGCCCTCTTTTCATTGGCATTACTTCAGCACATCTTTGAATTACTTTTCATGTAGACATTACCTTTCTGCCCTCTTTTCATTGGCATTACTTCAGCGCATCTTTGAATTACTTTCATGTAGACATTACCTTTCTGCCCTCTTTTCATTGGCATTACTTCAGCGCATCTTTGAATTACTTTTCTGTAGACATTACTTTCTGCCCTCTTTTCATTGGCATTACTTCAGCGCATCTTTGAATTACTTTTCTGTAGACATTACTTTCTGCCCTCTTTTCATTGGCATTACTTCAGCGCATCTTTGAATTACTTTCATGTAGACATTACTTTCTGCCCTCTTTTCATTGGCATTACTTCAGCGCATCTTTGAATTACTTTCATGTAGACATTACTTTCTGCCCTCTTTTCATTGGCATTACTTCAGCGCATCTTTGAATTACTTTTCTGTAGACATTACTTTCTGCCCTCTTTTCATTGGCATTACTTCAGCGCATCTTTGAATTACTTTTCTGTAGACATTACTTTCTGCCTCTTTTCATTGGCATTACTTCAGCGCATCTTTGAATTACTTTTCTGTAGACATTACTTTCTGCCCTCTTTTCATTGGCATTACTTCAGCGCATCTTTGAATTACTTTTCTGTAGACATTACTTTCTGCCCTCTTTTCATTGGCATTACTTCAGCGCATCTTTGAATTACTTTCATGTAGACATTACTTTCTGCCCTCTTTTCATTGGCATCACTTCAGCGCATCTTTGAATTACTTTCATGTAGACATTACTTTCTGCCCTCTTTTCATTGGCATCACTTCAGCGCATCTTTGAATTACTTTATGTACGATATTACTTTCTGCCCTCTTTTCATTGGCATCACTTCAGCGCATCTTTGAATTACTTTTATGTACGATATTACTTTCTGCCCTCTTTTCATTGGCATCACTTCAGCGCATCTTTGAATTACTTTCATGTAGACATTACCTTCTGCCCTCTTTTCATTGGCATCACTTCAGCGCATCTTTGAATTACTTTCATGTAGACATTACCTTCTGCCCTCTTTTCATTGGCATCACTTCAGCGCATCTTTGAATGACTTTCATGTAGACATTACCTTCTGCCCTCTTTTCATTGGCATCACTTCAGCGCATCTTTGAATGACTTTCATGTAGACATTACCTTCTGCCCTCTTTTCATTGGCATCACTTCAGCGCATCTTTGAATGACTTTCATGTAGACATTACCTTCTGCCCTCTTTTCATTGGCATCACTTCAGCGCATCTTTGAATTACTTTCATGTAGACATTACCTTCTGCCCTCTTTTCATTGGCATTACTTCAGCACATCTTTGAATTACTTTTCTGTACGATATTACTTTCTGCCCTCTTTTCATTGGCATTACTTCAGCACATCTTTGAATTACTTTTCTGTAGATATTACTTTCTGCCCTCTTTTCATTGGCATTACTTCAGCACATCTTTGAATTACTTTTCTGTACGATATTACTTTCTGCCCTCTTTTCATTGGCATTACTTCAGCACATCTTTGAATTTCTTTTCTGTAGACATTACTTTCTGCCCTCTTTTCATTGGCATTACTTCAGCACATCTTTGAATTTCTTTTCCGTAGACATTACTTTCTGCCCTCTTTTCATTGGCATTACTTCAGCACATCTTTGAATTACTTTTCCGTAGACATTACTTTCTGCCCTCTTTTCATTGGCATTACTTCAGCACATCTTTGAATTACTTTTCTGTACGATATTACTTTCTGCCCTCTTTTCATTGGCATTACTTCAGCACATCTTTGAATTACTTTTCTGTACGATATTACTTTCTGCCCTCTTTTCATTGGCATTACTTCAGCGCATCTTTGAATTACTTTTCTGTAGACATTACTTTCTGCCCTCTTTTCATTGGCATTACTTCAGCGCATCTTTGAATTACTTTCATGTAGACATTACCTTCTGCCCTCTTTTCATTGGCATCACTTCAGCGCATCTTTGAATTACTTTCATGTAGACATTACCTTCTGCCCTCTTTTCATTGGCATCACTTCAGCGCATCTTTGAATTACTTTCATGTAGACATTACCTTCTGCCCTCTTTTCATTGGCATCACTTCAGCGCATCTTTGAATTACTTTTCAGTACGATATTACTTTCTGCCCTCTTTTCATTGGCATTACTTCAGCACATCTTTGAATTACTTTTCTGTACGATATTACTTTCTGCCCTCTTTTCATTGGCATTACTTCAGCACATCTTTGAATTACTTTTCTGTACGATATTACTTTCTGCCCTCTTTTCATTGGCATTACTTCAGCACATCTTTGAATTACTTTTCTGTAGATATTACTTTCTGCCCTCTTTTCATTGGCATTACTTCAGCACATCTTTGAATTACTTTTCTGTATGATATTACTTTCTGCCCTCTTTTCATTGGCATTACTTCAGCACATCTTTGAATTACTTTTCTGTAGACATTACTTTCTGCCCTCTTTTCATTGGCATTACTTCAGCACATCTTTGAATTACTTTTCTGTATGATATTACTTTCTGCCCTCTTTTCATTGGCATTACTTCAGCACATCTTTGAATTACTTTTCTGTATGATATTACTTTCTGCCCTCTTTTCATTGGCATTACTTCAGCACATCTTTGAATTACTTTTCTGTATGATATTACTTTCTGCCCTCTTTTCATTGGCATTACTTCAGCACATCTTTGAATTACTTTTCTGTAGATATTACTTTCTGCCCTCTTTTCATTGGCATTACTTCAGCACATCTTTGAATTACTTTTCTGTATGATATTACTTTCTGCCCTCTTTTCATTGGCATTACTTCAGCACATCTTTGAATTACTTTTCTGTAGACATTACTTTCTGCCCTCTTTTCATTGGCATTACTTCAGCACATCTTTGAATTACTTTTCTGTATGATATTACTTTCTGCCCTCTTTTCATTGGCATTACTTCAGCACATCTTTGAATTACTTTTCTGTATGATATTACTTTCTGCCCTCTTTTCATTGGCATTACTTCAGCACATCTTTGAATTACTTTTCTGTATGATATTACTTTCTGCCCTCTTTTCATTGGCATTACTTCAGCACATCTTTGAATTACTTTTCTGTATGATATTACTTTCTGCCCTCTTTTCATTGGCATTACTTCAGCACATCTTTGAATTACTTTTCTGTATGATATTACTTTCTGCCCTCTTTTCATTGGCATTACTTCAGCACATCTTTGAATTACTTTTCTGTATGATATTACTTTCTGCCCTCTTTTCATTGGCATTACTTCAGCACATCTTTGAATTACTTTTCTGTAGATATTACTTTCTGCCCTCTTTTCATTGGCATTACTTCAGCACATCTTTGAATTACTTTTCTGTAGATATTACTTTCTGCCCTCTTTTCATTGGCATTACTTCAGCGCATCTTTGAATTACTTTTCTGTAGACATTACTTTCTGCCCTCTTTTCATTGGCATTACTTCAGCGCATCTTTGAATTACTTTCATGTAGACATTACCTTCTGCCCTCTTTTCATTGGCATCACTTCAGCGCATCTTTGAATTACTTTCATGTAGACATTACCTTCTGCCCTCTTTTCATTGGCATCACTTCAGCGCATCTTTGAATTACTTTCATGTAGACATTACCTTCTGCCCTCTTTTCATTGGCATCACTTCAGCGCATCTTTGAATTACTTTCATGTAGACATTACCTTCTGCCCTCTTTTCATTGGCATCACTTCAGCGCATCTTTGAATTACTTTTAGTAGATATTACTTTCTGCCCTCTTTTCATTGGCATTACTTCAGCACATCTTTGAATTACTTTTCTGTAGATATTACTTTCTGCCCTCTTTTCATTGGCATTACTTCAGCACATCTTTGAATTACTTTTCTGTAGACATTACTTTCTGCCCTCTTTTCATTGGCATTACTTCAGCACATCTTTGAATTACTTTCATGTAGACATTACCTTCTGCCCTCTTTTCATTGGCATCACTTCAGCGCATCTTTGAATTACTTTCATGTAGACATTACCTTCTGCCCTCTTTTCATTGGCATCACTTCAGCGCATCTTTGAATTACTTTCATGTAGACATTACCTTCTGCCCTCTTTTCATTGGCATCACTTCAGCGCATCTTTGAATTACTTTCATGTAGACATTACCTTCTGCCCTCTTTTCATTGGCATACTTCAGCACATCTTTGAATTACTTTTCTGTAGACATTACTTTCTGCCCTCTTTTCATTGGCATTACTTCAGCACATCTTTGAATTACTTTTCTGTAGATATTACTTTCTGCCCTCTTTTCATTGGCATTACTTCAGCACATCTTTGAATTACTTTTCTGTAGATATTACTTTCTGCCCTCTTTTCATTGGCATTACTTCAGCACATCTTTGAATTACTTTTCTGTATGATATTACTTTCTGCCCTCTTTTCATTGGCATTACTTCAGCACATCTTTGAATTACTTTTCTGTACGATATTATTTTCTGCCCTCTTTTCATTGGCATTACTTCAGCACATCTTTGAATTTCTTTCCTGTAGACATTACTTTCTGCCCTCTTTTCATTGGCATTACTTCAGCACATCTTTGAATTACTTTTCTGTATGATATTACTTTCTGCCCTCTTTTCATTGGCATTACTTCAGCACATCTTTGAATTACTTTTCTGTAGACATTACTTTCTGCCCTCTTTTCATTGGCATTACTTCAGCACATCTTTGAATTACTTTCATGTTGACATTACCTTCTGCCCTCTTTTCATTGACATCACTTCAGCGCATCTTTGAATTACTTTTAGGTACGATATTACTTTCTGCCCTCTTTTCATTGGCATTACTTCAGCACATCTTTGAATTACTTTTCTGTATGATATTACTTTCTGCCCTCTTTTCATTGGCATTACTTCAGCACATCTTTGAATTACTTTTCTGTAGACATTACTTTCTGCCCTCTTTTCATTGGCATTACTTCAGCGCATCTTTGAATTACTTTCATGTAGACATTACCTTCTGCCCTCTTTTCATTGGCATCACTTCAGCGCATCTTTGAATGACTTTCATGTAGACATTACCTTCTGCCCTCTTTTCATTGGCATCACTTCAGCGCATCTTTGAATTACTTTCATGTAGACATTACCTTCTGCCCTCTTTTCATTGGCATCACTTCAGCGCATCTTTGAATTACTTTCATGTAGACATTACCTTCTGCCCTCTTTTCATTGGCAATACTTCAGCACATCTTTGAATTACTTTTCTGTACGATATTACTTTCTGCCCTCTTTTCATTGGCATTACTTCAGCACATCTTTGAATTACTTTTCTGTATGATATTACTTTCTGCCCTCTTTTCATTGGCATTACTTCAGCACATCTTTGAATTACTTTTCTGTAGACATTACTTTCTGCCCTCTTTTCATTGGCATTACTTCAGCAAATCTTTGAATTACTTTTCTGTATGATATTACTTTCTGCCCTCTTTTCATTGGCATTACTTCAGCACATCTTTGAATTACTTTTCTGTACGATATTACTTTCTGCCCTCTTTTCATTGGCATTACTTCAGCACATCTTTGAATTTCTTTCCTGTAGACATTACTTTCTGCCCTCTTTTCATTGGCATTACTTCACCACATCTTTGAATTACTTTTCTGTATGATATTACTTTCTGCCCTCTTTTCATTGGCATTACTTCAGCACATCTTTGAATTACTTTTCTGTAGACATTACTTTCTGCCCTCTTTTCATTGGCATTACTTCAGCACATCTTTGAATTACTTTTCTGTATGATATTACTTTCTGCCCTCTTTTCATTGGCATTACTTCAGCACATCTTTGAATTACTTTTCTGTAGACATTACTTTCTGCCCTCTTTTCATTGGCATTACTTCAGCACATCTTTGAATTACTTTTCTGTACGATATTACTTTCTGCCCTCTTTTCATTGGCATTACTTCAGCACATCTTTGAATTACTTTTCTGTATGATATTACTTTCTGCCCTCTTTTCATTGGCATTACTTCAGCACATCTTTGAATTACTTTTCTGTAGACATTACTTTCTGCCCTCTTTTCATTGGCATTACTTCAGCACATCTTTGAATTACTTTTCTGTATGATATTACTTTCTGCCCTCTTTTCATTGGCATTACTTCAGCACATCTTTGAATTACTTTTCTGTATGATATTACTTTCTGCCCTCTTTTAATTGGCACTACTTCAGCACATCTTTGAATTACTTTTATGATTGAGTGTAATTCAAACGTAAAGAACATCCTGCAATTCGACGACGTGTTATATCAATACTATTCTTAAAATCTATTAAGCATAATGATCTGACAACGTCCTAGAAAAATACGAACTCGAAGATGTTTCTGATAATAATAATAATAATAATAATAATAATAATAATAATAATAATAATAAGAATAGGGAAGTGGGGAATATGGGGAAAGGAAGAGTACCCCTGGATACAATCCACTTTATAGCTCAAAGGCAGGTACTCGGGATGGGAAAGATTAAGGAGATAGGGAGAAAGAGAAGTACAGGAGAAGAAGAAAAGAGAGGGGCAGACCCTCTTGCGATATTAGGGAATTTGTATTATTATTTGTTTCACAACATGAACGTGTTTCTGATACTTATTTGAGGAAGATTGGCCTGATTGGTAACGTCTCTGCCTGGTGTTAGTCAGTCGGGGGTTCGAGTCCCGCTTAGACTCGTTAGTGCCTATAGTGTCTGCAACCTTACCATCCTTGTTTGCTAATGTTGGGGGGTTTGGGGGAGGCTATAGGTCTATCTGCTGAGTCATCAGCAGCCACTGCCTGGCCCTCCCTGGTCCTAGCTTGGGTGGAGAGGAGGCTTGGGCGCTGATCATATAATATATGGTCAGTCTCTAGGGCATTGTCCTGATTGCTAGGGCAATGTCACTGTCCCTTGCCTCTGCCATTCATGAGCGACCTTTAAACCTTTAAATGCGAAATTGAGGATACAAGTAGGATGTTTATAAGTCTAAAGAATCAGAGGATTTAAAAAAAAAAAAAAAAAACAGGATGTTACGTGACGACAGGTGTGAGAGTGTCCTGTTGTTTACTTAAATTGATATTGAATTTGAAATGATTTTTTTTTCAGTTTAATGAGAAGTGTTCAGCCAGAGGATTTAAAAATAAAAAATCTAATGATACTTTCTCCACAGCTCTGCTTGCCCGACCAGACCTCATTCCATCCTTGGAAAGCAACTTTGAGGAAAACGGCCCTTACAGCATTGGCTTGAACGTCACGGATAAGACATCCCTGACGTTGGTGAACCAGTACTATGCGTACTATCTTGGGGGATTTAATGTCGATACTGATCATGAACCTGGGATAACACAGGTAAGCAACATACATACATATTCATACTGTATAGAATATATACATGTACTGTATGTATGCAGTATGAATACACATATCTGTATATATACACAAAAACACTCATATATTCAGACATATCTTTGCGTATATATATATATATATATATATATATATATATATATATATATATATATATATATCTATATACAGTGTATATATATATATATATATATATATATATATATATATATATATATACAGTATATATATGTATATATATACATATATATATATATATATATATATGTATATATATATATACATTATATATATATACATATATATATATATATATATATATATATATATATATATATCACCGCCCAATAAGTTTACTCCACAATATATAAAATATTTACAAAGATCTCATTAGACCGAATAGAGGGACAGCCAGACTAAGACATTCATCCCGGCAACACTATAACTCACCAAAAACTTTCTTTATTTTTCTGCCCGCTACAAAATTCTATATCAACATACAACTTGCTAAGTAAATTATGTTTGCTGTTTGAGAAACTTCATTATACTTTACATCTCGGTAATTTACCCAAATAGTAAATCACAAAATGAAGAAGTTTAAACTAAGCTGTATCAAATGTATTTCTAAATTCTAATATCTCTGCCTTTAGCTTTGGTTAAGAATGTTAAATATTTGCATAACCTTTTCTTTCAACAAGGAAGTAATCAGCCACAAGGTGTAGAAAAAAAAAATATTTTAACTATTTCCTTCTACCATACTCAAGTAAATACTAAATGTAAAACATGTAACTATGATAAAGATAAAAAATAGAAATAAAATCTAAGCCAGTGAGCTTCTAATGCTATTAAACGGTCAGAATTTGGAATGGAGGGACTATTGCACAGTTACCATTAAACCAACTGACACTACTTTCTGAGTCTGACGCAGTTTCAGTCATATCATTAAACCTAAACTGAGACACTTTTTCCATCTGACGCAGCTGCAGTCATGTCATTAAACCTAAACTGAGACACTTTTTCCATCTGACGCAGCTCCGGTCATGTCATTAAACACAAACTGAGACTCCTTTTTCAGTCTGACGCAGTTTCAGTCATGTCATTAAACACAAACTGAGACTCCTTTCTCAGCCTGACGCAGCTTTAGTCATGTCATTAAACACAAAGTGAGACTCCTTTCTCAGTCGGACGCAGCTTCAGTCATGTCATTAAACACAAACTGAGACTCCTTTCTCAGTCTGACGCAGCTCCAGTCATGTCATTAATCACAAACTGAGACTCCTTTCTCAGTCTGACGCAGCTTCAGTCCTGTCATTAATCACAAACTGAGATTCCTTTCTCAGTCTGACGCAGCTCCAGTCATGTCATTAATCACAAACTGAGACTCCTTTCTCAGTCTGACGCAGCTTCAGTCCTGTCATTAATCACAAACTGAGATTCCTTTCTCAGTCTGACGCAGCTCCAGTCATGTCATTAATCACAAACTGAGACTCCTTTCTCAGTCTGACGCAGCTTCAGTCCTGTCATTAATCACAAACTGAGATTCCTTTCTCAGTCTGACGCAGCTCCAGTCATGTCATTAATCACAAACTGAGACTCCTTTCTCAGTCTGACGCAGCTTCAGTCCTGTCATTAATCACAAACTGAGATTCCTTTCTCAGTCTGACGCAGCTCCAGTCATGTCATTAATCACAAACTGAGACTCCTTTCTCAGTCTGACGCAGCTTCAGTCCTGTCATTAATCACAAACTGAGATTCCTTTCTCAGTCTGACGCAGCTCCAGTCATGTCATTAATCACAAACTGAGACTCCTTTCTCAGTCTGACGCAGCTTCAGTCCTGTCATTAATCACAAACTGAGATTCCTTTCTCAGTCTGACGCAGCTCCAGTCATGTCATTAATCACAAACTGAGACTCCTTTCTCAGTCTGACGCAGCTTCAGTCCTGTCATTAATCACAAACTGAGATTCCTTTCTCAGTCTGACGCAGCTCCAGTCATGTCATTAATCACAAACTGAGACTCCTTTCTCAGTCTGACGCAGCTCCAGTCATGTCATTAATCACAAACTGAGATTCCTTTCTCAGTCTGACGCAGCTTCAGTCCTGTCATTAATCACAAACTGAGACTCCTTTCTCAGTCTGACGCAGCTTCAGTCGTCATGTCATTAAACACAAACTGAGACTCCTTTCTCAGTCTGACGCAGCTCCAGTCATGTCATTAAACACAAAGTGAGACTCCTTTCTCAGTCTGACGCAGCTCCAGTCATGTCATTAATCACAAACTGAGACTCCTTTCTCAGTCTGACGCAGCTTCAGTCCTGTCATTAAACACAAACTGAGACTCCTTTCTCAGTCTGACGCAGCTTCAGTCGTCATGTCATTAAACACAAACTGAGACTCCTTTCTCAGTCTGACGCAGCTTCAGTCATGTCATTAAACACAAAGTGAGACTCCTTTCTCAGTCTGACGCAGCTCCAGTCATGTCATTAATCACAAACTGAGACTCCTTTCTCAGTCTGACGCAGCTTCAGTCATGTCATTAAACACAAACTGAGACTCCTTTCTCAGTCTGACGCAGCTTCAGTCATGTCATTAAACACAAAGTGAGACTCCTTTCTCAGTCTGACGCAGCTTCAGTCATGTCATTAAACACAAAGTGAGACTCCTTTCTCAGTCTGACGCAGCTTCAGTCCTGTCATTAATCACAAACTGAGACTCCTTTCTCAGTCTGACGCAGCTTCAGTCGTCATGTCATTAAACACAAACTGAGACTCCTTTCTCAGTCTGACGCAGCTTCAGTCATGTCATTAAACACAAAGTGAGACTCCTTTCTCAGTCTGACGCAGCTCCAGTCATGTCATTAATCACAAACTGAGACTCCTTTCTCAGTCTGACGCAGCTTCAGTCCTGTCATTAAACACAAACTGAGACTCCTTTCTCAGTCTGACGCAGCTTCAGTCATGTCATTAAACACAAACTGAGACTCCTTTCTCAGTCTGACGCAGCTTCAGTCATGTCATTAAACACAAAGTGAGACTCCTTTCTCAGTCTGACGCAGCTCCAATCATGTCATTAATCACAAACTGAGACTCCTTTCTCAGTCTGACGCAGCTTCAGTCCTGTCATTAAACACAAACTGAGACTCCTTTCTCAGTCTGACGCAGCTTCAGTCATGTCATTAAACACAAACTGAGACTCCTTTCTCAGTCTGACGCAGCTTCAGTCATGTCATTAAACACAAACTGAGACTCCTTTCTCAGTCTGACGCAGCTTCAGTCCTGTCATTAATCACAAACTGAGACTCCCTTCTCAGTCTGACGCAGCTTCAGTCGTCATGTCATTAAACACAAACTGAGACTCCTTTCTCAGTCTGACGCAGCTTCAGTCATGTCATTAAACACAAAGTGAGACTCCTTTCTCAGTCTGACGCAGCTCCAGTCATGTCATTAATCACAAACTGAGACTCCTTTCTCAGTCTGACGCAGCTTCAGTCCTGTCATTAAACACAAACTGAGACTCCTTTCTCAGTCTGACGCAGCTTCAGTCGTCATGTCATTAAACACAAACTGAGACTCCTTTCTCAGTCTGACGCAGCTTCAGTCATGTCATTAAACACAAAGTGAGACTCCTTTCTCAGTCTGACGCAGCTCCAGTCATGTCATTAATCACAAACTGAGACTCCTTTCTCAGTCTGACGCAGCTTCAGTCCTGTCATTAAACACAAACTGAGACTCCTTTCTCAGTCTGACGCAGCTTCAGTCATGTCATTAAACACAAAGTGAGACTCCTTTCTCAGTCTGACGCAGCTTCAGTCATGTCATTAAACACAAACTGAGACTCCTTTCTCAGTCTGACGCAGCTTCAGTCGTCATGTCATTAATCACAAACTGAGACTCCTTTCTCAGTCTGACGCAGCTTCAGTCCTGTCATTAATCACAAACTGAGACTCCTTTCTCAGTCTGACGCAGCTTCAGTCCTGTCATTAAACACAAACTGAGACTCCTTTCTCAGTCTGACGCAGCTTCAGTCGTCATGTCATTAAACACAAACTGAGACTCCTTTCTCAGTCTGACGCAGCTTCAGTCATGTCATTAAACACAAAGTGAGACTCCTTTCTCAGTCTGACGCAGCTTCAGTCGTCATGTCATTAAACACAAACTGAGACTCCTTTCTCAGTCTGACGCAGCTTCAGTCATGTCATTAAACACAAAGTGAGACTCCTTTCTCAGTCTGACGCAGCTTCAGTCAAGTCATGTCATTAAACACAAACTGAGACTCCTTTCTCAGTCTGACGCAGCTTCAGTCATGTCATTAAACACAAACTGAGACTCCTTTCTCAATCTGACGCAGCTTCAGTCGTCATGTCATTAAACACAAACTGAGACTCCTTTCTCAGTCTGACGCAGCTTCAGTCATGTCATTAAACACAAAGTGAGACTCCTTTCTCAGTCTGACACAGCTCCAGTCATATCATTAAACCTAAACTGAGACACTTTTTCCATCTGACGCAGCTCCAGTCATGTCATTAAACACAAACTGAGACTCCTTCCTCAGTCTGACGCAGCTTCAGACATGTCAATAAACACAAAGTGAGACTCCTTCCTCAGTCTGACGCAGCTTCAGTCATGTCATTAAACACAAACTGAGACTCCTTTCTCAGTATGACTCAGCTTCAGTCGTGTCATTAAACACAAACTGAGACTCCTTTCTCAGTCTGACGCAGCTTCAGTCATATCATTAAACCTAAACTGAAACGCTTTTTCCATCTGACGCAGCTCCAGTCATGTCAATAAACACAAAGTGAGACTCCTTTCTGAGACTGATGCTGCTTCAATCACGTCATTAAACACAAACTGAGACCCAAAGCATTGATGCTTATACCTCATTGCTAAGTCTAGCAATTCAGAGATGGGGAGGGGAAGGGTGGGGGAACAGAAATCAGTCGTGAATATAGTCTGTATATCGAAATTGAATCAAAGATTAGGCAGACACGAGCAGTTAAAACCAATTATAGAGTACCTTTGTTAACCTAAACAGTATTAGCCTACCTTGATTTAATAAGCCGCAATTTGACTGAGCTAACATTCTGTTTCTGATATATTGAGTAAAAGACAGAAATCGTGAAACTTAATGGCCGAACCTAATAGTGAATATTCTTGTTGTCTAATCTTATATATAATTCCTATTTCCTTAATGGGCGAACCTAATAGTGAATATTCTTCTTGTCTAACCTTATATATAATTCCTATTTCCTTAATGGGCGAACCTAATAGTGAATATTCTTGTTGTCTAACCTTATGTATAATTCCTATTTCGAATGAGGAACCTAGGGAAGCTATCCATACTATAAGAAACTGCCAAAACGAAGTTTTTGAAGATTAAGTTGTCCATTGCTTTCAAAGTGCTTCAATAGAGACCTTTTGCCCAATTTCATATCTGATTGAAAAGCAGAGAATCCAAGACTAATTGAAAATTAAAGGCATTTACTTCCAGAGATTGAGAGTTGATGGAACGGAGTAGTACCAGAGCATCAATTTTAACAGCATCTTTACATTGTCAGATGATGGGCGATCGTCACTTCAAGATTCCTCATGACTTTGGGTTGGCCTTGCATGCCCAACACGACGCTGTGAAGACCTACAGATATGAAATGCTTTACCATGGTCAAATGTCTATCAGTCATGCGCTCAACCCCAATATCCAAGGAAATTGTAAGTGAACTATGAAAATATATCTTATATCCAAGAATAGGAAAACATTATCATTGACAATGACTCATATTTTAATGCAAATATAAGGAATATTAAAAATTAAACATTGAATACAAGGCCACAAACACAGATATACAGTATATATATATATATATATATATATATATATATATATATATATATATATATATATATATGTAAAAGTGTATGCTGTATATATGTATATATACATAAATTATATGTGTATATATGTGTATTATGTTTGTGTGTATGTGTGCGCATATATATATATATATATATATATATATATATATATATATATATATATATACTGTATATATATACTGTATATATATTGGTGTATGTGTGTGTGTGTGTATCACGTATACGTGTGAGCTGAATCTACTGATAATATTCGCCAAAGTTTTATATACAATATCGCCCAGTAGAATAAAATCATGGTTTCGAGGTTTTCTAAGATTTTCGAAAAATGTTTCTACTGATAAACTTGAATTTAAATTTTTTGAAATACGACTTAGAATAGTTTCCTCATATCATTTCTAAATTCAAATTCACACGTATATATCTATAAATATAAATATAAATATATATATATATATATATATATATATATACATATATATATATACATATATCTATTATATTGTGTGTATGATAATTTTGTCAACCCACTCGTGACATTCCTATATTTACAAATATCAAGCAACAAATATTTACTATAACAAATCTGATATACTTTTAGAATGACTTACTGCTAAAAATGAATTACTTGTATTATACGTGATAAGTGTTTCTGACCTGGCAAGGATCAGAACCAATGTCTTTGAATTTTGATACAGAAGTGACACCTCACTGACCCATTCAGCCATCTTCTTCTTCTTCTTCTTCTTCTTCTTCTTCTTCTTCTTCTTCTTCTTTGTCTGCATCTTTTCCCAAGTGTGTCTGACCTGGCAAGGATGCGAACCAATGTCTTTGGATTTTGATACAGAAGTGACACTTCACTAATCCATTCAACCATCTTCTTCTTCTTCTTCTTCTTCTTCTTCTTCTTCTTCTTCTTCTTCTTCTTCTTCTTTGTCTGCATCTTTTCCCAAGTGTGTCTGACCTGGCAAGGATGCGAACCAATGTCTTTGGATTTTGATACAGAAGTGACACTTCACTAATCCATTCAGCCATCTTCTTCTTCTTCTTCTTCTTCTTCTTCTTTGTCTGCATCTTTTCCCAAGTGTCTGACCTGGCAAGGATCCGAATCAATGTCTTTGGATTTTGATACAGAAGTGACACCTCACTGATCCATTCAGCCATCTTCTTCTTCTTCTTCTTCTTCTTCTTCTTTGTCTGCATCTTTTCCCAAGTGTTTCTGTCCTGGCAAGGATGCGAACCAATGTCTTTGGATTTTGATACAGAAGTGACACCTCACTGATCCATTCAGCCATCTTCTTCTTCTTCTTCTTTGTTTGCATCTTTTCCCAAGTGTGTCTGTCCTGGCAAGGATGCGAACCAATGTCTTTGGATTTTGATACAGAAGTGACACCTCACTGATCCATTCAGCCATCTTCTTCTTCTTCTTCTTTGTTTGCATCTTTTCCCAAGTGTTTCTGTCCTGGCAAGGATCCGAACCAATATATTTGGATTTTGATACAGAAGTGACACCTCACTGATCCATTCAGCCATCTTCTTCTTCTTCTTCTTCTTCTTCTTCTTTGTCTGCATCTTTTCCCAAGTGTTTCTGTCCTGGCAAGGATGCGAACCAATGTCTTTGGATTTTGATACAGAAGTGACACTTCACTAATCCATTCAGCCATCTTCTTCTTCTTCTTCTTCTTCTTCTTCTTTGTCTGCATCTTTTCCCAAGTGTTTCTGTCCTGGCAAGGATGCGAACCAATGTCTTTGGATTTTGATACAGAAGTGACACTTCACTAATCCATTCAGCCATCTTCTTCTTCTTCTTCTTCTTCTTCTTTGTCTGCATCTTTTCCCAAGTGTTTCTGTCCTGGCAAGGATGCGAACCAATGTCTTTGGATTTTGATACAGAAGTGACACCTCACTGATCCATTCAGCCATCTTCTTCTTCTACTTCTTTGTTTGCATCTTTTCCCAAGTGTGTCTGTCCTGGCAAGGATGCGAACCAATGTCTTTGGATTTTGATACAGAAGTGACACTTCACTAATCCATTCAACCATCTTCTTCTTCTTCTTCTTCTTCTTCTTCTTCTTCTTCTTTGTCTGCATCTTTTCCCAAGTGTTTCTGTCCTGGCAAGGATGCGAACCAATGTCTTTGGATTTTGATACAGAAGTGACACTTCACTAATCCATTCAGCCATCTTCTTCTTCTTCTTCTTCTTCTTCTTTGTCTGCATCTTTTCCCAAGTGTTTCTGTCCTGGCAAGGATGCGAACCAATGTCTTTGGATTTTGATACAGAAGTGACACCTCACTGATCCATTCAGCCATCTTCTTCTTCTTCTTCTTTGTTTGCATCTTTTCCCAAGTGTGTCTGTCCTGGCAAGGATGCGAACCAATGTCTTTGGATTTTGATACAGAAGTGACACTTCACTAATCCATTCAACCATCTTCTTCTTCTTCTTCTTCTTCTTCTTCTTCTTTGTCTGCATCTTTTCCCAAGTGTGTCTGACCTGGCAAGGATGCGAACCAATGTCTTTGGATTTTGATACAGAAGTGACACTTCACTAATCCATTCAGCCATCTTCTTCTTCTTCTTCTTCTTCTTCTTCTTCTTCTTCTTCTTCTTCTTCTTTGTCTGCATCTTTTCCCAAGTGTTTCTGTCCTGGCAAGGATGCGAACCAATGTCTTTGGATTTTGATACAGAAGTTACACCTCACTGATCCATTCAGCCATCTTCTTCTTCTTCTTCTTTGTTTGCATCTTTTCCCAAGTGTGTCTGTCCTGGCAAGGATGCGAACCAATGTCTTTGGATTTTGATACAGAAGTTACACCTCACTGATCCATTCAGCCATCTTCTTCTTCTTCTTCTTTGTTTGCATCTTTTCCCAAGTGTTTCTGTCCTGGCAAGGATCCGAACCAATATATTTGGATTTTGATACAGAAGTGACACCTCACTGATCCATTCAGCCATCTTCTTCTTCTTCTTCTTCTTCTTCTTTGTCTGCATCTTTTCCCAAGTGTTTCTGTCCTGGCAAGGATGCGAACCAATGTCTTTGGATTTTGATACAGAAGTTACACCTCACTGATCCATTCAGCCATCTTCTTCTTCTTCTTCTTTGTTTGCATCTTTTCCCAAGTGTGTCTGTCCTGGCAAGGATGCGAACCAATGTCTTTGGATTTTGATACAGAAGTTACACCTCACTGATCCATTCAGCCATCTTCTTCTTCTACTTCTTTGTTTGCATCTTTTCCCAAGTGTTTCTGTCCTGGCAAGGATCCGAACCAATGTCTTTGGATTTTGATACAGAAGTGACACCTCACTGATCCATTCAGCCGTCTTCTTCTTCTTCTTCTTTGTTTGCATCTTTTCCCAAGTGTGTCTGTCCTGGCAAGGATGCGAACCAATGTCTTTGGATTTTGATACAGAAGTGACACCTCACTGATCCATTCAGCCATCTTCTTCTTCTTCTTCTTTGTTTGCATCTTTTCCCAAGTGTTTCTGTCCTGGCAAGGATGCGAACCAATGTCTTTGGATTTTGATACAGAAGTGACACCTCACTGATCCATTCAGCCGTCTTCTTCTTCTTCTTCTTTGTTTGCATCTTTTCCCAAGTGTGTCTGTCCTGGCAAGGATGCGAACCAATGTCTTTGGATTTTGATACAGAAGTGACACCTCACTGATCCATTCAGCCATCTTCTTCTTCTTCTTCTTTGTTTGCATCTTTTCCCAAGTGTGTCTGTCCTGGCAAGGATGCGAACCAATGTCCTTGGATGTTGATACAGAAGTGACACTTCACTGATCCATTCAGCCATCTTCTTCTTCTTCTTCTTCTTCTTTTCTTCTTATTCTTCTTTTCCCAAGTGTGTCTGACCTGGCAAGGATGCGAACCAATGTCCTTGGAGATTGATACAGAAGTGACACTTCACTGATCCATTCAGCCATCTTCTTCTTCTTCTTCTTCTTTTCCCACCTTTATGTGAGGTCGATGTTTCTGGCCAGCGTTCTCCATCTACCTCTGTCCCACACTTCATCACCGGTTAATCCCTTTGATCGAAGGTCATCCTTGATACAGTCCATCCACCTTCTTTTTGGTCTCCCTCTCCTTCTCGTTCCTTATACCTCCATTTCCATCACTTCTTCTTCTTCTTTGTCCGCATCTTTTCCCACCTTTATGTGGGGTCGATGTTTCTGGTCAGCTTTCTCCATATACCTCTGTCCCACACTTCATCACCGGTTAATCCCTTTGATCGAAGGTCATCCTTGATACAGTCCATCCACCTTCTTTTTGGTCTCCCTCTCCTTCTCGTTCCTTGTACCTCCATTTCCATCACTTCTTCTTCTTCTTTGTCCGCATCTTTTCCCACCTTTATGTGGGGTCGATGTTTCTGGTCAGCTTTCCCCATATACCTCTGTCCCACACTTCATCACCGGTTAATCCCTTTGATCGAAGGTCATCCTTGATACAGTCCATCCACCTTCGCTTTGGTCTCCCTCTCCTTATACCTGTACATCTCGTTCCTTGTACCAGCAATCAAGATAGATTTCTTTTGATACCCAAAGGAATAAGTGAACTTGGTTTTAATCTGATCACTACCAATATCTGCACCTTTATAGCTTTTTAAATTTCTCAGAGTCCTCCTTCTCTCTTAGCCTATCAAAATCTAAAATGATGGTTCTGAATCCTTGTCAGAGCAGATGAATTAATCATGTGTAGTTCCCCTTTTGGGTATAAATCCCCTATCTAGGTCAAATCAATTCGGTTTTAATCATGAAGTATCTGTTGCTTGATATTTAATACACACATACACACACACACACACACACACACATATATATATATATATATGTGTGTGTGTGTACATACATACATACATACATATGTGTGTATACACATAGGATATATTTATATACATACACATATGTAAATATATAAAAATATATATATATATATATATATATATATATATATATATATATATATATATACTTTATATGAAAGTACATACTGTATACGGTATATGTATTTATATATATATATATATATATGTGTGTGTGTATATATATACATATATATATATATATATATATATATATATATATATATATACATACATAAATTGAAAAATAAATAATCCACACCTTCAACAAAATATTTCGTGGATATGTGACTTCCTCCGACCTAAAAGAACACCGCTGCGAGTCTGTGCAAATCTGCATCGCTAAAAGAAATGGACTATAGAGTATAGTGCCAAGTGTGTTTCATTAATGAGTATACTCTTGACTTGAAGACGAAGCTCCAAGAGCGGAGAAGGAAATCGGACAGACATAAGAATAGTGTGACGTTACGTTGCAATGACGTGTATGAATTCATGACCACTTCCTCCTTTCCCATAAGTTGAAAGTATACACACTGTGAATGGTAGATCGTTTATGCAAAGAAGGTGATAACTGTTGTAGGTTGTATGGCCGTTTTGTCATACATACATACATACATACATATACCAAAGGCACTTCCCCCAATTTTGGGGGGTAGCCGACATCAACAAGAAACGATACAAAAAAGGGGACCTCTACTCTCTACGTTCCTCCAGCCTAACCAGGGACTCAGCCGAGTTCAGCTGGTACTGTTTTGTCATATAAGTGAAAAAGATTTCGAAACCAGATTTAAATAACATAAATATAATGTAATCATACCATTAATTGGGAAAGAGCAAAAGATTTACTGTATTGTCAGGATATATAGTAATAAAACGCGAGAATTGAATACAAGCTACTCTTACTAAGGTTTAAGATACTGAACCAAAATATCTAAAAGAATGCATGAACAAACTATAACTCGAAACAAATGTTAACATAAGACACATGAGTGACAAACATAGGCTATCTGAACCAAGAACAAATCGTAAATTTGGTGAAAGGGCTTTTAGCTACTGTGCGCCTAGACATTATAATAAACTGCCAACTGAAATGAAGGACCTAAAGGGAGCAATTGAATTTAAGAAGAAACTAAAGACATTACTTTTCTAAAGATCATATGATTTAGAAGATGCTACAACCAAAGAATTGCATAAGTTATAATGAAAATGTTTCGTTAGATGATTAATATGGACCCGCCCGAGAAGTAGTTCACTCAACTTCAGTGGAGGGTTGGATTTAAACCCAAAACAAGCAAAACAAGCAAAGCAATATTATAAAATCGTGCAGAATTGATCAGCAGCTATAGCCCAGGAATGTATAAATTTGACGAACTGCTTGTAAGCAACGTATTTAGACATTAATCATTTTTAAACCAGCTGCGTAATAATTTTTATGTTTTTGTATTCTTTTCTTTTTTACTACTCTCGCAAAGGCGACCATGAAACTGTTACTAGCTTTTAGTACTACTTGGCCCAGAGGAGGAATGGCAAATTCGTTACGAAAGCCCCAGGTCAAAATTTCGTTTTCTGATCCTTCCTACAGCTTAGTGAAATTATATATACATACATATACACATGTAGTATATACGAATACAAACACATGCACATGTACACACATACATATATACATACTCATGCACATATACACATATACACACACAAAGATAGTAGGTTGGCTAAGGCACCAGCCGCCCGTTGAGATCCTACCGCTAGAGAGTTATTGGGTCCTTTGACAGGCCAGACAGTACTATATTGGATCCCTCTATGTAGTTAGGGCTCAGCTCATTTTTTCTTTGCCTACATAGGCTATACACCGAATAGTCTGGCCTATTCTTTCCACATTCTCGTCTGTCCTCATAAACCTGGCAACACTGAGATTACCCAACAATTCTTCTTCACCCAAGGGGTTAACTATTGTAGTTGTCCAGTGGGTACTTTCCATTTTTGGTTACGGTAGAAGAGACTCTTTAGCTATGGTAAGAAGCTCTTCTAGGAGAAGGACACTCCAAAATCAAACGATTATTCTCTTGAAATGGATAGTGTCATAGCCTGTGTACCAAGGTCTTATACTGACTTGAGTTTTCTTGCTTGAGGGTACACTCAGCACCCTATACTATCTTATTTCTCTTCCTTTTTTCCTTGAAGTTTTTATAGTTTATATATGAAAAATTTATCTTATATTGTTACTGTTCTTAAAATATTTTATTCCAAGTGTACATTACTTCTCTTTTATTTTATTTATTACCTTATTTCCTTTCCTCACTGGGTTATTTTCCCTGTTGAACCCCTAGGCTTATAGCATCCTGTAAGGACAGTGAGGCAAGCTTCACCAACGACAACTGACAGTTTATTCAAACAAACGTGGGAATATAATACAGGGTGCGGACGGAAAAGTAGTACTATATTCCCATGTATGTTTGAATAAACTGTCAGTTGTCGTTGGTGAAGCTTCGTCTCATTGTCCTTACAATCCTGCTTTTCCAACGAGAGAGAGAGAGAGAGAGAGAGAGAGAGAGAGAGAGAGAGAGAGAGAGAGAGACCTTCCCCTTGCAAGGAAGCATAAGGAACTTTTTACTCTTACGACTTGCTCAAAACAATTAGACCAAGCTCAATAAGATTTCGGATTCATTGTTCATGTGAAGGACCAATGTCAGTTGCAGGCCAGAATAGCCCAATAACGTAATCGGTTATAACAATAAACAAATACATATGACAGATAAAACAAATACATATGACAGACAAATCATAGGGCCTAGACGCACCGTCAAAAAGCCCCTGTCCGGAGAGAAGCTCCGGGCAATCTAAAGAAGAAGAAGACAAATCAGTCTCCCCACAAAGTATGGTGAAAGGGATAAATGCGTTTACTGATCATATGAAACTTTTCTCTATATGCTTAATTTCCCATCTAAGTGCAAAATCATCATACCAAATAATAATACGTCCATTATTTATGACCTATTATTAAAAATTTCCCCTAGATTACAGGAAGGATTTGTTATGGTGGACTAACCTAATTTTCATACTATATTGACTTGGGCCATAGAGCTGGCTCATGTGACAAAAAATTCAATATATATATACATATATATATATATATATATATATATATATATATATATATATATATCTCACAGGCTACGGTACAGCTAATTTAAACTAACCTAAGATGAAGGCTCGTTTCTAAGAAAAGAATGCATGAACAATGTATTTAAGCTCCCCAAGTAACAATCTGCATGACATACCAACAGAGGATAATCAGTAATGTACTTTATCCCTTTCGTTCTCCCTCTCCCATTCCTAGCAATAGTAAGAACGATTAAAGAAAAAAGAAGTATCTCGCAACTGTTCAAGGAAAGTGTTGCTATTCTGTGGAGCGTTAAATTAGAGACAGGAATGGCGCCTTAAACCTTGAATAAAATTCACAGTGCTTGGACGGAGCTTACTGTTTCTTCTCTGTATGAAGACAGCTGATGTCCTTCCCATTGTCTAGAATTCTGGAACTCTAGATCTTATAAGATTACTCTGGTATTTCTAATTCTTTTTTCACTATTTTAATATGAGTTATTTTTTTTACATCAGTTCTCCATATAACCTTGAAATTTCATCGACTAACCTAATTTTCATAGTATATTGACTTAAGCCATATGTGACCTCCTTGGCCACAGCGCTGGCTCAATATATCATATCTCACAGGCTACGGTATATATACCTAACTTATGTGCAACAAGACGAAACTTGACCTGGTTCAACATGTCAACTGTAATCTGAGCTGTGTAATTATTGTGTATTGCTCACTAAACTCAAAATAAACAGTTTAAGAAAGTATCTTCCGAAACAATAGAAAAAAAAACACACGAAAGAAATCGAAAGTTCTTCATTACCCATAGACTTAGATAGCATAAGATATGATTACATTTAAATGGAAAAGTACAAAATTCATTCATATTATTAATTAACAGTAGATGTCATAAGCAGATCTGCGTCCAATAAACAAACACAATGTAGGCCTACTTAAACACGGGAGGTTTATTTAGTCACAGAGTTACAGGTAAAGGGAAGTACTGTAACCGCATGCTCGAGAGAAGAGACTGCGTGTTTAATTTCAACATTTTAAATGGTAAAGCACAACAATCACAAAATTATTAATAAAAAGAAAATGACACCAACATAGATTTGAACAATTGATAGGCACAATATACATGAAAATGAAATTTACTTAGAGAAATAGAAAAAAAAATGAGTAGTATCCACCTACCTGGGTGGGTGACGAGACCGTCATGAACGCGGTCGTTCTTTCTGTACATTTAGTTAGCCAGAACGACCCTTCCCGGCATTATTTGCTTTAATAACTTTAGCTATTTAGATATTTAGCTAGGGATTCTTATATTATGTCATTGTTGTCGTGGATTTGGCTATTTATATCGAGCCTCACGAGTGCTAGGCTTCCTAGCCTAGGCACCTACACACTTCATGCATGATATAACCTTCCTGGTAAAGTTTTATTGAAGCTCAGGCAATATTTTACACATTTATGATATTACTTCCTTGTTTTCCATCGATTTTACACATTTATGATATTACTGCCTTATGTTTTCCATCGATTTTACACATTGATATTACTGCCTTATGTTTTCCACAGGACGTCATGGCTATCTCACCCAAAAATAGATTTTTCGCTTCGCTCAAAATCCGTTATTTTGCCCGGCACACAACACAACAAAAGCAAAGTAGACCCGTTACTGGAGGTAACTCCATATATAGAGCCCGATTTCATAGCTCTCTTTTGACACGTTTCCTACTGTACGACACAAGACTTGAGTTACTTGACCTTGTATAGCAGAACTAACTTGACCGCTTCTTTGATGGGAACAAAGAATTTGCATTCATTAGTTACCACTGGTTTCTAGTGTTGATCATTATCATCTTGATTTAAATAACTGCAATGTTGGTCTGATACAAAGAAAGCTAGTGACATTTTATTTGGCGATGTATAGGTCTACGGAATTGGGCTTTTTAGACAGGCATTACACCACATAAAATGCATGACATTTATATCCCGTACATCGTATAATAGCTTATTGCTTTGATACATTAGTTATGTCTATTTAAATACCAATACATTTAAACTAAGGAATTTAACACAGAAAACGTTATTCTATATATTTTATAATCATGTCTACGAATCAGAACGAGACCAGACTTCAGTCCTAACGGACTTTTTCAATGTTCAAAAGGTCATCTTATCTTGCAAATTCCATACAGCTTGCCGCCACTGTTGACCAAATTAACCTATAGCCATCTTCAGCTCCCGTTTTAAGTTCAGACTGAATTTCAGAGTTCATGACGTCTGGTGCTTTACTTGTGTTAAGTTTGAATGGTTTCCGAAGTTAGTTTGAATTTCTAGTTACAGTATCAAGTAAAGCTTGGTTCAGTCCAAACTCACACACATCATCAGCACTAGGTATG
>NC_090743.1:118481090-118483590 GCF_036898095.1 Palaemon carinicauda | reverse complement strand
TACAAAAAAAGTCCTTTGTCAGTGACATAGATATCATCACAAGGTTTACAAAAAAAGTCCTTTGTCAGTGACATAGATATCATCACAAGGTTTACAAAAAAAGTCCTTTGTCAGTGACATAGATATCATCACAAGGTTTACAAAAAAAGTCCCTTGTCAGTGACATAGATATCATCACAAGGTTTACCAAAAAAAGTCCTTTGTCAGTGACATAGATATCATCACAAGGTTTACCAAAAAAAGTCCTTTGTCAGTGACATAGATATCATCACAAGGTTTACAAAAAAAAAAGTCCTTTGTCAGTGACATAGATATCATCACAAGGTTTACAAAAAAAGTCCTTTGTCAGTGACATAGATATCATCACAAGGTTTACAAAAAAAGTCCCTTGTCAGTGACATAGATATCATCACAAGGTTTACCAAAAAAAGTCCTTTGTCAGTGACATAGATATCATCACAAGGTTTACAAAAAAAGTCCCTTGTCAGTGACATAGATATCATCACAAGGTTTACAAAAAAAGTCCTTTGTCAGTGACCTAGATATCATCACAAGGTTTACAAAAAAAGTCCTTTGTCAGTGACATAGATATCATCACAAGGTTTACAAAAAAAAGTCCTTTGTCAGTGACATAGATATCATCACAAGGTTTACAAAAAAAGTCCTTTGTCAGTGACATAGATATCATCACAAGGTTTACAAAAAAAGTCCTTTGTCAGTGACATAGATATCATCACAAGGTTTACAAAAAAAGTCCTTTGTCAGTGACATAGATATCATCACAAGGTTTACAAAAAAAGTCCTTTGTCAGTGACCTAGATATCATCACAAGGTTTACAAAAAAAGTCCTTTGTCAGTGACATAGATATCATCACAAGGTTTACAAAAAAAGTCCTTTGTCAGTGACCTAGATATCATCACAAGGTTTACAAAAAAAGTCCTTTGTCATTGACATAGATATCATCACAAGGTTTACAAAAAAAAAAGTCCTTTGTCAGTGACATAGATATCATCACAAGGTTTACAAAAAAAGTCCTTTGTCAGTGACATAGATATCATCACAAGGTTTACAAAAAAAGTCCTTTGTCAGTGACCTAGATATCATCACAAGGTTTACAAAAAAAGTCCCTTGTCAGTGACATAGATATCATCACAAGGTTTACAAAAAAAGTCCTTTGTCAGTGACATAGATATCATCACAAGGTTTACAAAAAAAGTCCTTTGTCAGTGACATAGATATCATCACAAGGTTTACAAAAAAAATCCTTTGTCAGTGACATAGATATCATCACAAGGTTTACAAAAAAAGTCCTTTGTCAGTGACATAGATATCATCACAAGGTTTACCAAAAAAAGTCCTTTGTCAGTGACATAGATATCATCACAAGGTTTACAAAAAAAGTCCTTTGTCAGTGACATAGATATCATCACAAGGTTTACCAAAAAAAGTCCTTTGTCAGTGACATAGATATCATCACAAGGTTTACAAAAAAAGTCCCTTGTCAGTGACATAGATATCATCACAAGGTTTACCAAAAAAAGTCCTTTGTCAGTGACATAGATATCATCACAAGGTTTACAAAAAAAGTCCCTTGTCAGTGACATAGATATCATCACAAGGTTTACAAAAAAAGTCCTTTGTCAGTGACATAGATATCATCACAAGGTTTACAAAAAAAGTCCTTTGTCAGTGACATAGATATCATCACAAGGTTTACAAAAAAAATCCTTTGTCAGTGACATAGATATCATCACAAGGTTTACAAAAAAAGTCCTTTGTCAGTGACATAGATATCATCACAAGGTTTACAAAAAAAGTCCTTTGTCAGTGACATAGATATCATCACAAGGTTTACAAAAAAAGTCCTTTGTCAGTGACCTAGATATCATCACAAGGTTTACAAAAAAAGTCCTTTGTCAGTGACCTAGATATCATCACAAGGTTTACAAAAAAAGTCCTTTGTCAGTGACATAGATATCATCACAAGGTTTACAAAAAAAGTCCTTTGTCAGTGACCTAGATATCATCACAAGGTTTACAAAAAAAGTCCCTTGTCAGTGACATAGATATCATCACAAGGTTTACAAAAAAAGTCCTTTGTCAGTGACATAGATATCATCACAAGGTTTACAAAAAAAGTCCTTTGTCAGTGACATAGATATCATCACAAGGTTTACAAAAAAAGTCCCTTGTCAGTGACATAGATATCATCACAAGGTTTACCAAAAAAAGTCCTTTGTCAGTGACATAGATATCATCACAAGGTTTACAAAAAAAGTCCTTTGTCAGTGACATAGATATCATCACAAGGTTTACAAAAAAAGTCCTTTGTCAGTGACATAGATATCATCACAAGGTTTACAAAAAAAGTCCTTTGTCAGTGACATAGATATCATCACAAGGTTTACAAAAAAAGTCCTTTGTCATTGACATAGATATCATCACAAGGTTTACAAAAAAAAAAGTCCTTTGTCAGTGACATAGATATCATCACAAGGT
>NC_090743.1:118411090-118476090 GCF_036898095.1 Palaemon carinicauda | reverse complement strand
AGAACCATCCCGTATGGCTTTGTCCATGCAGGACATAATGAGCATGGAAGTTTCCTTGTCAGAAGGGGAGGTCTTCCTGCTCAACGCTCCCAAACACCAGTCCAAGAAGTTAAAGACTTCGAATGCTCGAAATACTCCTTTCATTAGATGGTCCATATCCGAAGGAGTCCAACAAATCTTGGAGCGTCTCATGGCCAGCCTGCGGGGAGAGTCTACCAGACTTGAGAAGTCGCCCTGGGCAGAGGCAGGAACTCCCAAGCCGAGAACTTCTCCCGTGGCATACCAGACGCTAGATCTGGAAGCAAGCTTGGCCGGGGGAAACATGAAGGCTGTCTTCCCAAGTTGCTTTTTGGACTGCAACCAGTCTCCCAGTACTCTTAAAGCTCTCTTGGACGAGCGAGCGAGTACGAGCTTCGTAAAGGCCGGTGCGGATGACTGCATGCCTAAAGCGAACTCAGAGGGAGGCGAGCGTGGTGCTGCAGACACAAACTGATCAGGATATAAATCCTTGAACAGCGCAAGCACTTTCCAAAAGTCTAAGGAGGGAGGCGTGGTCTTGGGTTCGTCGATGTCCGTGTGATGGTCGTCAAGATGTGCAGCTTCGTCATCATCAGAGAGTCCATCGTCTGAATGTTGAGGAGGAAGCGGCAAAGGAGTAGGTAAAAGCTGGTCGGCTGAGTCCGGCAGCACGGGTGCATGCGTGGCTGCACTGGACCCAACGTCATGGAACTGTTGGTCAGTCTGTGAACTGGCAACAACCATAGCTGTGTGGGGACGCAAGGCGTCTACTCCTGACTGCGGTCGAGTAGCGGAAACCACAGTGGGTTGCGGAGGTTGACGCACAGTGTCAAAACACGTCAACTTAACTCCACCCTCCTGTTGTTGTGGTAACACGCGAACGTCAACGGAGGGTTCCGTGCGTCGGTGAACGTCAACATGCGTCTGGCAGGGTCGACTGCGCATGGGTGGTGGAACTCTCACAGCTGGAGTGCGGGAGCAGGCAGCCTCAGCGTCTACTGGGCGCACAACCGTGGTTGGTTGTAGGCTAACGGGTGCAGCGTCAACCTTCTCCGCACGATACTCCTGCATGAAAGAAGCTAACTGAGTCTGCATAGACTGTAGCAAAGACCACTTAGGGTCTACAGCAGCAGGTGCGGCAACAGACGGTGTTACTGCCTGTTGCGGTACCACTTTGCCTCTCTTAGGAGGTGTGCAGTCGTCGGAAGACTGCAGCGAGTCCGAACTGACCCAGTGGCTACACCTGGGCCGTTGGACTTGCGCGGAAGGGACCTTGCGTTTAAGAGGCCGTGAGACCTTGGTCCATCGTTTCTGGCGTGAAACCTCTTCCGCAGACGAGGAATGAACGGGCTCACTCGTCTTCTTGTGGGTGGGGCGATCTAGGAAAGATACGTCCGAAACCACGGAGGGAACGTCTGTCCGCTGATTAAAGCCTGTCGAACCCTTTGGTCGTACGACATTGCTTCTCCCCTGGGCTTGGGAGCTTGCAAGAGGTCCCGGACTGGGAGGACGATAGGCACGAACAGACGCACCCTCATGCGTAACACTAACACTTTTCACTGCACTAACACTCACTTCACTTCCCACTGCACTTTTACCCTTCAACTCCCTGACGTCAGCCATGAGTTGGTTGCGGTCACTCGCCAATGACTCGACTCTCTCACCCAGAGCCTGGATGGCACGCATCATATCTGCCATCGAAGGTTGATGAGTGCTAGAAGGGGGGTCGGGAGTAACCACTACAGGGGAAGGAATAGGTTGTGGGGCATGGGGAGAGGAAAAATCAACTGAGCGAGACGAACTCCTCCTGACTCTATCTCTCTCTAGCCTACGTGAATATTTCAGGAATTCTTGAAAATCGAATTCCGAAAGCCCAACGCATTCCTCACATCGATCTTCCAATTGACAGGTTTTACCCCGACAATTGGAACAAATGGTGTGCGGATCGATAGAGGCCTTCGGAAGACGCCTTGAACAGTCCCTAGCACTACACTTCCTGTATTTGGGGACTTGAGAAGGGTCAGACATCTTGAATTAGTCAAAGGGGGGATTCAAAATCTATCCAAGTCGTCAACAAATAATCCAAAATTCAATAAAAGAATGCAAGGAAGTATTGAAGATAACCTCTGCACAGCGAAAGCTAATAACCAGAAATGAATACTTCACCAAATAACGTGAAAATCAATCCAGAAAGCAACAGCGTATTTAGTAGGTCTTGCCAGTGGCACGACAGAGAGAAAAATTGGTTCTGTGTTTACTGGGAGTACTTGAGTACCTGCTCGACAGATGGCGCTGTTGATGAACACCCCCTACCTGTATAGCGATCGCTGGCGTATTTTGTCCTTAGGTTTTTCTGTCGGGCAGCAGAGCTGACAGCTATATGATCACCGGCTAAGTTTAATATTGAAAAATTTGGTTTTATTATAGAACAATTCAATATTAGTTAGGACATTGGAACTCACATAGTTGAATAGATTTCTGTAGAATACAAGTTTTTTTTAAGCCAATATACTACAGGCAGAAACCTATATTATAAAAGTTACACATTTTAATGAAAAAAAAATTCCAATTTTGTTCCTTTTGTTCCCAGTAGTTCAGAAAATCAATGACAGATTGTGCTTCTGTCGTAAGTTACTTGATCGAACAGAATAAAGGGCCCAACATTTTATATTCAAAACATATTTGTTATTTGTTTTTATTATTGGAATTTACAACATAATTATAGCTCTTAATTTACTTATCATGGTAATAAGGAAAGGTTTGGATAGAAATGTGTTTGATATATCTAGTCTGATAATTAGAAAGAGAAGCCGGGTCCACATTTGAAGAGAGGCTGGAGCGCAAAGCTTTAAGTTACCACTTTGTTAAGTTTGTATAACTGATGATTAACGGCAAAATACTAGCCAATGGGACTAACACAAGTAGCGAAGCATGTACTGCTTGCCAGAACATAGGAGCAATGAGATAATGTTTAACCCTTTTACCCCCTGGCTATTTGGAACTTTCCAACCCTTAACCCCAAGGGTTATTTTTTTCAAGCACATTTTGCAGTATATTTCTTTTAAAATTGCTCTAACAGCCTTAATTTTCATCATAGAGAGGTCAGGTTGGTCTCATTCTCTTGGAAAATGCCTTAAGTTTCTCAAAAAATTATCAAAAATATGCAAAAAAAAAAAAAAAATGTAAAAAGCAGTTTTTTGCAAGGACGTACCGGTACGTCCATGGGGGTAAAGGGATGAGCTTTGTGAAACGTACCAGTACATCTTTTGGGAGTAAAAGGGTTAATTGCGAGCAAAGTGACCTATATCATTATTATTATTATTACTTTCTAAGCTACAACCCTAGTTGGAAAAGCAAGAGGCTATAAGCCCAGGGGCTCCAACAGGTAAAATAGCTCAGTGAGGAGAGAAAACAAGGATATAAGAGAATTAATCAAAAATTAAAATAAAATATTTAAAAACAGTAACAATTAAGATAAATGTTTCATGTATAATCTATAAAAACTTCAACAAAATTAGAGGAATAGAAATATGATAGAATAGTGTGCCCGAGTGTACCCTCAAGCAAGAGAACTCTAACCCAAGACAGCGGAAGACCATGGTACAGAGACTATAGCACTACTAGAGAACAATGGTTTGATCTTGGAGTGTCCTTCCCCTACATGAGCTGCTTACCATGGCTAAAGAGTCTCTTCTACCCTTACTATGAGGAGAGTAGCCACTGAACAATTACATTGTAGTAGTTGACCTCTTGAGTAAAGAAGAATTGTTTGGTAATCTCAGTGTTGCCAGGTGTATGAGGACAGAGGAGAATAAGTAACTAGTCCAAACTATTCGGTGAATGTGTAAGCAAAGGGAAAATGAACCGTAGCCAGAGAAGAGGATACTATGTAGTACTGTCTGACCAGTCAAAGGATTCAATAACTCTCACGCGGTAGTATCTCAATGGGTGGCTGGTGCCCTGGCCAACCTAATACCTATAGCAGAGCAAATACCAATAAATGATTAGCTAAATTAAATAAGGAGGTATATGAAATATGATGGACACTGCTACGAACGACTTCATAAAAGATATGATGAAAAATCACTTTTCCTATGCGTCCGGAAGTCCTGGGAAACGAAAGCTCCAGTGACTTGACCGTGTTTCATTATTATTACTGATTTTATTTTTTATTACAATTACTTTTTTTATGATAATGACTGATGGAAGCAACAAAGTAATTTAAATATCATAAAATTAGACTGGTATACAGTAAGCCTATATCTTAAAAGCCTTTCAAACGCAATTGATGATGATAACTAGCGCAAGGCCAGAGGTTTCCAGTTATGGTATTCAACCCACAATAACTAAAAAAACTATGCGTTTCCACCTGAAATCAATATAAGGAGCCTATGTACAGTAGTTTGTTAGGACAGAGTGAAAACCCACATTTTACCAACAGATATAAGAACATCACCTAACCTAATGTTCCCCACCTAACCTAACCTAATTTTCTCCACCTAACCTATGAGCCATCTTTTTATATATTTACTCACAGGGGCTAATCCCCCGGGACACCCCTTAGACTGCCCTACTCTTATCTTACCCTATCCCAACGAACTACATTCACGCCAAATATAAGAAATGTTCATAATACTGTAAATTACATGAATGTCTTATTTCCTACATACTGGTTATTGTACGGTTCTATAATTTTACCTAATATTTCAGCGAATCACTTTCTATTTGGTGTTTCCCCATCCAAAAATCCTGGTTTCCCACTCACATCCCCTTAATAGTTTTATTACGGGGGACTGGTAGGGAAACCCATGAATAGGTGGTTTTCATCAATTTTCATGGTCAGAAATTGAGGAAACCCCAGATAATCAGTTGATTAGAATATGGTTCATGCGTTGGTAGGCTATAAATTAAAATAACATGTATTTACCACTTGTTATGTAGGACTACATCACTGATCCAATAACTTTAAATCTAACTATTCTCAGGTAAACTAATATTCCTACTGAGTTTTTTCCATGGTATACAACTTACCTGTTATTTTGTAATAGATTGTTCAATGTAAAGTCTTAAATGTGGGCCTTTAAAGAAATCATGGGCTTTTTATGGATACGGTAATTAGATTCAGCACTGCATCACAGGGACAGACTGTATTGGAGTTGACAGGAACTGTTCACTGCAGTCACTGGCGTAGAATTCAATTTTGGCTTTCCTTTTTATTTACATTTTTCGACAGTTTTAGTTGAAAAACAACGAATATTAAATGGGGAACTAGAGTCTATGAAGACTGAATCAATATTTCAGCTTAAATGAACATTTTAAAAGAAAATGTCACTTTTATGTTCTACACTATCTTCTTCTTTCCCATCGTTACCAATACATTAAGGGGCGATTGCCATCTTTGGTTTAGTTTTGAACACTTTTATGCTCTACAAAATACTCATAACTAAACTAAAGCTGGCAAAAAATGTTAGATAAAATGTCTTCACTTAATATCATTTATGCTATGAAATGATCATAGACAATTATTTTCTTTAATAACATTATTTATTGTTTCCTTTTTAATTAAAACAGGAGTGTGTTGATATTAAAAAAACAATATTCTATTATTCATGACATGGCTATTCCTCTAAATACTGTGAAATGGACTACCAGGGTTTGAAAGCAAGTTGAAATATATGATTTAACTTCTAAAATTTACACCCTTCACTGACGAAGACAGGTTGGAGAAACTCCCTCTAGTTGTTCTATGAAAAACAATAGAGAAGCAAGTATTTTGAGGAGTGGGCAGCTTGGAAATGGGGAATCTGTGGAAATGTAAGTCTAACTACACACAGTAATGATAGTAGTAATGATAATAACAATAACAATAAATAATAATAATAGTAATAATAATAATAGTAGTAATAATATTAATGATAATAATTAATAATAAATGATAATAATAATAATAATAATTATTATTATTATTATTGTTGTTATTATTACTTGCCATGCTACAACCATCCTTGGAAAAACAGGATGCTACAACCCCAAAGGCTCCAACAGGGAAAATGGCCCAGTGAGGAATAGAAATAAACTACAAATGAAAAATTTTGTTGTGGAAAATAATATTGTAAGGACACCGATCCCTTCGTCGTCCAGAAAATCGACAAACTACTTATTTATTTAAATTCTCTCTTCGCCACACTGTGGTGTCCTATGTATATATATTCCGCTCTACCAGAGCTACATTTTGATATATGTATCGTTTCATGACATGTTTTTGTTAACCCATAATTCATATATTTCTAAGTGTAAGAAAACGTAGGATTACATTGGCGCCAAGTAATCCTACGTTTCCGTCCGCACCTTGTTATGTATTTCCGTGCGCATTCAAATAAAGTATCAACTGGTGACCCCGGAGTTGAAAGTAGCATCAGCGGTTTTGGCTTTGCCATTAACGGACTTATTACGGCCGTGCTACCTTCTACATACTCCATTACCTTAGGCAAGAACCTGCTTTTGGTTCTCCCACACTTCGGTGAACGTAAGGCAGTAGGATGAGCTTAACCGACATATCAACCTCTCACCTCTTCGCCGACTCGTCGTCTGGCCACGATGTAATAAGCAACACGCCCATCGCACCCAACGGCCTTGCCTCCACGCCCAAAGTCAAACTGCCGCCCTTTTCTCAACACAACACCGCTTCCTGGTACCTGAGAGCGGACGTACTCTTCCGCGTCGCTAGACTCAGCGACTCCTGCGCCAAGGCTGACATCGTTCTCACCTCCATACCTGAAGAAGTATTCGACAAGATTTCCCCATGGCTCGACGCCCAGGCCGGCCAAGTTTCATACGACGACCTGAGAACGAAACTCATCGGTATCTACTCCCTCTCCGTCTCAGCAAGGGCACAGAAAGTACTGGACCTCGCCGGCAAGCCCATGGGTGACACCTCTCCTGTCGAGGCGTGGGACGAGCTAACCGGCCTGCTCATGCTCCCCGAAACAGACAGCAACGGCCGACGATGTGAGATTAGCTTATCTCGCGAGATCTTTCTTCGACGCCTACCACAGGACGTACGGGCCCAATTGACAGACGCCGACACGCTCCCGATGAACGAACTCCTGTCGAAGGCTCAGAAGCTCCACGAGGCCTCCAAAGCATCTCGCCTCGGAGCATCATCGTCAACACCGCCTCCGTTCTCCTCCTTCAGCAGCTGCTCTTCCATAGACTCCTCGGCAATGGCCCTCGAGGACGACGAGATCAACATTCTATCAAGAAAGAAACCACCGCAACCGACGCGACCAAGCCCTAGGCCTAACCCAGCATGGTGCTTCTACCACCAACAGTTCGGCAGTGACGCCAAGAAATGTAGAGCACCATGCAGTTTCCCTAGAAGACGACGCCAGAAGCATCCACCTGCCACCATCGCGGCCGCAGTTAACCATAACAAGATTGGTTTCTGTATCCTCGATACCATTTCCAACCGTAGACTCATGGTGGACACCGGCGCAATGCAGTCAACGTTCCCTCCTTCGAAGTCCGACCTAGACCGTGGTCCCGACAAAAACGCTCCCTCACTCATCGGCGCCAACGGATCTCCCATACGGTGCTATGGAATCAGGACCCTCAAGATATCTATCATGGGCCGTTCGTATTCTTGGCCCTTCGCTATCGCCAACGTCAATCGCCCCCTCCTCGGTGCGGATTTCCTCGCCCACCACGGACTCCTCGTCGATGTCGCTAACAGACGTCTCATCGACACGGGGACCTGCCAGTCTCGCGCCCTAGAACATGGCCCTGCAACAATGTCCGTATCCGCCGTAACAACGCACCCCTACGCCGACCTCCTACGAGAGTTTCCCGAGGTTTTCAAGCCCGAGCTCCGACACTCGCCAGGTTCCCCGTCCAAGCATGGCATCTACCACCACATCACAATGACAGGACCTCCCACTCACGCCAAATTCCGCTGCCTCCCACCTCAGAAACTGAAGGATGCCAAACGCGCCTTCGAGGACATGGAACGCATGGGTATCTGTAAGAAAGCATCGAGCCCCTGGGCATCACCCCTGCACATGGTTAAAAAGCCGGACGGGTCCTGGAGACCTTGCGGCGACTACAGGCGCCTCAACCTCATCACAACGCCCGATCACTACCCACTGCCCAACATGCAGGACCTAACGAACGCGTTGCACGGCGCAAGGTTTTTTACCAAGATGGACCTTCTCAAGTCTTACTTCCAGGTCCGCGTATTCCCGGAAGATATCCCGAAAACTGCCATTGTAACGCCGTTCGGATCCTACACCTTCGCATACTCAACCTTCGGTCTACGCAACGCCGGGGCAACCTTCTAACGACTAATGGATAGCATTCTGGGTGACCTACCTTTCTGCGTCTGCTACGTCGACGACATCCTGATATTCTCGAAAACCAAGGAGGAACACCGGGGACACGTCCGCACCGTCCTAAAGCGCCTACAGGAGAACGGCCTAGTCGTACGCTTTGACAAATGTACGTTCGGTGCGGAGGGAGTGGATTTCCTTGGTCACCGTGTATCCTCGCGCGGGATAAAACCCATGACAACCAAAGTCGACGCCATCAGGAAGTTCCCAATACCTACGACCATTCGCCAACTTCAGGAGTTCTTGGGAATGGTCAATTACTACAGGCGCTTCATCCCCAACATCGCACAAACCCTGTCACCCCTCGACGACGTCCTGAAAGGAAAAGCAAAAAAACTCGAGTGGGGCTTGCCCCAGCAACAGGCATTCGCTCGGACGAAGGATGCCCTTGCGAATGCCACCACCCTGGCTCATTTCGACGACAACGCGCCCCTGCGACTAACGACCGACGCCAGCAACGTCGCCTGCGGGGCTGTGCTTGAGCAACTCGTCGATGGTTCTCCTCGACCGCTGGCATTCTTCAGCAAGAAATTGAAACCCGCCGAAACAAGATACAGCACCTTCGATAGGGAACTCCTCGCCGTCTACCTCGCCGTCCGCCACTTCAGGCACATCTTAGAGGGTACCCCCTTCACGATTGCAACGGATCATCAACCCCTCGTCCACGCCTTCACGAAATCAACGGACGCATGGTCATCCCGACAACAACGTCATCTCGCATCAATCGCCGAATTCGGGTGCACCATACGTTACGTCCCAGGAAAGAAAAACCCAGTCGCGGACGCCCTTTCAAGGATTGAAATTGACGCGATCCACCTGGGAATCGACTACGCCAATCTCGCAACCGAACAACGCACCGACCGAGAAGCACAGGTTCACCTGACGGAGCCATCCGCGCTCAAGATAAGTGCGGTTCCCCTCGGACCAGCAGGAGTAACTATTCTTTGCGACACCAGCACGGGCCGCCCTCGTCCCTGGGTACCAGCCTCCTGCAGAAGGAAAATATTCGATATCATCCATGGACTTTCGCACCCCTCAGGACGCACCACCGCTCGCCTTCTGTCTGAAAAGTTTGTCTGGCCAGGGATAAAAAAGGACGCCCGGGAATGGGCGAGGTCATGCATCAACTGCCAGTCAAGCAAGGTCAGCCGTCACACCGAATCGGGGGTGGGCGATTTTCCCCAGCCAAAAAGACGTTTCGGACATATACACATCGACGTCGTGGGACCATTGCCCCCTTCTGGATCCGCTCGCTACCTACTTACGATCATCGATCGCTCCACGAGGTGGTTGGAGGCATCGCCGATGACCGAAGCTACGACTCAAGCATGTGCCGAAGCCCTCCTGTCAAGCTGGGTGAGCAGGTTTGGCGTTCCTGACGACATCACGACTGACAGAGGCCCCGCTTTCCTCTCAGAAATATGGCTGGCTTTGGCGAACCTGATGGGGACGACGCTCCACAGCACCACGGCATACAACCCCGCGGCAAACGGCATGGTCGAACGAACGCACCGCGCCCTCAAGGCGTCCCTGATGGCGAGCTGCACCGACGGGGACTGGAAATCACGACTTCCTTGGGTACTCCTCGGCCTTCGCACCGCCCCTCGCGCAGACGGCAAACCTTCGCCCTCCGAAAAAGTTTACGGAGAAGCGCTCGCAGTTCCTGGCGAATTCTTTCCCTCATCAACCGACGACACGCAGCTGGATCACCTAAGGGATATCGCCAGGAAGTTCAGGCCGTGTCTCAAAACTTACCAGGATAGAACCAAGCACTTCAAGCCAAAAAGCCTGGATGACTGCGAGTACGTTTTCGTCCGTGTCGACGCTCATCGACAACCACTGACTAGACCTTATCGAGGTCCCTACCGGGTTATTAAAAAGACAACGAAAGCCTTCCTTCTCGACGTCCATGGCCAAGAGGACTGGGTCTCTATAGACCGCGTGAAACCAGCGTTTCTCGAAGGAAGCGACACCGCCTCCGCTGGACCTGGCAGACCCAGAGTTCCGCCACAAAACAAGCCGCCCAACGAAGGAAAAATCATCAAACGACGTCAAGATGAAGAGATCCTTACACCGACCGCCAGCGCGCCCCTCCGTTCAAAAACAAGAGGAACCCTCCGACGCCCGAAGAGATACGAAGATTGATCATCAGCCCTCTACGCCGCCCGATGTCTTGGGGGGGGAGTACTTGTAAGGACACCGATCCCTTCGTCGTCCAGAAAATCGACAAACTACTTATTTATTTAAATTCTCTCTTCGCCACACTGTGGTGTCCTATGTATATATATTCCGCTCTACCAGAGCTACATTTTGATATATGTATCGTTTCATGACATGTTTTTGTTAACCCATAATTCATATATTTCTAAGTGTAAGAAAACACACATATTTTGGCGGGCACTTCAATCTAACTTGGCGCCAATGTAATCCTACGTTTCCGTCCGCACCTTGTTATGTATTTCCGTGCGCATTCAAATAAAGTATCAGTTGATCTTGGTGACGCTTGTCTCACTGTCCTTACAATATCTTTATTTTCCAGGAAGATTTACAACTCCTGTTCATCTTCCATCACTTGGTACAACTTTAGACTCACTCATATGTATAGCAGCATACTCTACATGGACATGAAGTCTGTTTCCTTGTGCAATTGATATAAGGTGTTTGAGAAGAATTCATTTTCTTCTGAAGGATATGTGCATTGCCACTATTCATATATGTATGATATACTGAATTGTGTTATAAAAAGACGAGGAGAAATAAAAAGTGGTCTTCAATGACTTCATAATCCTGAGCAAAATGCTAGAATAAGAATTAGTAGAAAATGCTTTCTTGAACTACTTGTAGTATGTCATGAAAAGCTGACAGATGAACTTTTGGAACTAGAAGCTCAAATAAAAATGGAAGAGAAATATGTTAAGTAGAAGCGGAAGTGGTTGAAGGACCTAATAAGGGATTAAAGACTAAAATAATAGTAGAATCCTTAAATCTAATTGTGGAAGGCCCAGCAAGCAGCTCAAAATATGGGAGCCTAACACTGAATGGTCTTTGATATGTACAATGACCATTCACAATGTAAAGCTTGCCATTAGCATGTTGACTCGATCTTCTTAGACCATTCAGTTGTGTAATTTATTCACCTCAACATTTCCTAGATATTGAGGGAGACGAACTTGCTTCAATAACACTTCTACCATCCAGTCTTCTACTGAGTGTGGTTCCCTACTGCTGCTGCTGCTGATGTGGTGGCTGTAAATTCATACACATTTCCTTGAACACGTTACTCTAACTGTTTTCTTAAATATTCTGGAGTATTGTGAAGGAGTGAAGGTAAAAGTGGAAGAGAAAAAGAGGGCTTTTGAAGAATGGCTGCAGAGTAATAGTATAGAGAAATATGAAAAATATAGAGAGAAAAAGGTGGAAGTAAAGCGCAAGGTACGTGAGGCAAAGAGGGCAGCTGACCTGAGGTGGGGTCAGGGACTGGGTCAGTCATATGAAGAGAATAAGAAGAAGTTTTGGAAAGAAGTGAAGAGAGTAAGGAAGGGCGGCGCAAGAATTGAAGAGACAGTGAAAGATGGAAATGGAAGGTTGTTAAAAGGAGAGGAGGCAAGGAAAAGGTGGGCGGAATATTTTGAAAGTTTGCTGAATGTTGAGGATGATAGGGAGGCAGATGTAATTGCTGTTCCAGGTGTTGAGGTGCCAGTGATGGGAGATGAGAATGAGAGAGATATTACAATAGAGGAAGTGAGGAGAGCACTAGATGAAACGAGAGTAGGAAAAGCATCTGGTATGGATGGTGTGAAAGCTGAGATGTTGAAGGAAGGGGGTGTGACTGTACTTGAATGGTTGGTGAGATTGTTTAATGCAAGGTCTATAGAATACGAGGTCTACCCACGCGCAGGTAAATTGGGGGTTAGTGGGGATTAGAGGGGTAAACGTTAAGTGGGGGTAAGTTTCGTGACGTCACAGAACTCCATTGGCCCGCGAAAGAGTACCATTCAGCATTAGCTTGCTTTGCAAAAGTTCAGTTTTCTTCATTATCCCGTTGAAAATAACATTTCTATTTCAGAAAAAAATTAATATTATGAGCTATTTTGATGACTAAATTTCGTTACAAAATACTTCCTGTGAGAAAGTTTTTAAGGAAAATGGTTTAAAAAGTCGCATATCAGAAAAGAACAAATATTATCCAAATCCTTTATGGAAATATTGTTTCACCAAATGTACAATTAAGCAATGTGCATGCATATTTAGATACATTTCTAAACTAATCATTTACTAATGACTCAAAACTAAATCTTAAAAATATCTATTAAAATAAAGTTGTACAAACACATAATAGAAATAAGTGATCATGATTATTACATTTTACAATCTTCTAACTTTAATAGTTATTTTCCTTGCAGAAGTTATTTCTTTTAGTTAATATTATTATTCTAAAAATATTTCGTCAACGAACAAAATAAGTGACTAAAAGTGGTAATCCCATTTTATTGGGAATATCTAATGCTATTTTTTACTACTCTGTGATAACTTTTATTTTTTTTTTTCAATATTCTTTATCGGATCAGTAAATTCTTTTGATGCCTTCACTAATTCCTTATTTGCTGAGCTAATTATACCTGCCCACGAATCGTCCCCCTTTAATACAGATTTGTGCATTAGGGAAACTTGAGGGCAATGGAACCGGCGAAACAGTCTAGACCTTTCTATTTTGCATCATCCATATGTCCAATTATCAACTTCCACTATACTTTTTGTAACATCATTTCCTTCACCGTCGCATTCATCGGGCAGACAAAATATCATCGCATATAGCCTTAGATCACGTTGTAGCGATTTTTCATCTTTATCTTGAGAGAGAGAGAGAGAGAGAGAGAGAGAGAGAGAGAGAGAGAGAGAGAGAGAGAGAGAGAGAGAGAGAGAGAGAGAGAGAGAGAATTATTATCAAGAATATAAAAGGTTCTAGCTGTTAAGTTATCTATTTTGCAATTGGGATCTGTATTATATTTTGACCTTATAAGGTAACTGTCTTTCTCTAATAGATACTATTTAACTGTATCTAACGCTAGGTGCTGATAGCAGACTTCCATTTATCACAAAAAGGTAAGGAAATGTTCAAGTCCATCTTGATTCATTCTATAAGTCAATAAAATGATTTATTAAATATAATTTTCTCCTTTTTAACAATATTGGCAAAGATTCACAAGAAACTGCCAATCCTATTTGGAATGAATAAAGACAATTATTTCCCATTAGCTTCAATGATTTTACTCGGTGTCTTGCAATTGATGAAATCATCCTGATTTTGTAAGATCAACCCGTATTAATTTCTGAACATCTTTGTATCGTACGGAACTCCGTAGATAAATTGACTTATTTCTTCCCAATGCTTATCTAAAAATAATCTTTTGCTACAGAAATATTTAAGCGATTTCGTAATTGTTTCTAATATCAATTGTACAGCTAATTTTATATTCATACGCTGAAAGCCACTGACATTTATATGTTTCTCCAAATTTATGTGATATTTTCAGATCACTTTTACATTATAAGTTCCCTTAGCGAAGAGCAGTGGACAAAATCACCGTCACTTTGCTGAAAGCCATTATCAAAGAAATTGTTTCTTATTAGTATCATGAGATGTGGAGCATCAGCAAAGACACAAACAACGCGATCGGTGATGCTGGATTTTCAATCATCGAATTATGCACAATTATGCTTAGAGATTTCCATAGACTACCGTTGGTAGGACCTAGGTCGTTAAATATAAACATTACAGGAAAACTCGCTAGTTCTATCTAAATGATAGTATAATTTTTAGAGCACAAAGAGTATCTGAATCTTAGTCATAACTACATTTTTAGGCAATGATGCCTTCATCAAATCATTAGGTGGAAACACGCTCAAAATTATTTGTGATTTGTCCTTAAATAATTTGATAACGGTCTTTAAAATTTATGGTTCGACATCCAACATATACTAACACAACTATTTAACGTAGAAATGGAAGAAAGATTGAAATATTGAACATCAGCTTCCTTGTAAGCAAACTGTAAAATAGTAAATACCGGAAAACAAAGGCTGGTAAATCAGACCACGGGGCGGTGTGACGTCATCAATAACCGCATGGCTAGCCTGCGCAGTAGAGAACACAGTTTGGGCCGCTGATGGGTAGACCTTGTATTCTATAGACCTTGGTTTAATGTGTGTTTTGTGTTGTCAATGGTACCAATAGATTGGGTCTGTGCATGTATTGTACCACTATATAAGGGTAAGGGAGATGTGCATGAGTGTTGTAATTCAAGAGGTACAGTATTAGTTTGTTGAGTGTAGTTGGAAAAGTGTATGGTAGAGTACTGATTAATAGGATTAAGGATAAAACAGAGAATGCAATCTTGGAAGTACAGGGTGGTTTTAGAAGAGGTAGGGGTTGTATGAATCAGATTTTTACAGTCAGGCAGATATGCGAGAAATATTTAGCAAAAGGTAAGGAGGTGTATGTTGCGTTTATGGATCTGGAGAAAGCATATGATAGAGTTGATAGGGAAGCAATGTGGAATGTGATGAGGTTATATGGAGTTGGTGGAAGGTTGTTGCAAGCAGTGAAAAGTTTCTACAAAGGTAGTAAAGCATGTGTTAGAATAGGAAATGAAGTGAGCGATTGGTTTCCGGTGAGAGTGGGGCTGAGACAGGGATGTGTGATGTCGCCGTGGTTGTTTAACTTGTATGTTGATGGAGTGGTGAGAGAGGTGAATGCTCGAGTGCTTGGACGAGGATTAAAACTGGTAGGCGAGAATGACCATGAATGGGAGGTAAATCAGTTGTTGTTTGCGGATGATACTGTTCTGGTAGCAGACACAGAAGAGAAGCTTGACCGACTAGTGACAGAATTTGGAAGGGTGTGTGAGAGAAGGAAGTTGAGAGTTAATGTGGGTAAGAGTAAGGTTATGAGATGTACGAGAAGGGAAGGTGGTGCAAGGTTGAATGTCATGTTGAATGGAGAGTTACTTGAGGAGGTGGATCAGTTTAAGTACTTGGGGTCTGTTGTTGCAGCAAATGGTGGAGTGGAAGCAGATGTACGTCAGAGAGTCAATGAAGGTTGCAAAGTGTTGGGGGCAGTTAAGGGAGTAGTAAAAAATAGAGGGTTGGGCATGAATGTAAAGAGAGTTCTATATGAGAAAGTGATTGTACCAACTGTGATGTATGGATCGGAGTTGTGGGGAATGAAAGTGATGGAGAGACAGAAATTGAATGTGTTTGAGATGAAGTGTCTGAGGAGTATGGCTGGTGTATCTCGAGTAGATAGGGTTAGGAACGAAGTGGTGAGGGTGAGAACGGGTGTAAGAAATGAGTTAGCGGCTAGAGTGGATATGAATGTGTTGAGGTGGTTTGGCCATGTTGAGAGAATGGAAAATGGCTGTCTGCTAAAGAAGGTGATGAATGCAAGAGTTGATGGGAGAAGTACAAGAGGAAGGCCAAGGTTTGGGTGGATGGATGGTGTGAAGAAAGCTCTGGGTGATAGGAGGATAGATGTGAGAGAGGCAAGAGAGCGTGCTAGAAATAGGAATGAATGGCGAGCGATTGTGACGCAGTTCCAGTAGGCCCTGCTGCTTCCTCCGGTGCCTTAGATGACCGCGGAGGTAGCAGCAGTAGGGGACTCAGCAGTATGAAGCTTCATCTGTGGTGGAAATGTGGGAGGTTGGGCTGTGGCACCCTAGCAGTACCAGCTGAACTCGGCTGAGTCCCTGGTTAGGCTGGAGGAACGTAGAGAGTAGAGGTCCCCTTTTTTGTTTTGTTTCTTGTTGATGTCGGCTACCCCCCAAAATTGGGGGAAGTGACTTTGGTATATGTATGTATGTATTGTGTTGTAAGTTTCCTTTTCTCAAGAATCCTAGATTTTGATATTCTTGGTTCCACTAATGCAGTACCACCCAAACATGGCTGAGTCCCTCATCAGGCGAAGAGGAACAATGAGAAGAAAAATAACCCCCTTTTTTTGTTGGCTACCTCCCAAAATTGATGGAAGTGCCATGGTAAATAAAATAGACCAATGCAAGACCATATCTTATAACAAAATAAACAAATTGTTGGATTACAATTTTGTTAGAGCCTTACATTTTGAATTTAGTAAATTTTTATGAAGTTTTGTCATATTAAAGTTCTAATGCATTCATTAGGAATGAGCTCTCCAACCCATATTAATGAGTTGAGAATGTAAAATCTATGGTCTGATTAAACTAGTTATCAACATTAATAAGAACGTCATTTACTCCTCATATAGGGAGTTGGCAAACAGCCTTCAGACTATAGCTAAAAGTTAATTTTCTTTCAACACTCAGCATATCAAAATGTCCCTTCTCATTTTCAGTACAGATCACACTGGGTGCAAAAGTTTACTTACCCTTAGTATGTCCTTTGGATGTAACAGATCATAATTAATTTCTGTACCCTGTTAATTTTCCATAACATTTGTCAGGTTCTTTTATTTTTCTGTACTATTTGTTTGGTTCCGGATTTCTCTCTGTTTCTGCCAAGATGATCCACTAACTTTAACCTTCAAATAAAAATAGAAAGACGAATCCTACTCAAGGATGCTTTAAGAATACATACACAAGAGAGATTTGAAAATAAATTATTGGTGCCTTTGTCTTGTACATGTGCATATTACATTCGTTCTATACTGGTAATAAATATATTTCAACAACAGCACATTAAAATATAATCTTTACAAGTGAGAAATAAAACATGATGTGATAGTAAACCTTAGCTTAACTACAATAGACACCTTCAGTTTCTTTTCACCATCAACTTAGCAAGAGTTTCTTCCTTCGATTGTTCGAATACTCTAATGTTCTTAAACTCAAAACAACCAACCATTGAATCCATCTTAATATACTGTACCAAACTTTTGGAATCTGTTGAAATTACATGAAAAGCATTAAGGAGACTTACATAACTTAATGTACATCATGAGGGTGTTACAGAAGGATGTACTGTATATAAATATAAAAATAAATAAAAAAATTAGACAACAACACATTACTGGATTTAGTTAAATCATCTGCTTGAATGTATGATTTGAAAGTCAAGATGGGATGCATTTGGTACAATATGTTTCTGATATATTTGGAAAACCTTTGCCGAAATAATTTTGCAAATTTATATTTGTTAATAGGATTTACTTTAAATTTAATTGGAGTTTGTTTTATGTTGAAAATAATTTTTATTAAAAAAAGAAATGCATTGAAAGCCAACTGAATCAATAATACATAAACTGCAAGTAATAAAAAGTTTAAGATGATACAATGTTGCTAAATTGACTGTGACACAGCTCAATTTTGCAAGACGTATTTATTATGAAGGATATTTTAACGAATGCATTAAAATCTGTTGATTCTAATAATAAATTATAATGTATAAAATACATAATTGAATTTATCACATAAAAAATCCTTGGGTTACATAGTTTTTAAACAGTAAAATCTAAATATGCAAAGGCCATGATATAAAAATTTTCATAAACTGAAGACAGGAGGCAGTAGGATATGTCGTAGGAGCACAAATGAAACGGCTTATAATATGTTTTTGAAATGTAAAGATATGAAAGAGTCTAAGATATGTTGAGTAGTAGGATTATGAAGATATGAAATAGCTCAAGATATGCAGCTGGAATATGAAGATATAAAAAGTCTAAGGTCTGTTCAGAAAGTTATGAAAACAGTTCAAGCTATATCTTGAGACCATTACTATATTAGACAGTTTTAGATATGCTGAAGGTAAAAGAGGCACAGAATGGATGTGTATTGGGAGATATTTTTTAAGGGAAAGAATATTGACAATTGCTGGGTCAAGTCAGAAGAACAAGAGGAAGAGGGGCAGGTAATTGTATTTAGTAAGAGGCAGAAACATGTCTCCATGGATTATAATCAAACAGTTTATTATCATGTGGTTGAGTCCCACCACTAAATCAAACATCTAGATTCCTATGGCTGGTTTAAATGATTTGTTATTAAACTGGAATTAAACAAAGTAAAAGAAGTCTTGACATTTTGGTGGGACAAGGAGACCAATGAAAATGGAGGGAAAGCAATAACCTTTGGGGAGAAGCATAGGGGCTACTACCCAGGATATCCTCCTGGAAAGGTTGGCGAGGCGTTTTGATGCTTCGCATTTTTCAACAAAGCAAAGTTATAATAGAGTTACTATACTTGATGAGAGAGCTTCACGCTCTCTGATTAAAGTAAATAAAACCTCAGGAAAGGGCGACCTGTTAGGAATGAGAATTACGATCAACCTATTTTGGTAAGCTCCGTTACTTTCCCACTGTATCAAATGACAATAACAATTGCATAAAATCACTACTACAATGTTAACAAGCCTTCATATAATATTTCTATGGTAAAATTTCATGAAATATTTCAGATCAAAAGGAAGGGTTTTAGCAACTTAAGATTCTTTTTACAAAATAATTAATGTTCCTGTAAACATCAAGTTTAAAATTTCTTCCTTACAGATACATTTTGATCAAATTGAAATATCATCTATGCAAAGCACTCACAATTGAATACACATATGTACTTCATTTAAAGTGAGTTGTGAAGCCATCACAAGGGGAAGATTTCTATGTGAAATTTCACTTATTTTCTATTAGTTTTGTCGCTGAGTAGGCTTAATAGGATCTGCTTTAAACTGTATGCTAACTGCCAACAAACTATAGCTTAGCATTTATTTTCTGAAATTGACAAAAGACATTGCATACAAGGTACAAACACTGCACAAATATTATTATTGTACCTTATTAACATAAATATTTCAACAAACCACATGTTGTTCCTTGTGAGAAAGAAGAATAATGTACACTGCGTTTTCCTTTTGCATGGCAACCAGTTTAAACATTTTACAAATTACTACAAAAATAACTGGGGACCTAATGTTCCAGTAAGGGTCTTCCTTATTATTAGAAATAATGCAGCATTAGTCTGTGTGCTGTTTTTAAAATTTACTCAGATGATATTTACTTACTTTTTATTGAGGCCATGTGGCAATCTAAAGCAATTTGCTTGGGGAAAAATATAATTTGCTTAAAAAGATTAAAATAAACAAATATCATTTACACTTCAATTCCAAGGCCGACATCACAAAATAAATAAGTGATGGATTTAATAGATTACATGAATTGGCCACAATTTTTCAAACGATATCCAAACTATTTTGTTTTGAAATCAAATTACTGTACATGTTTGGAATTTGAATCAACACCAGGATAATCTATGACTAAAGAAGTTATGTTTTCCTCTAGTGTGTAAGTAGTTTTTCATACAATTATGTCACAGAAGGTAAACAAATTAATATTGATTAAATTTAATGTTGAACCTGCAGAAAGTTATTTCAACCCTTTAACTTTTTAATGTTTCAAGCTTTTTGGTGAATCACAGCAAATATTTTTTTCATTATCAGAGTCTAGTATGATGACATACTGTAATTGATCACATTTTGAGTAATTTCTCTGATAAATTACCGTTCAGTTTGAAACAATCTTCTAAAAAACAACACAGCATCATTCACACATGTCAACTCTCAATGCTACCAAAAAGTGGAGAAAAATTAAGTAGATTCAACCAGTGAATTTAAAAAATAGAAAGTATATATGCCCTATTTATTACAATATTAGATATAGAAAGTTTTTCACAGCAAACGTCTGATGAACTGTGTCTTCAGTAATTAATAAGACCAAACACCTTCTGGTACAACTGTTTGCCTTGGTCAAATGGAGAGTCACCAATGCAAAGACATGAATGCATTTTGGACTAAAAGTCAGTAGTGTCTGCTCAACATAACCAGTCTAAGAATTTCTAATACTAAGAATTTGCATGTTTCACATCTCCATGCCTTTGCACATGAGGAAAATACAGTGAAAAACAACTCAATTCTAAAACTTGAGCAGAGTACTGTTTTAGCATTTCAAAGACACATGAACCAAGAGGTCAAACCCATGTGCAACTTTATGTACTGAGCAAGGACCTGTTCATTTGAGAGAGAGACTTATAGCAACATATTCTCAACAAAAGATGCAATTTAAGAAATCCAGTATTGTTTGGATATATTAAATCACTGTAGCTTTTACATGGTATTGGAAACTTCCAAGAGTCAAATTCCAATGAATATCTGGCTTGGCATGTTAATAATTCATAAAAAATCTAGAAAAGATATTGGTGCTTTTCTTATGTGACGAAACACTGCAAACAAGGATAGTATTAATCTGATGTTTTGGATACAGTTGAACTCAATAAAATAATTACATGTCAGACAAAGTACTACTGTAGTTATTAGAGACTTCATTGGGTCTATTCTGATTTTTTATTAGTGTCTATGGCATCATAAGTAACAATAAAATAATTCATTGTTAGCAACAAAATCTTCGGCAACTTCACATTGAACAATTTTTGGCATCGAGCTGCTTTCCTTTTTGGGGCACTTATACTTGGAGCATTCTACTCTTCTAACTTTGTAGCTTGGCCAGTATTAACAGAACATAAGCTTTGTCTACACACATTATTACAAATAGATCACAATGATTAGAGGAGACATTTTGATGAATAACCCCAATAGGGTAGTAGAATGTTTAACAAATCACCAACCAGAGGACCACTGTGCAATACATTAATGAATTTCCTAGGAAGTTTGCAATACTACTTCTCAATTTTTCCTTTGAAATGAGGAAGCCCTTTACTGTGCTTTTAGTAGAACTAAATTTCAAGCCTATTTTTCCCAACAATGTTTCAAAGTTGAATAGTTATAAGATTCTTTTAAAGCTTCTACAGTTAATATAGCAACTTATTTCTGGCTTCACATAAATTCTCAGTATTTTAGCTAAAATAAGAAAGGTTACCAAAATAATCCTGTTTAAAATTACGGTACTTTTTTTTAATGCTGGACTGTAGAATTTTTTTTTCACACTATTTCAATCAGCAAATTTTACCCGTCCAGTCTTTTGCTTAATATATTGGTAAGGATTATCAATATCCCACACTTATGATACTAAACTGTACGGTATAATAATGAACAGCTTTTATTAGACATTATTATCATATAGTCTTATAATACAATACGTATATGTACAGTACTGTTGAATGTTACAAATATCCAACAATTCTAACACTGTACCACAATGACTATTTTTCAAGTCAAAATAATTTTGAATGATGTGGAAGCAGCGCTTGTGACAACCACAAAAATATAAAAAATTCTAATCTTCACCTAAATTAATAGATATTGGAATTAGTTTTTTCAAATATTCTTGGCATAACTCTAAAAGCTTTCAGTTCATTCTCTCTTAGAATGCAATATATAACGATGGTTCCCTATCATGGAGTGAAGCCATAATGCTTTTGTTATCTTAAAATTAAGACTTCCATCAGCTAAAATATGTTCTGCAGATACAACCTTCTTTGCATCATGAAGTAGCCTCCCTTTTATCAAGCTAATATTCTCAACAAAACCCTTTTATGTCCAAGTGAAAACTGAAGATTACTTTCCTCACAAGTACGTACTGGAAAAGTACATGATATACTGAGCGTGAGAATCTGCTTTCTCTATCTCCTGGCGAGAACTATCTTGGCCAAAAAAGCAAACTTTGATATATATATTGAGGCTTTCTTTCTCTCACAAGTATTGAAAAAGTATATGGAAATACTGTATGCAGGAATTGCAGACTCTCTGTATCTTTTGGTGAGGAGAAGTATCTTTGCCAAAGGAGCACACTTTAAAAAAAGAACATTTGAATCTTATGAGATTTGGCCGAACACAAAAAGACATCTATCTCTTTTGCATTACCTCCACTATTTCAGAATGTATTAAGGAAAGCGAAGAAGAAAATAATGTTATAGAATAAGTTACAGATGAGAGATTGGGATCTCAGGGATCTGTAAAATTATTGTTCACATCAAAGCATCTTTAGGTGCAAAGGCAAATTTTTTTATGACTATCCAAGTCTACATGAACCTAGGCTGACTTCAGTTTTTAGGGCAGATGTCAACCTTGAATGGGGAGGTAGGTACAACAGGCTCTAATAAATAATACCATATCAGTTAAAAATTTTAAAACCTTCATTAATAATCTCAATATGTGTGAGCACTGTTTCATAGTGAAGAGTGTACTGTACTGTACTAAAAACTACAGAAAAAAATCTGTTCAAGAACTGTTATAGCAATGTTTGAGTTTCCTCTTTGCCAGTGTCAAGACCACCAATGCCATTCTCTCTGGATCAAACTGTTGAGAATTTCCACAATAAGAGAAGAAAATTATTTTTTTCACCATTTCTTTCCCTTATTCAAGGCATTGATTTGCAAACAAAAACAGCTGCCTACCGGCCGTAACTTCATCTTTGAAATGATAATTTTTATGGTTTGACAATAAAAAAATACACATCCTATCTATATTCATAGGAAGCTTACATCATTCACTGGGCAAAATCATTTCAGTAATCTTAACGCCTCTGGTTACTAATATCTTTTGTAGTTGTAATCTTAACAATTGGGAAACCAATATCTTTTGTATTTGTAATCTTAAAACTCTGGTTACTAATATTTGTATTTAAGTTAGAGAAAAACTATGGTATATTAAATTATAGTACTCAGCACAGCTTAAATATTGTGCAACAATAGCCAAATAACATTAAAAATCAGAACCAAAACAAACTTTCCTATTGTACTTACTTTCATTAGATTTTCTGCCACTATAAAATAGAATTTCCACAACACGTGTACAGTATACACATGAGTTACTTTGCCTACATTCTAACCTCATATTCATTCACAATCACCTCATTAGCCGAACTTCCTTGAAACATACCAAGGGGCCAAACTCAGTCCTGTAATAAGAAGAAATGAAAAATAAAGTAAAACAATATAACATATTCAGAACTTCAAATAAATAGCTAGATATTTGTGAAAAGCTAAGTTTAACCAAACAAAAGGCTAAAATAAATAACTCTAAACATCAGAACTGTCTGATGTTTGTTAGAAATCACTATAACGTTAAGTAGTCTGAAACACAACCAAAACAAGATCAGTCTCGGCCCATTCACCAAACCTCTCTATTGGACTCGCATACCTGACTATCACGCAATTGTCATCACATCTCCAGGATTTGCTTAAAATAAATCTGTACCAATAAAAATATTCTATTCACAATAACAATATATGTAACTGAATAACTCATACATTGAGATGCTCATTACTATATCAAACAATAATAATGCGCTGCAATATACATACTAAAACCTATTTCAAATGACAAATGTGGAGGGATGATGATATGGGAAAAATACCTGGATACAATGTGATTAAGCTTCCCACTTCTTAAATAGCAAAAAGAGCCGAGCAATTGTGCTAATTCCCCTGCACCACACAAAGCATTCCACTAACGAAAGGATCCTAGGGGATATTAATTTGCTTCTGCATTTGTAACATTGTCGAGTCAACAGTTTCTCACGGCACTAGTGCCATGTCTCGTGTAACTACACTATAAGCTATTCCAAACAGGCATCAAAGTCTCATTGTATCTACGTCACTTGTCGTAGAGGCAAATGACAACAAGTACTCATTGACTACAGAACAAATTATAACCCACCATATTGTACATATGACGGCATTTAGTCAACCCGCTCCGGTGCGTGGGAGGAACAATGAATAATACTTAATATCTGAATATGTACACCAGCTTCACTGTAGGTTATGTACAACTAATCTACAATCTTATATGCAAAATATTCTTTGTATCTCTCAGGTAAAATCTTAATCCATTCAGTGCATTCAGTAAAAGTCACAGTCTTACAAACCTCATGGATAAAATATATACAGTAAGAATAATCAAAATAAAATACCATCATTAATGGAAAAGCAACTAGCCTACAATTTATGCAAAACTAAAAAACTATATTTTCTTGTGAATAGAGTAAATAAAAGCAAGTATTTTCCTTTCTTAAAAAAGAAAAGAAAAAGTAAAACACGTAAAAGATATAAGTGCAATACAGAGTAAAATATAAGAAAGAATTTCGAACAGGTAATTGCTAGAAGTCTGACAACATCATGAAACCCTCAACACATTTCCTCCACTTCAAATAACCCCTATCCACAAAGCGGACTTCTTGAAACAGGTTTAAAAGCACCTAATGATTCAATACGTGAATATTATTCATTGGCAATCCACTAAGTGTGCATAACAAAAAAATCATCTACTTACTCAAATGAAAATCAACTGTACCCTACGTTTTACAAATTTAACATGTTGATTTATCTTACATATATAAGGACACTCAGTGCTTTTACACCCTCACTGTTCCAAGAGCAAGCTATGATTTTCTCAGACGATACCTCTATCATTTTGTTGCGGTCGAAGTTTATTCCAAAAATTAAGTCTATGAACTGAAAATCATATCCCCATTCCACAATCAATCTTACTTATTTTTTACTTTTTCAATGACTTGTGCATTTATATAACAGTATATCAGTATTTTCTTATGAATAATATATGAATTTTGTTTAGTTTTGTTGACAATGACCGACAAAAACCAGTGAAATAAGTCCTTAGCTAACCAATTCATAATTCTGTAGGTAAGTTACTTGTGCACATCAATAACCAGTACGCATTATCGACTCCAGGCCATGTGACACAAAAGTCGTATGGGACTGAAATAATCCAAGTTTTATCTTGCCTTAACATTTTCTTTTCCTTATGAAGGTATATAACGTTCATAAGGTTTGACTCATCCGTTGTAACATATTTCCGAAATGATTTTATACATGAAGCAGTGCTCACTATCTGAGTAAATCTTATTTAAAGTGAACATGAATCAATGAAAGGTTTTTTTCAGCTCATTCAAAAAACTACATTATATTTATAAATGATTCTCACTGAAAAATCATAGCTTGGGAACGGTAAGGGTAGTGCATATCTGGCCAGGATTTATCATAGCCAAAATCCACTATAATTGAATAACAATACATTACCTATGAATGGCAGTCATCCAACTTTAGTAATTAGGGAGTTGAGCAGTAATTATGACCTCTAAAGTTTGGTAAGAGATATCACGCTGAAAACTGTACAATACTATCAAGTATGGTACTGTAATCAAATGAGATACATACTATACTACAGTATATAATGAAAATAAACCCAGTTTAGCTAGAGGATAACAAACCAACATTTAACGTGTGTAAATGATGGTTCGGCCAGAAGATCATGACATCATCAGGTTGAGCTAAATGAACTAGAAAATGCCTAGCAAACTTCATATCTGGTGCTTTGCCATTCAGTAGTAATGATGTCAAATCAAAATCAAATACTATAATGAAAATTGACAAATGATATTTCATAACACGACAGAACATCCAATGGTACAAAATTTGTAGCATATGTTGATTCCGCTACTTATCACAGTGTCCCTCCCTCTCTGACCATTGAATTGTGGACGCAAAAATCTACAAAATCATACTCGTAAATGTGCAGTGAGGAGCTAGATATGACGGTAACAAACACTGCCGCTGCTGGACGTTAGATTACAGCACGAGTAGGAACTAGTTTAACAACCATCTATTCATCTACGGGTTAGCTAAGGATGGGTTAAAGAAGTCCTGTATCAGTGTTTCATATTTCACGCAACAATGAGTTTGGATAGAGGCATGCTTGCTACCTTTATGGATATAGAGACATCTTTAATGTTTACATGTACATACTTGTGCTTCTTATAGACTATAGCGTATGCGTGCTAAGCTCTCTCTAGGCAAGGCAAGTTTTTTGCAACATACAACTGATAGTACACTACAATGTATCATGCATTACAATTGGGCATAATTCTGTATCATTATCAGCTATTCTATAGCGTATACTACGGTATAACAATACTCTAAGGTAATGGTTCAGAACCAATTGGCAATCAGAACTCAAAGTTGAGACTTTGAGGTCTAAAGTGAGCACCTTCTATTGAAAGGAAACCTTTGGCCACTAATAACCAAAAACAATATAAATCTATATCAAACGGTACAACAATTGGAAAAGAGGTCCCTCGTCGTAACTTTGAAGGAACTCACTATAAAAATGTACAAACAACTGGGAAAAGAATCATAGTTACTTGAGAATGAATAAAAATTACATTATAAAAGATGATATTCATATAACATTTGATTACATAAATATTCTATCATATACAAATATAGTCTTTATACTGTTCATATAGGATATATCACTGTAAACATGATACGCACAATTAAGAAAATATTGCTGTATCTCTGATATAATGTCCCTGACTTCATGGTACTCTCTTAGTCTTGGAAGGACTAAGACTAAGTTAAAAAGCTATCATCGTAATATTTCAGTGATTTTAATTTCTGGTTCACAACCATCTCCACCCACCGAAATACGAGTGCAGCCCTATTTGTCGAGGTTTACAGTTACGGTTTTCATTAGAGCAATATACAGTCGCACTATCAAAAACTATTTCATCCTTTCCTCGATGAATGGAAGCTGAAAGTGGTCATTGACTATAAAAGCCTTTCCTTACGGGTCTTCCTCTATTGGTTCCTGCTTGCGGGAAAAGAACTGGAAAAAGGAGCCCTTGCCCTGATCCTGAGAGCTTGAACGGAGAAATTCTCTCTTGCCGACTGAGCTAGTTCTCGGCAGGAAAAGATTACTAGAAGAAACAGTTCTTCGCTTGAATCTTTCTTGAGCAAATGCCGGTTGTGTTTTAGGTTGTTCCTCACTATTGGTTGGTGGCGCAGGCTTCTTGGAAAATAAATCGCTAAAGAAAGGTTTTGACTTCTGGCTTTCTTTACTGTCTGGTTCTCTTTCACTGAGCTGTGGGCTGCTGCAATTCAGTGCCTCTAAAGATTCTCTGGTCTTCATAGTCTGCTGCAATACCGATCCCCGACGTCCAACATCTGCGATGCTCTTCTGCATGAGGTCGGAAGACGATCGAGCTCTGCTTTTGGTGTCTTCTGAAATCTTCTTACTGAGATTATCATCAGAAGCTGCCATGAGAATGTCATCTGTGGAATATGAGCGAGTGAGAGGAGCATCCCGTCCGCAGAGGAGGAAACTATCGGAAGTTGAAGTTCGAAGGCTAGGTTTCTCCTGTAAAGCAAAGGAGTCTAGTTATCTTTGGGGTTAGTAGTTACCTATTAATAGTCTACCAATACAGATGTTAATAGTTCAAACTCTACACAGACTACTTACTGTACAATGCATTTTATTTTGACTCCTTTGTCATATTAACTTTCCTTTCAAGGTCAGTCTGTTGTTAATAAAAAAAACAACTCAACTTGAATATCTAACTAAGAAACTACAAACATGCTAAAGTAATTCCTGATTAGGTTATCAAACTGTTATTTTCCACTCCTGCAATCAACAACAAAAATTTTAATTATGAAAGCTTTTATAGAACATTTAACCATGTTAAAATTAAACACAATACAATATATCTACAAAGCAGAAAATAAGTGCAGTATATAACTTTGCTCTACTACTGAGCAATGGAAAGAACAAAGAGACAAGGAATGATATCGTTCCCCTAGACACTAATCAAAAGATCGAGAAGACAAAATAATTTCCACTGCAGAAAAACTGTCAAAATTACCAAAAATGATTAAAAGAAGCCTCCTCCATAGTTCAAAAGAGAGAAAAACTGACAAGACATAAAATATAATTACACCTCTTCCTCAGAGTATTACTAAAAGCCTCCACCATTCTGTTTCACTAATGTCCTTTAAAATCAAATAAGTATGAATTACATAACCATTGTCAAATAGGCATCAATTCAACATGCATTAATGTTATCGTCCCTCAAGAAGCTTTGAAATTAGACTATTCTAGAAGCTTGGGAAATAAAAAATACCAATCGGCCAAACAGGCTTGAATAACTAGGACACTGATCAATGATAAAAATAGCGTGCAAGTATTTGGCCCTCGTTGCTCTTCTTTTTCTTCTGTACTGTAGAGTAAAGTACTTCCATTTTCCCATTCCTTTCTCTCTGTTTCATCTAACATCCCTTTCCTAGTCAGGCCAGAGAACTCGAGCTACATTATCCTGCCTGATCATCAGAGTCTGCATGTCAGACATTCAAGTATGACTTATAAATAGAGGTTTGAAAACTATCTGAAACTGGGCTACTTTTGTTTTCCAGTGAAACAGTTCCTCAGTAACTTAACCTTTCAGTTGGGAAGTGATGCTTTTACAATCTTTTCATAATTATATATTCAATAACTTTATTCCAGTTTCTTTTTTGGGCTCAAGCCATGGCGTCCTGATGGAAGGTTCCTTATTGGTAGCTTCCTTGGGTATATAACTACTAAGATATTCCCAGAGAATTTAACCACAGGTTATCACAGAATTCTAACTTCTGGAGCAAGTATCCTAAAGGTTTCCCTTTAAGACATCGTATATCAACAGGGGACGCATGTATTAACGCGCCACATAGCTATCTGCACCCCACATAGAGTTAACACTTCGATATGGAGGGGCGGAGAATAGCTGGGGAGCCGTTCCACAGTTATACTCGTCCGTGGCTACTTTTGGTACTCGAAACGTAAACAAACGGGCGCCATTGCTAAATGACGTCACGTCCGTCCTCATCCTTCTTCTAGTAGCTTGCCTTGCTAAGACGGATTTTCCCTTGTGCTTTTTCATCGGCTTGCATCTTCGTAATGTCGCTACCTTCAGCCTCGCCTTCTTCTGGAAAGTTGAGTACCAGGTCCCAGTATTGTTTAAATAAGCTCTGACCGTAAAGTAACTTTTACTTTTCGAGATATTTTATGTTTTCTGGCAGAGCTGTGCTACTACCGGACATGCCATTTTATGGCGTCGCTGTTACCCTGCATGCGTTATTTAGCGAGCCTGAACAGCTTATTCCGGCCTTTTAACTAATTGATACTATTAGTTATTTAGTCTTCATAGCTAGGAACTTCATATATCGTGTTTTGACGCTTTTTTATAGGTCATCGCCTGACCCCATACTAGATCGCTAGCTTAGCCCCTAGGCCAGAGCGCCTATCACCAGTGTTCATGCATGATATATTCCAGTGATCCTAAATGTAGGACCCCTATATGCTCCCTTCACCCCCTGCCTTAGGGCATTCACTCTGTGTGGCCTTGCTCCCCCTACCACGTAAGGGGATCAAGTCCATACCAGAGTACCTATCACTTCTCTGTCCTCCCCCCTAAGGGAATGATCCCCCCTTAGGGTTGCGTCCGAGAATGAGGAACGGCCTGTCCTTCCTCAATTGCTGAGGTTAGGTTACCTGACCTTCCTTGCAATTGCGATACGTCTTCCAGCCTACCTAGCTTAGGGTTTAACATCCCTGCTCTAGGTTAGGCCTCGGGGGGAGCTAGTTCTGTGCCTTACTTGAAACGGTACCCATGCACCGTTCTCAGCCAGGTTGCCTACCTTAGGCTAGGGAGCGTCCTCCCTTCCTTGGTGGCCGCTTTGGTACAGAGCCTCCCCTATGGAAGACCCTTCTTCTTCTCCCCTCCCCCCCTATCCCTTGTATGGTCTAGCCTATACTTAGGTTAGCCTATACTCATCAGTCCCTTGTCCTACAACTCCTCCTTAGGGTGGAGTGACAGGGCTATCTTGAGTCCCTGTGTGCAGTCCGCTCTGGTACATATACCCTTCATAGTGTCCTATGGGGTTAGCCACTGGATGAGTTTTGTCCGCAGGGGTTCTCCCCCCTCTTGGGTGTTCCCTGGCCCTCCCTTGGGCTACTCTGGCAACTCTGGAACCCGGCCGCCTGCCGGCCCCCTGCCATTGGGTGATAGGGCTAGCCTCTATCATGGGTACACCCATTCAGGTGGGATGCTATGGGGTTCGTATCCTTACCCCTCCATCCCTCCTTCTGCCTCTTTTCCTGTCCTGGTGCCGGTCCCTTGCCGCCTCTACTGACGGCGATACCGCCCTCCCTTGGTGACACATTCCTAGTATCCTCCCTAGCCGACAGTCCTCCGTGTGTCGGAGGGCTTCCGCCTTCCGTCGGTGTTCAGCCGATGGCCTACCCTTATACCACCTAGCTTCGGTCGTCCGTCCCTCGGGCCGGCCCCCGGCGTGCCGGCATCCATTGCCGGCAGTCCGGATATGCTATATCCACCTTCCTTATCCTATGACCCTGTCACCAAGCCGGCAGCCGGAGCCTCCGCCTCCCGCCGGCGTGCCGGCGCTGTGCCGGCGGCCGCCATCCTGGCATTACTCCTGACTTCTCTATGTGTCTTCACTAATGCCAGAAACTCTGCTGGAGCGGCCTCCGGCGTGCCGCCGGTCTGCCGGCGCCTTCCGGAGACGCCAAGAGACTTGCACCTCTTCTCCCAGCTATCAACTCCATGCTGATAGCCCTACACCGCAACCAGATGGCTTGGCTACCCCAATAGATAGGTATTGTCTTACCGTTCTATTAATGGCCGTGCTGTCTTTTTGCATATCACAATTTTCCAGCATGCTGTGTGTATCTTAGCACGGCTGGTTGCCGGAAACCGTTGCCCTATGGGGTCTTCTACAACCCCCCCCCCATATTAATGGCCTGAGTGGTCTCAGTCCTAGATTTACATCTTAGGCAATTCCTGCTAGAATTACCTTCTGCCTCCCTGGCGATCTATGAAGAATTATGCCTTGTGTCCTCGGTCACAAACAAATTGCCTATTGATAAGGTTACGGTAACCAGCTGGGCGGGATACACAGAGTATGTGTCTATCTACTTCATTTCCGACTCCACTCTCTAACATTACAATGTTATTAATTATTTAAGATTAAGTTAAAGTTAACTTCTTAATATTTAACTTTAGAGTAATATAAGTCATTTGTATGACTTCCGTATACTCATGTTCTCTTTCTCTTACAGGAGGAGTATGTGAAATGTGACCACAACTTCTGTGGAGTGAAGCGCCCGCATTTCTACGGGCACACGGCGTGTAGGACCCACGCCCCTTGCGCCAACAAGAAAGGTGATCTGAAGTTTTGGGACCCGCAGCACTGTATAGTCTGCAAGGACCGCCTGGTCGAAGCGTTCGACAATCCTCCTTCAGCGGAGGTTAGGGACTCTTCTCGAGAGAAGCTACGCAAGTGGGTGCGTGGCTTCCAGAAGAACGCCACCGGACCATATCTCGCCACCGAAGACTTGAGGGCCTTGCTTTTCCCGAAGGCATCCCCAGACTCAGTGGTCCCCAAGGATCAGCTTCCCACCGTCCAGATAACGGTGGAACCGGATGTAGTCATGGCTCAGTCCATGCACGAGTGCCGTTTGGATGCCGACAACGCGGAACGTATGTCGGAAGTGTCGGAGAACACGGAGAGGAACCTCATGGGCGACGAACTGGACTATGAGGAAGATCAAGTGGAATACCCTGAGTCGGAGCAGGAGGTCGCTCCACCTTCCACCCCCACACCGACTCCTACACTGACGGATGTATCCCTCCCGTCTACATCTGCTACCCCGGATCCCGCCCCCTCCAACACCCAGGAGATCTTCAAAATGCTTGAGGCTCTCATGGATAAGAAACTCCGCGAGAAGCATGAGTTCTTCAGGTCCAACATGGGAAGTTCGAAGCAGCCGAAAAGGATTTCAGTAAAGGACCTCCCCGCATGCTCAGATACCAACCCCTGGAGGTATGCCGAGCACATGCCAATTACGACGGGCAAGATCTTCATAAGCGAAAAGGTCGGCTCGATCGCGCTGGAAGAAGTGGAATTCTTCCCAAACTTTGAGGCTTACCCAGACTGTTACGTCCGACTTCGATCTGAACCTGCCTCTAAAGAAGAGACCGAACCGAAGGAGGTTATAGTGTTCGATCTCTCGAAGGCCCAGGCTATGCTGGCCAATACAGTGAAAAGTAGGGGCTTCACCTGCTCAAAACTACCGGCGCTTAGCAAGAAGCACCCTACCTACGTCGCACCAGACGATGCGACCCTCCCCTTCTTGGAAAAGGCCTTCACTGCGGTGCATAAGGCAGTGGAAGAAGGAAAACCTTGTCCTGCACTGGAGGAGTGCAGACCCTTCTCCCTGACTACTCCCCCTGATGTTAGACACTGGAAAGATGTCCAGTCAACATTTGTGGTGGGAAAACTAGAACCTGACGTCGCTGGCAGTCAGTTTAACGAAGACCTCCCAAAACTTAATGACCATCTCCTTCATCGGGAACATGATACGAAGGAAATGCTCGCTGCATCTATGTCCCTCCAAGTACAGCTCGAAGTCATGGCCGGTGACACTAGGGTCCCTGACTACTACATGGTTCTCGCCAAAACATATTTGACGACCGTAGTAAAGGATCTGTACAGCTTCACGAAGGCTCGTAGAGCCTGTCGTGAATTCGTGTTCTCCAGTGCTACAGTGAGACACGAACCCTGGAGGCTGATTTCCTCCAACATCTGGGGTAAGCACCTCTTTCCCTCCTCCCTTGTGAAAGAGATCACCGACAAGGCCGCCACGGAGAACAGGAACCTTCTCCACAAGTGGGGCATTTCGAAGAAAAGGAAATCCTCTCAGGACGACGGCCCTCAACCTAAGAGGAAACCCACGAAACCGAAACCCCAGCAACGTCAACAGAGACGGCAGTTTCCGGGATCCGCTACTCCCCAAGTGGCAGCTCAGCCACAGCAGACCTTTCAACTGGTCACCCAACCGGTCTTGTCACAGTCGCCGGTCTTCACCCCTGCTTTTGAGCAACAGTCAACTACCTTTCGTCCCAAAGGTAGAGGCTCAAACAGAGGTGCAGGCAGAGATGCATCTCGCCGTCCCTCCAGAGGCAGAGGAGGAAAGGGAGCTAGCGGCCGAGGTAGTAAACCCTCGGGAAACCAGAAGCAATGAAGTGCTTCCGGTGGGAGGAAGACTCCGCCAATTCCAGGATCGTTGGACCTTCGATCCCTGGGCACACAGCATCGTCAAGAAGGGTCTAGGCTGGAGCTGGACTCAACCACCCCCAACCTTCCAGCAGTTCTTCCAACAGTCAACCCCCCTCCTGGAAGAATATGTCCTAGAACTCTTGAACAAGAAGGTGATAAGGAGGGTAAAGTCAACCAGGTTCCAAGGGAGACTGTTTTGCGTCCCCAAGAAGGACTCCGACAAACTCAGAGTCATTCTAGACTTATCCCCCCTCAACAAGTTCATAGCGAACAACAAGTTCAAGATGCTGACTCTTCAACAGATAAGGACCCTTCTGCCTCAAGGTTCCTACACGGTCTCCATAGACCTGGCGGATGCCTACTGGCACGTTCCAATGAACCACCACGCTTCCTCCTACCTAGGATTTCGACTCCAAAGGAAAAGCTACGCTTTCAGGGCCATGCCCTTCGGCCTCAATGTGGCCCCACGGATCTTCACAAAGCTGGCAGACGCCATCGTTCAACAGCTCCGCTTCCGCGGCGTCCAGGTGATGGCCTACCTCGACGACTGGCTAGTCTGGGCTCCATCGCCCGAAGATTGTCTAAGATCCTGCAACAAAGTCACCCAGTTTCTGGAACACCTGGGATTCAAGATAAACAGAAAGAAATCTCGCCTCTCTCCAGCTCGGAAGTGCCAATGGTTAGGAATCCAGTGGAATCTTCAGTCACACCGCCTTTCCATTCCCCAGAAGAAAAGGAAGGAAATAGCAGGGTCTGTCAAAAGACTGCTGAAATCCAAACGGATCTCAAGACGTCAGCAGGAACGAGTTCTAGGCTCTCTACAGTTCGCCTCAGTGACAAACCCAGTGCTGCGTGCACAGCTAAAGGATGCCGCGGGAGTCTGGAGACGTTCTGCATCCATCGCTCGAAGAGACCTCAAGAGACGGCTACCAAACAGACTTCGGTTACTCCTAAAGCCGTGGTCGGAAGCAAAGGCCCTGAAAAGGTCCATCCCTCTTCAACACCCACCTCCATCACTCAACATCCACACGGACGCTTCGCTGGAGGGTTGGGGAGGTCACTCCCACCAAAAACAGGCTCAAGGAACATGGTCTCCCCTATTCAAGACGTTTCACATCAACATCTTGGAGGCCATGGCGGTCCTTCTAACTCTGAAGAAACTCTCCCTGCCTTCCTCGATCCACATTCGTCTAACCTGGACAACTTGGTGGTAGTCCGATGTCTCAATCGCCAAGGCTCAAGATCGCCCCAGATAAATCAGGTGCTTCTCCCAATCTTCCGTCTGGCAGAGAAGAAGAAATGGCACCTGTCTGCAGTTCACCTACAAGGATTCCGCAACGTGACAGCGGACGCTCTATCTCGGACAAGCCCGATAGAGTCGGAATGGTCTCTAGACGCAAGATCCTTCTCCTTCATCTCTCACCAAGTCCCAGAACTTCAGATCGATCTCTTCGCAACGAGCGACAACAATCAACTTCCTCGATATGTGGCCCCGTACGAGGACCCCAAGGCAGAAACAGTGGATGCCATGTCACTGGATTGGAACAGGTGGTCCAGGATCTACCTGTTCCCTCCCACCAACCTTCTGCTGAAAGTCCTCTCCAAACTGAGAACCTTCAAGGGGACAGCGGCCCTAGTGGCTCCCAAGTGGCCCCGGAGCAATTGGTACCCCCTAGTCCTGGAGCTACAGCCCACGCTGATCCCTCTCCCGGGCCCAGTTCTCTCCCAGCAAGTACAGAAGTCGACTGTCTTCGCTTCATCATCGAAAGTCAGGGACCTTCATCTCATGATTTTCTCTCCCTAGCCGCGAAGAAGAGGTTTGGGATCTCGAAGAAAAGTCTAGACTTCCTCGAGGAATACAAGACCGAATCCACACGACGGCAATACGAATCATCCTGGAGAAAGTGGGTCTCATTCATCAAGGCAAAAAATCCTACGGAAATCACCATTGATTTTTGCATGTCCTTCTTCATACACCTTCATGGACAGGGCTTAGCAGCCAACACGATTTCTACCTGCAAATCGGCCTTGACTAGACCACTACTGTACGCCTTCCAGATTGATCTGTCCAGCGACATCTTCAATAAACTGCCGAAGGCATGCGCTCATCTACGCCCAGCACCCCCACCAAAACCTATCTCCTGGTCCCTGGACAAGGTGCTCCATTTTGCCTCCAACTTGGACAACGATTCGTGCCCTCTCAAGGATCTGACTCAAAAAGTTATATTTCTTTTTGCTCTTGCCTCAGGAGCCCGAGTCAGCAAAATAGTGGCATTATCAAGAGACGAGGGTCACATCCAGTTTACAGACTCAGGAGACCTTACCCTCTTCCCGGATCCGACGTTTCTCGCTAAAAACGAACTACCCACCAAAAGATGGGGCCCTTGGAGAATCTGCCCCCTGAAAGAAGATGCCTTTCTATGTCCGGTAGAGAGCCTCAAGGTCTATCTTCGTAGAACTTCTGACTTTGGTGGAGGCCAACTCTTCAAAGGAGAAACATCGGGTAGCGACCTGTCACTGAAACAACTAAGAGCGAAAATCACCTACTTCATTCGCAGAGCGGATCCTGACAGTACACCCGCAGGTCATGATCCTAGAAAAGTCACATCGTCTCTGAATTTTTTCCAGAGCATGAATTTCGAAAGCCTCAAGAGTTTCACAGGCTGGAAATCCTCGCGTGTTTTCTTCAAGCATTACGCGAAACAAGTGCATGAAGTCAAACATTTCGTGGTAGCCGCAGGTAGTGTTATGAAACCTGCACTTAACTCTGCATAGAACAGTGAGTTACTTGGGACTTTAACTCTTCGGGTGCCTATGTTGACCCTCGTGTGATACGTAGTGAATTCAGAGACACTTAGTGTTTTTTCATAGACTGTTCTTTACAAGGTGAAATGTCATAGTCGTCACATGAGTGCCGCATGCCTAGAGCATGATGTGTTTTTTTCCTTATTAAAGACTGACGTTCCTCTGGAACCTGTGCCTTCTAATAATTTGAAATTTTCTTTCAGATTCAAGAGCGAAGTCTTTCATTACTATGTACATTATAATTTATTGTAAATTAATTTTACATCCCTTATTGCATTTATTTACTATATTCTGCAATTGTGAAATAAAATTTCTATTTTATTACTTGTGCGTCTCAATCCGCTCCTACTTATACTATGAAATACATGGTTGTCATAGTTTCATTATCCCCTTTTCTTTTAAAAATGATGAAGAATAATATGTTCAATCTGTATTATATACTCACCTATGCTATGTAATATTCCTAACTGAATACTTACTTGCGCTATACCTTCGAGACCAGATCGTTCTCTTGCTACGAAATACAGTGCCTAACCACCACTTGTCTGTCATTGAGAATGTTCCTATATGAATATCAACCATTCTGTCTTGTCTCCGAGTTCTTCACGTTCTCCCCGCAAGGTGGGTAGCCCTTCGATGACCACTTTGATCTTCGGCATGGTCTGTTGGGACTTCTCTGCCAAGGGGGGCAGGAAGTTACATCCCCACGGAACCGCTATCGAGGTCACTATGCTTACCTTATTCAAAGCCCTCGGCACTTACTCTACAAGGGGAAATCTACCACGATACATTGATTCTCTGGTATTCTTCCATCAGGACGCCATGGCTTGAGCCCAAAAAACGGATTTTGAGCGAAGCGAAAAATCTATTTCTGGGTGAGATAGCCATGGCGTCCTGATGGACCCTCCCTGCTACTTTGTCCAGCCTTTCAGGCCCCACCCTGTCCTGCTGTATCATGGTGATCGGCAAGCAACTGGCATCAGGATGAGGACGGACGTGACGTCATTTTGCAATGGCGCCCGTTTGTTTACGTTTCGAGTACCAAAAGTAGCCACGGACGAGTATAGCTGTGGAACGGCTCCCCAGCTATTCTCCGCCCCTTCATATCGAAGTGTTAACTATGTGGGGTGCAGATAGCTATGTGGCGCGTTAATACATGCGTCCCCTGTTGATATACGATGTCTTAAAGGGAAACCTTTAGGATACTCGCTCCAGAAGTTAGAATTCTGTGATAACCTGTGGTTAAATTTTCTGGGAATATCTTAGTAGTTATATACCCAAGGAAGCTACCAATAAGGAACCTTCCATCAGGACGCCATGGCTATCTCACCCAAAAATAGATTTTTCGCTTCGCTCAAAATCCGTTTTTTTCTATTTTGAAAGAATATGATAATTGACCAGCTACCATAAGCAACATTATTCAAAGGTTTTTAATATCTATTAACATATAAAAGAACATCCTACTGTTTACAGTTATGTTTTGACTAGTACTGAGTTGAAAAAGTCAAATTATACCCAAGTGGTGATAAATTTAAAAATGACTAAAAATGCAAGTGAATAAGAAGTACTGCAATGGAGATATTATGCCCAAAATATTCTCTCATAATCCACAATACAATATACCGTGCTTTTCATCAAGCCCAAAGTGAATTCCAGTTTAACTCACTAAGAAATGCTTGAATTTGGCAAAGACCAAAAATGATTTGAGATTCCCACGTAAAAATCTACTGTAGCCTATTATATCTCGTAAAATTGTCTTAAGACTTGATAATCAAAATCATTTACTTTTCATGGATTTACAAACTGGATGCAATAATGGAGAACCTCACAAAATACATACATCCTAAAATCCTTTTCCAAATCCCACCAAATATTCATACCTTGCCTGTAACCAGTCTTGTATGCTTGTATGAAGAAACACTTATGCAAAATAATCAGCATTATTGATAAAAAAATTTCCATCAGTTTTCTTTCTAGATACTTGAAGAGAATCAGCCCAAATTTCAAACTATGCCATGCTTGTTCATCCTCGTTCAATACAGCATGAACGTACAGAGTTCGTAAGCAAATTTTTCCTTTGGTCCTCTCTTTGCTTTTGCCACTTAGAAGTTCTATAGACATTTAATAAGAAGCAAATACTAACCATTTTCCCATGCATAGACATAAAGCCTGGATAATCGGAAGCACTTTTCTTTACCCTTGGATCTAGGTCGTTGATCGGGTCTCGTGTTCTGATACCTAACAGCCGCAGAATGACATCCATTTTCTTGGCATAGTCCATGTGACCTAGAATTAGATATTATCAAGGTTAAGTTAAATTGCAAAAACTATAACTCTGCATTTCAATTTGGAATTTCTTAACATGACATTCATTCCAGGATCCTTTGGGAAAGTCTCATGTGTATCCAAATGCAGTAAAAGACTCAAGAGTTTTATTGTTATGCAATCTAGAATGAATTTTCCTTTTCTTCAACTTTTATTTTGAAAAAAAAAGCCTTTGGAAAAGTCCTATAATAATCTGAATATTAGGTAACTCAGTGGTCTTGAATTACATTACAGTCAGCCCTCGATATTACAGTACAAGTATGGCGATGAGTTACCTTACCGTGTATTGTACGTACAGTACTACACTTTTTATACAGAATATAAAGTTGTTAAAGTAGCAGGCATTCGTGAATTCTCAATATTCGCGCCTGTCCCTGCTACCTAACACTCCCGAAAATGGAGGACTGACTTTATACAGTAATACTCTACTGTAGCACACAAATTAGTACTGTATGATTTACATACTACCTTAAAACATCTGCTATTATAAAGAGGAATATGATTTACCTGTTACAATATCAGAGAGGTCAAAATTGAACATCCTTCGATCTTGCCAGTCAACGGGCGAGAGTCCCGCGATGCGCATCGTGCCAGTAGATGATCTGTACAAGAAACGAAGCAGCCAGTCTCCTGAGCAGTAGCCATTGATAATGCGTCCAGACACGACGTGACCTGAATAAACGTAAAATCAAGACGATTAAGTCAAAGTACATTCAAATTCTAAAAAAATTTATAATCCTCAGTCTTTTGATTACACTTATCCTGAAATAAAATACTGTAGGTCCTCAACTTACTAACATTCAGAGAAACAAGCATAAATCTAGCTGAAATTATAAATCTCAGATATTGTATCAAAAGTTCATCATGAAATGCTTTAATAAAACAATATGTTATTTTCCTTAGTAAAATAAATTTTTGAATATACTTACCCGATGATCATGTAGCTGTCAACTCTGTTGCCCGACAGAAATCTAAGGTCGGGATACGCCAGCGATCGCTATACAGGTGGGGGTGTGTACACAACAGCGCCATCTGTCGAGCAGGTACTCAAGTACTTCTTGTCAACAAGAACTCAATTTTCTCCTCGGTCCACTGGTTCTCTATGGGGAGGAAGGGAGGGTCCTTAAATTCATGATCATCGGGTAAGTATATTCAAAAATTTATTTTACTAAGGAAAATAACATTTTTCAATATTAATCTTACCCGATGATCATGTAGCTGATTCACACCCAGGGGGGTGGGTGGAGACCAGCATACATGTTAACATTAGAAGCTAAGTATCCCGTATTTCATTTTAGCAGTTATTCAAAATAACAAACATAAAATAAATAAGTACCTGGTAAGGAAGTCGACTTGAACCATTATTCTGCCTTTTTAAGTACGTCTTCCTTACTGAGCCTAGCGGTCCTCTTAGGATGCTGAGCGACTCCTAGGTGCTGAAGTATGAAGGGCTGCAACCCATACTAAAGGACCTCATCACAACCTCTAATCTAGGCGCTTCTCAAGAAAGAATTTGACCACCCGCCAAATCAAGCAGGATGCGGAAGGCTTCTTAGCCTTCCGTACAACCCAAAAAACAACAATAAAAAGCATTTCAAGAGAAAGATTAAAAAAGGTTATGGGATTATGGGAATGTAGTGGTTGAGCCCTCACCTACTACTGCACTCGCTGCTACGAATGGTCCCAGGGTGTAGCAGTTCTCGTAAAGAGACTGGACATCTTTGAGGTAAAATGATGCGAACACTGACTTGCTCCTCCAATAGGTTGCATCCATAACACTCTGCAGAGAACGGTTCTGTTTGAAGGCCACTGAAGTAGCGACAGCCCTAACTTCATGTGTCCTTACCTTCAGCAAAGCAAGGTCTTCTTCCTTCAGATGAGAATGGGCCTCTCTAATCAAAAGCCTGATGTAATAAGAAACTGCGTTCTTAGACATCGGTAAAGCAGGTTTCTTGATAGAACACCATAAAGCTTCTGATTGTCCTCGTAATGGCTTTGTACGTCTTAAATAGTACTTAAGAGCTCTAACTGGGCAAAGTACTCTCTCTAGTTCGTTCCCCACCAAGTTGGACAGGCTTGGGATCTCGAACGACTTGGGCCAAGGACGAGAAGGAAGCTCGTTTTTAGCTAGAAAACCGAGCTGCAAGGAACATGTAGCCGTTTCAGATGTAAAACCTATGTTCCTGCTGAAGGCGTGGATCTCACTGATTCTTTTAGCTGTTGCTAAGCAAACGAGGAAAAGAGTCTTTAATGTGAGATCCTTAAAAGAGGCTGATTGAAGCGGTTCGAATCTTGCTGACATCAGGAACCTTAAAACCACGTCTAGGTTCCAGCCTGGTGTGGTCAACCGACGCTCCTTTGAGGTCTCAAAAGACCTAAGGAGGTCCTGTAGATCTTTGTTGGTGGAAAGATCTAAGCCTCTGTGGCGGAAGACCGCTGCCAACATGCTTCTGTAACCCTTGATCGTAGGAGCTGATAGGGATCTTACATTCCTTAGATGTAACAGGAAGTCAGCTATCTGCGTTACAGAGGTACTGGTTGAGGAAACTGCATTCGCCTTGCACCAGCTTCGGAAGACTTCCCATTTTGACTGATAGACTCTGAGAGTGGATGTCCTCCTTGCTCAGGCAATCGCTCTGGCTGCCTCCTTCGAAAAGCCTCTAGCTCTTGAGAGTCTTTCGATAGTCTGAAGGCAGTCAGACAAAGAGCGTGGAGGCTTGGGTGTACCTTCTTTACGTGCGGCTGACGCAGAAGGTCCACTCTTAGAGGAAGAGTCCTGGGAACGTCCACTAGCCATTGCAGTACCTCGGTGAACCATTCTCTCGCGGGCCAGAGGGGAGCAACCAACGTCAACCGTGTCCCTTCGTGAGAGGCGAACTTCTGAAGTACCCTGTTGACAATCTTGAACGGAGGGAACGCATACAGGTCTAGATGGGACCAATCCAGAAGAAAGGCATCCACGTGAACTGCTGCTGGGTCTGGAATCGGAGAACAATACATCGGGAGCCTCTTGGTCATCGAGGTAGCGAAAAGATCTATGGTGGGCTGACCCCACAGGGCCCAGAGTCTGCTGCAAACATTCTTGAGAAGGGTCCACTCTGTGGGGATGACCTGACCTTTCCGGCTGAGGCGATCTGCCATGACATTCATGTCGCCCTGAATGAACCTCGTTACCAGCGAAATCTTTCGATCTTTTGACCAAATGAGGAGGTCCCTTGCGATCTCGAACAACTTCCTCGAATGAGTCCCTCCTTGCTTGGAGATGTACGCCAAGGCTGTGGTGTTGTCGGAGTTCACCTCCACCACCTTGCTTAGATGGAGGGACTTGAAGTTTATCAAGGCCAGATGAACTGCCAAAAGCTCCTTGCAGTTGATGTGAAGTGTCCTTTGCTCCTGATTCCATGTGCCCGAGCATTCCTGTCCGTCCAGAGTCGCACCCCAGCCCGTGTCCGATGCGTCCGAGAAGAGACGGTGGTCGGGGGTCTGAACAGCCAATGGTAGACCTTCCTTGAGAAGAATGCTGTTCTTCCACCACGTCAGTGTAGACCTCATCTCTTCGGAAATAGGCACTGAGACCGCTTCTAGCGTCATGTCCTTTCTCCAGTGAGCAGCTAGATGATACTGAAGGGGGCGGAGGTGGAGTCTCCCTAACTCGATGAACTGGGCCAGCGATGAAAGTGTCCCTGTTAGACTCATCCACTGCCTGACTGAACATCGGTTCCTTCTCAGCATGCTCTGGATGCATTCTAGGGCTTGACTGATCCTTGGGGCCGACGGAAAAGCCCGAAAAGCTCGACTCTGAATCTCCATACCGAGATAGACAATGGTTTGGGATGGGACGAGTTGGGACTTCTCTATATTGACCAGGAGGCCCAATTCCTTGGTCAGATCCATAGTCCATCTGAGATTCTCCAGACAGCGACGACTTGACGGAGCTCTTAAAAGTCAGTCGTCCAAATAGAGGGAGGCTCTGATGTCTGCCAAGTGAAGGAATTTGGCAATATTCCTCATCAGTTTGGTAAACACAAGAGGTGCCGTGCTTAGGCCAAAGCACAGGGCTTGGAACTGGTACACGACCTTTCCAAAGACGAACCTTAGGAAAGGTTGGGAGTCTGGATGGACGGGGACATGAAAGTATGCGTCTTTCAGGTCTAACGAGACCATCCAGTCTTCCTTCCTGACCGCTGCTAGGACCGACTTCGTCGTCTCCATCGTGAACGTCTGCTTGGTGACAAAAGCATTGAGAGCACTGACGTCCAGCACCGGTCTCCAACCTCCTGTCTTCTTCGCTACCAGGAAGAGACGGTTGTAGAAGCCCGGGGATTGATGGTCCCGGACTATGACTACCGCTCCCTTTTGTAGCAAGAGCGACACCTCTTGTTGCAACGCTAGCCTCTTGTCCTTCTCCTTGTAGTTGGGAGAGAGGTTGATGGGAGACGTTGCTAGAGGGGGACTGCGGCAGAACGGAATTCTGTACCCCTCCCTTAGCAACTTCACAGACTGAGCGTCTGCACCTCTGCTCTCCCAAGCTTGCCCGAAGTTCTTGAGCCTGGCTCCCACTGCTGTCTGGAGAGGTAGGCAGTCAGATTCTGCCTTTTGAGGACTTGGAACCCTTCTTCGATTTGCCACGGTGACTGTCGGCACGGGTACCTCCTCTGCTGGAGGTTCTGCCTCGAAAGGGCGGGATGAACCTAGACGCTGGTGTGTCCACTGCGGCAGAACGGAAAGGTCTAGGCACGGAAGGTAAAGCTTTAGCCTTACGTGCGGAGGACGCCACCAGGTCATGGGTATCCTTCTGGATCAAAGAGGCAGCCATCCCCTTGATCAGCTCCTCCGGAAAGAGACACTTGAAGAGAGGAGCAAACAACAACTCCGACTTCTGGCAAGGAGTGATCCCAGACGACAAGAAGGAGCAAAGATGTTCTCTCTTCTTAAGCACTCCCGACACGTACGAAGCCGCAAGCTCACCAGACCCACCCCGAATGGCTTTGTCCATGCTAGACATGATAAGCATGGCAGAGTCCTTATCCGAAGGGGAAGTCTTTCTGCTTAACGCTCCCAAACACCAATCGAGGAAGTTGAAGATCTCAAAAGCACGAAAGACTCCCTTCAACAGATGATCCATGTCAGAAAAGGACCAGCAAATCTTAGATCGTCTCATAGCCAGCCTGCGGGGAGAGTCAACCAGACTTGAGAAGTCGCCCTGGGCAGAGGCAGGAACTCCCAAGCCGGGTTCCTCTCCCGTGGCATACCAGACGCTAGATTTGGAAGCAAGCTTGGTAGGCGGAAAGATGAAAGCAGTCTTTCCCAGTTGCTTCTTGGACTGCAACCACTCTCCCATAACCCTCAACGCTCTCTTGGATGAGCGTGCGAGGACAAGTTTGGTGAAGGCAGAAGCTGCTGACTGCATGCCCAGAGCAAACTCGGAGGGAGGAGAGCTAGGGGTTGCAGACACAAACTGTTCCGGATACAAGTCCCTGAACAAGGCAAGGACTTTCCGAAAGTCTAAGGAGGGAGGCGTAGACTTGGGTCCTTCTAAGTCGGAGTGCGGATCGTCCAAATGTGCAGCTTCGTCATCAGATACCCCATCATCCGAAAGCTGAGTAGGAAGTGGCAAAGGTGGAGCAGAAAGCTGAATCCGGCAGCACGGGTGCATGCGTAGCTGCTGCGGATCCAACATCATGCCGCTGCTGGTCAGTCTGCGAGCTGGCAACAACAAAAGCAGAGTGCTGGTGCGTGGGAGGGACTGCCGTGGGTTGCGGAGCATGCCGTATGGGATGCGGAGCATGCCGCATGGGTTGCGGAGCATGCCGCATTGTGTCAAAACACGGCAGCTCGGCAGCACCTTCCCACTGCTGATGCGGTAGCTCACGCATGTCAACGGAGGGTGCAGCATGAACATGCGTCTGGCAGGGTGGACTGCGCATCGGTGGTGGAGCTCTCACAGGTGGAGTGTGGGAGCAGGCAGCCGCAGTATCTGCTGAGCGCACAACCGTGGCAGGTTGTAGGTTAACTGGTGCCGTGTCAACCTTCTCAGCACGATACTCCTGCATAAAGGAAGCAAGCTGAGACTGCATAGTCTGCAGCATGGACCACTTAGGATCTACCGTGGTTGGTGCGGCAACAGACGGAGTAGTTGCCTGCTGCGGAACCACTCTACCTCTCTTGGGAGGTGTGCAGTCTTCGGAAGACTGCGGCGAGTCCGAACTGACCCAGTGGCTACACCTGGGCCGTTGGACTCGCTCGGAAGGGACCTTACGCTTGAGAGGTCGTGAGACCTTGATCCAACGTTTCTACCTCGAAACTTCTTCCACAGACGAGGAATGATAGGGCTCATTCGTCTGTTTGTGGATGGGACGATCTCTGACAGATACGTCCGCAACCACTGAGGGTACATCCGTAAGCTGATCAAGGCCTACCGAACCCTTTGGTCCTTCGACATTGCTTCTCCCCTGGGCTTGGGAGCTTGCAAGAGGTCCCGGACTGGGAGGACGACTGGCACGAACAGATGTACCCTCATGCGCAACACTAACACTGACACTGACACTTTTCACTTCACTTGCACTCACAACACTTCCCACTGCACTTTGCGCTTTCAGCTCTTTGACATCTGCCAAAAGCTGATTACAGTCATTAGCTAATGACTCCACTCTGTCACCAAGAGCCTGAATGGCACGCATCATGTCCGCCATGGAGGGCTGAGCACTAGTAGCAGGGTCGGGAGTCACCACTACAGGGGAAGGAATAGGTTGAGGGGCATGGGGAGAGGAAAAATCAAAAGAGCGAGAAGAACTCCTCCTGATCCTATCCTTCTCTAGCCTACGTGCATTTTTAAGGAATTCGTTAAAATCGAATTCCGAAAGCCCAGCGCATTCCTCACATCGATCTTCCAATTGACAGGATTTACCCCTACAATTGGAACAAACGGTGTGAGGATCTATGGAGGCCTTCGGAAGACGCCTAGAACAAGCCCTAACGCTACACTGCCTGTACTTAGGGACTTGAGACTGGTCAGACATCTTGAATTGTAGAAATAGTCAAGGGGGAATTCCAAAATCTAGCAAAGTTCGTTAACAATTAATCCAAATTTAATCAAAAAGCTTGCTAAGCTAATGATAAAGATTCCTGAATAGCGAAGGCTAAAATCTAGAGCGAATACATCACCAAAATCGTGAAAAACAACTCCAGAATCAACAGCGTATCCAAGTAGGTCTTGCCGGTGGCACGACAGAGGAAAAATTGAGTTCTTGTTGACAAGAAGTACTTGAGTACCTGCTCGACAGATGGCGCTGTTGTGTACACACCCCCACCTGTATAGCGATCGCTGGCGTATCCCGACCTTAGATTTCTGTCGGGCAACAGAGTTGACAGCTACATGATCATCGGGTAAGATTAATATTGAAAAATATAATTTGATGCCGTAAGCATGACAATATTAGCAATATGAAACAGTACTATTTGTTGACTTTTCCAGCCAAAAATCATAGGTATGTGAGTTAGAGGAAGCCTACCTTGGGCCAATTTTTAACAAAATTCAACTTTCAAATAACTTTTTAGAACCTATTAAGTTTGTAAGTTGATGACTTTCTGTATAAACAATTGCATATTGTAAGAAAAAGCATATACAGTGCTACAAAGCTCAGGGAAGAATTTACCTTTCATTCACTACAGATCATCCCAATTCTGTTTGTCTTAGCATATGCAATCATCACTGTTATAGATTTAGAGAACTGAAAGATGGCAGTCAAATAATTTGTTTATATTGCCTTTCAGACACCTGGAGCAATGAATTAATTTCTAAAAAGCAAAATACTGTAGTCATATAATTACTAATTATCAATATTTAATGCTCAAGAATTCTTCAAGAGAATAATTACGGTACATTAGCACTGACTGTCGAATAGGAAAGTAACCCTTCTTTGGTGAGCTTCTCCTGTATGGCAAATGAAAGAGTTAATTCAATTGTAAAATGAGAACAGCGTTGGCTTACGAAATTCCTTCCAGTCTTTCCAGTGCCCAGGTACTGGTGCACCGAGAAATATGGCATCCTGCACGACACCTGCACTTCCCTTTCGACGACCCAGTTCCTGAAATTGATGCTTGCGTTGAGTATAAACTGATAAAGTCTTAATTCCCCATGCACTCTGAACTAAAATCTTACTCCAACCATTTTTTAAAAAACTAATAAATACATTTTAAACAATCTGCCTACAAGTATTTCTTTTTCCTCCATCAGTTTCAAGAGCAAAATATCAGATTACACCAGAAAAATATCATTAACCCATCTACGAGTAATGGAACGAAAAGGTTATTTAAAATATTTGTTGTACCTCAAGACAATAATATATAACTCTAGCCCCAAGGGAGAAGCCTATCAGGGTGACGGGTCGCTTGCCATGCTGCCTTTGCACAAGCACTTCTGCCAGCTGTCTGCCGACTTCCGCAGACCTTCGGCAGCAAACGCCCCAAGGGTTGTCAATGATCGAGGCCAATGTGAGGAGTGATGTAGGCCAGGTGATAGCAGATATGATTCCTGTGAAATTTATAATAAAATAATTCAAAGATAAAAGTTCAAATGGGCAACAACTTGCTCGGAAAATTATATATTTTCTATGAACCTACTATTTTAATACCCGGTAAATGAAAAAGGTAAGTACAGTATCTCTAAATGATCATATGAATTCCAAGTGTTCCACTATTTTCAAATGTCTAGATCTCAGAAATTTTTTCATTAATTATTATAATGTGAAAAATTAATTTAATTAATTGGGACATTTAATCCAGAGACAGGTGTTATTAATAAATGCTTTGCCATATTTATCATATGCATTGTCACTCAAAATCTATCAGATTGCATCAAAATCCTCTTGAAAATGCATTAAATTATTCATGAAATCCTCTTATTGAACACAAGTTAAAGAGACTGACATTAACCCTTTCAGTACCATTAGATGTACCGGTAATTTAAATTTGGTAAAAACTACAGTACAGTACTCCTTTTGGCGCCATATGTCGTAATTTATGGCCAGTTCTTTTATTATTTATGTATTGCATATGAAAATTTTACAAATATGTAACATTATTTATCAATGGATAGGAAATTTACTCAACTATATGATAATAAAAGTTGTCAAGTTTTATCTTGTAGTTTTGGTGCTAAGATGAGTTGAGTAAACTGTCCAAAAATAGAGACTGGGACTTGAATGCTGGATAATTTGGAGAGGGGTTGGTGCTTAAAGGGTTAATTACACTAAGAAGAAGATATCCAGATTGACCTTACCAGCAAGGATGGTGTATTTTAGAGTTTCCTGAACAGCCATTGAAAGAGCAAACTGAAGAAGGTAATCCATGGCCTGGCCTAGCTCTAGTAAATAGGTAGATTCGTAACGAAGAACGTACTGTAAAGAAAAAAAAAAAAAAAAGACCCCCATCAGTAGTATAATCTTCTGTTTAACACCTAATATACAGGAAAACAAAGCCTTGTAATAAATTCGTTGAACCAGAAAAATTGAAGATTTTTATCAATGAAAATACTGTAATTAGCAACTACCAGTATTTTTAAATTGGTTTTCAACATCAAGTAAGACTACAAAGTTCATCTTCAAGTAAATTCATGTACAGTACTTGTAAGATTATAATGGGTTACACATCATAATTGAATAAAGTACTGCACTGTATATAATAAATATTTGTTCTTATAATTGCAAACCTGAACAGATAAACCTCAGAGAAGTGTAGCTGACTAATCAGAGCAAAACACCGAAAACACCCCTACCTCCTTTGTTCCTCATGATAAAGAAACACATTCCTAAATGTTGAGGGTTACATGGTAAGAAAGCAAAGGGCACTCTGGTTTTGTTAATAAGTAATAAAAGTTTAAAATGATACAATATTAAAAATTTTGTATTGCATATTCTCAGGAATAACAACAGGGTACTGAAAAACTGTAGTCATTTTGATCTCTTTCTTCCTCCACTACCAGAAAATGAAGAACATCATGATACAACAATATGCTACTTTTATGTTTATTTAAAATTTACAATTCTAAGAATTTTCTCTTATTTGGGTAACAATTCTGGCATCTCTTAAAGCTCTTAAATAGCAAATTAAAAGTCACGGTGGTGATACAAAATTACAAAGAATTGCCAAGCTGAAAAAAAATTACTGACTAGCTGTTCCTGTACACCTAAAAATGATCTGTTATCATCAACATGTTTTATACTTGCAAGGAACTTCTGTGACTAAATGCACAGATATAAAATACAAATAAACATACTAAAAGAGTTAAAATTCCCCATCAAATAAAAAGATTACTTTTGTAACATTACAATCTCACCTGTTCCCGAGAATGATGGAGTGTTCGCCAAGGCTCCATAAATTCGGCAGGGTCCTCTTTCGTTAACCATCCGCTGATAGCAATTGTTATGTGCAAGTGGCTTCCATCCGACAAACTTTCAAATGCAAACTCCTCAATATCACCAATGCGTTTTTGCATTTTAAACCCTAGGAGAAGAAGAAGAAGAAAACTGAGAAAGCACAAAACAGTTTCTGATGCCTCAAACTTCCAAATATTTAGGTTTTAACGATGTACTACACTGCTATGATTTAGGATATAATCTATAATCCTCTTTACTAACCTTGAGTGGGCTGTACTTGTAAATTTTCAAAATTACAATGGCATAAGGTCTAATCTTTATGCAAAATATAAAATGAATAATGTAAAATGTAATGGGAAAGGAAGACAAATACTACAGACAAGGTAAGTTTAGCAAAGCACGAAACGAAGAGAACAATTCAATTGTACAGATATAAAAGGGATTTTGACGAAGGAAAAATCTATTTCTGGGAAGAGGCCTGTGACGCCCGGTGAGAAAGGTCCTTCCTTATACCTTTCCTAATATAAATCTTCCAAATATACTAGAGAAAGATAAAAGCATGGAATGCAGAGGTTACAACCCTCGCGCGAACACCTTGTAGGTGTCGTGTATTAAACAAAGGCGTGTGTAAACCACTATTCACAGGTTGTCTTCCATTTAGATAATCCCTTCATCAATGGGGAGGGCCGTGACAGGCCCTAGATAACATGGTTGAACTCCCCAACGACACCTACCACGCGCGCCCTCTAGGACATCCTTCTGTAATTGGACTTGCAGCAAGCAGAGTTTTTTTTGGGCACAGTGTTTTTTCGAAGAGTTTCTCGTTATTTCAACATGACTGACGTTGTTACTTCACCCTTACCAATGTTAAGTACCATAGTTTGTTTTGGCAGCTTTTGGCAGTACCGGGCATTTGTTCTATTTCCATTATGGTGGTTTTTAGTTTTGGAAGCGATTGTCCTGCCGAGGTATCGGCAGCCATTTTGGGTATGTTCGCTTCGGTAAATTTTCTAGTTATTTTTGCCCATCTGGTACTCTGTCAGCTAGGTTATATCACTTACGTTTTATGGCCTTTTATGTTATCATTAATTATTATTAATTTTTACTATGGTATTTATTTGCTTGCAAGTCCAATTTGGACCTACGAAGAATAGCGATTTAAGATAGCGTTTTAAAGCATAGTAACGATTTAAAGCTTAGCGATTTAGTCTGTTAATTTGTACCCTGGAGGGTTCGTTTTAGACTATATCCTTGTTTATTTGTTACGTTGTCGTTATTCTTCGTTATTACTATTACTAAGAAAAGCAATCAATTTTATTAATTTTCTTATTTATTGTGTGATGTTAATTTTTAATATGTAACCTTGAGAGTGAAAGCATAGAGTGCTCGTTTCCTGTTCTACAGGTATGAGTTATCCTTTCTCTCGTTTTCTTTGAGTAAGAGAGGTGAATTTCCCGTTCTCCGTTTTTATACGATCACGGGTTATTCAGGCCTCCTCTCAGTATCAGAATTGATGATAGTACGTTTAATATTATAAACGATTTATTGATGTGGTTACTGTTAATATAGCTAACACTATTATTAGGTACGTTAGTGTATGAGTCATTAATTGGGGTCGTTTTATACCGACACCCTTAGCTCCGCCTTGAGTTATGCTTAGCTCCGCCTTGAGTTATGCTTAGCTCCGCCTTGAGTTATGCTCCGCTATAATGGATACTCATTGGGTGAGAACTAGTTATCGTTCTGGAGCAGATTTTTGGAGTGCAACGGTGAAATCCGGCACTCGGACTCCGGCGGAAGCCTTTTACACACGAACCTTTGTCATGTTTGATCACAATTACACCGTTAAGGCCCCCGTTTTCATCGTATCTCCGGCTTCACTGGAGATAACTCATTCATTGGGGTTAATGTTATCGTACCGGAGACGGTCACGATATCACGATGACGGGCCTTTGCTACCGGACCTCCGGTAAAAACAGAGATCAAGCAGGAGTCCAGAACCGGAGTTAACAGTGTGATACCGATGAAGTTTAGAGATTCATGCTACGTGGTTACTGGTTTCTATTATAATTTCTTAATTTATTAAGGTGTTAGCTACTACCATACTCACACATTAATTAAGATTTAAGTGTTTCTGATTCATAAGTCAATGACAAAAATCTCAAGGAACATCCAGACTTATGTCTTCTTTCTTTTTACAGAAAGTCCGCTGCACTGCCAGGGGCTGCTCCGCTGCCTTTACTGATCCCATGGGCCATGATCTATGCCGGGCCCATGCCCATTGCGCCATATCCTTCTCTCGGGAACCGGGACAAGCCCCCTATACGATATGGTTTCCGGAGTCATGCACGCTCTGCTATGAGCTGTCAGCCCTACTCCTGAGCGAGGAGGTAAGTTGGTTCTAGTGTCCCTGTTAATATCCTTTGCGAAGAATTAATTGCTCTTTATATATTGACTTCAGTTTTGGCTTCATCATTAATTCCCTCTCTCCTCTTTCAGGCTGATGATGAATCTCTCAGGGAGGCGAGAGCTACTCTCCGGCCTTGGGTGTCAGGGTTTGGGAGGAATGCGCCTGCTGGCGCACCCTATCTCCTTGATGGAGACATGGCTTCTTGCCTATTCCCAGGCTCTACTACTGCAGCAGTTCCACCGGAGACAGCGGCCCCGTTAATTGAAGTGGTTAGAGCAACCATTCTAACTGAGGAAGAGGTTTTAGTGACGGAGGACGAGCTCTACCTAGGTCTGGACGAGGAACCCATGGTTGAGCAGGTAGGTGGTGTTGAGTTGGTGGACCCCCTTTCACCCCACACTCCTTCCTCTACTACTTCCTTTCACGGCTTTGATAAACCTACGGCTTCTCCTCGAGGTCCCTCCGTTCCTGTACGACCCAAGGTGAAGCCACTACGTACCTTTAAGCCTTCAGCTTTGCCATTATCAGTGTCACCGATATTACTTCAAGTACTGTATTACTTATACAAACAGAAAGGTACAATGATCTAAATAACAGGAAAGCAAAATACGAATCAAATGAATCTTTTTAACAAGAGCATTTCATTATTTACAAATAGCTTTAGGAATTCATGTTACGTACATAAGCTACCTCAATAAATATAGTGAGATCACCCTGACTGAGAAGAAAAAGGGGGTTAGAAAATGGGAGAGGGCTTTAGGAGCTAGATGGGGGGGAGGGGGGGGGGGTTAGGGACTGGATACCTTGTCTAATCATGTGGGGCAATTCAATTTTCAGAACCCATTCTTGAAATGCATTTTCCTCTAGATCAAATATAGGTAATGATTTAAGTATATGGGCACTTTTAAATCTGATAGAGGAAGGTCGCCGACATTATAGGAAGTCAATAAAAAGCAACATTATGGGATTTTTACATAGGAAAAATATTTTTTTGGGCTCGAGTCATGTCGACCTGATGGAAGTTCCTCCTGGCAACTTCTACAGTATAATATTTCTGCGATTGATATTACAAGAGAATTACCATCAGGTATCACTGGGTTCCAACCCCCAGAAACGACTATCCGAAGATATCGTGTATAATCAGGGACGTATCCTAAGATAACCATAGATATCTGCACCCCAAACAGACCTTACCCAGTCTAGTCAACTAAGCAAGGAGCCGTTACACATCCTATCACCTTTCAGTGCTCCTAAACAGTCCCGCTTCTCATTCCTTTGAACACAGCTGGTGGCTACAGTGCGGTTGATTTTTGTGGGCGTTTTTTTCGCAGTTTTAATAATCCATGGATAGAAATGCATCTAGTACTGGGGATTTCTATGGTTTAGCGGCTAAGATATAACCCTTCACCAACACAAAATCTTGGTTTTCATGAATAGCAAATGACATTTTACAAATATTGTACACGACAAATCTCTTTAAAATATCCTAATTCCAAAAGATTACGAGAACAAAACATGCAGTTAAAATAGACTATGATATACCTGATGAACAATATCATCATATATCTACAGTATCTAATATCAATTATTTGGAAACGTAGTAAAAAATCAACTACATAAATTGGAAAACCAGATGAAAATGTTTCTTTCCTTATCAATTTTCAAAATAGATGGCTCAGTCAATCAAACCCAACAACTTACCATACAGCTTTGTGAAAAACACTTTCAACTATACTAGCCTTTGGTATAATTACCTGTCATCCTCAAAAAGTCTTTTAAAGCCTTATTCCATTATAGTATTTATGATATTGGATTGATTAGTCCAAGACAAAAAGAAAAAAAAAAACGGATTTTGAGCGAAGCGAAAAATCTATTTTTGGGTGAGATAGCCATGGCGTCCTGATGGAAGGTTCCTTTTTGGTAGCTTCCTTGGGTAAATAACTACTAAGATATTCCCAGAGAATTTAACTACAGGTTATCACAGAATTCTAACTTCTGGAGCGAGTATCCTAAAGGTTTCCCTTTTAAGACATCGTATATCAACAGGGGACGCATGTATTAACGCGCCACATAGCTATCTACACCCCGAACAGAGTTAATGCTTCGGTGTGTAAGGGCTGAGAATAGCTGGGAGCCGTTCCATAGCTAATCTCATCCGTGGCTACTTCTGGTACTCGAGACGTAAACAAACGGGCGCCATTGCTTAAATGACGTCACGACCGTCTTCATCCTGAAGCCAGTTGCTTGCCGATCACCATGATACAGTAGAGCAGGGTGGGACCTAAAAACTGGACGAAGTAGCAGGGAGGGTCCATCAGGACGCCATGGCTATCTCACCCAAAAATAGATTTTTCGCTTCGCTCAAAATCCGTTTTTTGGGCTCAAGCCATGGCGTCCTGATGGAAGAATACCAGAGAATCAATGTATCGTGGTAGATTTTCCCCTATTAGTAAGTGCCAAGGGCATTGACAAAATAGCATAGTAATCTTAGTAAAGAACCGTAGGGAAGAATCTTCCTGCCCCCCTTGGCAGTGAAGTTCCCACGGGCCATGCCGACGTCAAAGTGGTATTGAAGGGCTATTCACCCTGATAGAAGAACTTGAAGAACTTGGAGACGAAGCTGAATGTTTGGCATTCGTATAGGAACATTCTGAAAGCAGACCAGTGGTGGTTGGACACTGTGTGCTGAGAAGGTTGGTTTCATCTCCAGGGTATGAAGAGTAAGTATTCGTATTGGAACATTACATAATCAGAGTGAATATAAATTAAGAGTTAGTATCTTAATTTCTCCATGAACCATAAGGAAAGGGGATAATAAAACTATGACAGGCATGTATTTCATAGTAAGTAGGAGCTGATTGAGACGCACAGGTAATAAAATAGAAATTTTATTTCACAATGCAGAAATTAAATGAATTGCAGCAATAAGTAAAGTTCATTTACAGTAATTATAATGTACATAGTAATAAAGACTTGCTCTTGAATCTGAAAAGGAATTTCAAATTTATTAGTAGGCACTCGTTCTCGAGGAACGTTAGTCTTTGATTAAAACACATCATGCTCAGGGCATGCGGCACTTGTGTGACAACTATGACATTTCACCTGGGATAAGAACAGTTATAAAAGCACTAAGTGTTTTCGACATCACTATGTATCGCTCGAGGGTCAACATAGGCACCCGAAGAGTTAGAGTCCCAAGTAACTCACTGTTCTATGCAGAGTTAGGTGCAGGTTTCATAACACTACCTGCGGCTACCACAAAATGTTTGACTTCGTGCACTTGTTTCGCATAATGTTTAAAGAAAACGCGCGAGGACTTCCAGCCTGTGAAGCTTTTAAGGCTTTCAAAGTCCATACTCTGAAAGAAATTCAGAGATGATGCAACTTTCCTAGGATCATGACCGGCGGGTGTACTGTCAGGATCCGCTCTGCGAATGAAGTAGGTGATTTTCGCTCTTAATTGTTTCAGTGACAGGTCGCTGCCCGATGTTTCTCCTTTGAAGAGTTGGCCTCCACCAAAGTTCGAAGTTCTGCGAAGATAGACCTTGAGGCTCTCTACTGGGCATAAAGAGACATCTTCCTTCAGGGGGCATATTCTCCAGGGACCCCATCTTTTGGTGGGTAATTCATTTTTGGCGAGAAACGTCGGATCAGGGGAGAGGGTAATGTCTCCTGTATCAGTAAACAGGATGTGACCCTCTTCTCTTGATAATGCCACTATTTCGCTGACTCGGGCTCCCGAAGCAAGAGCAAAGAGAAATATAACTTTCTGAGTCAGATCCTTGAGAGGGCATGAATCATTATCCAAGTTGGAGGCGAAATGCAGCACCTTGTCTAATGACCAGGAGATCGGTTTCGGTGGGGGTGCTGGGCGTAGACGAGCACATGCTTTCGGTAGTTTATTGAAGATGTCGCTGGACAGATCAATTTGGAAGGCATACAGAATTGGTCTGGTCAAGGCCGATTTGCAGGTTGAAATCGTATTGGCTGCTAATCCTTGTCCATGAAGGTGAATGAAGAAGGACATGCAGAAATCAATTGTGATTTCTTTAGGATTTTTTGTCTTGACGAAAGAGACCCATTTTCTCCAGGATGATTCGTATTGCCGTCTTGTGGATTCGGTCTTGTATTCCTCGAGGAAGTCTAGACTTTTCTTCGAGATCCCAAACCTCTTCTTTGCGGCTAGGGAGAGAAAATCATGAGATGAAGGTCCTTGATTTTCGATGATGAAGCGAAGACAGTCGACTTCTGTACTTGTTGGGAGAGAACTGGGCCCGGGAGAGGGATCAGCTTGGGCTGCAGCTCCAGGACCAGGGGGTACCAGTTGCTCCGGGGCCACTTGGGAGCCACTAGGGCCGCTGTCCCTTTGAAGGTTCTCAGTTTAGAGAGGACTTTCAGCAGAAGGTTGGTGGGAGGGAACAGGTAGATCTTGGACCATCTGTTCCAGTCCAGTGACATGGCATCCACTGCTTCTGCCTTGGGGTCCTCGTACGGGGCCACATACCGAGGAAGTTGATTGTTGTCGCTCGTTGCGAAGAGATCTATCTGAAGTTCTGGGACTTGGTGAGAGATGAAGGAGAATGATCTTGCGTCTAGAGACCATTCCGACTCTATCGGGTTTGTTCGAGATAGAGCATCCGCTGTCACGTTGCGGAATCCTTGTAGGTGAACTGCAGACAGGTGCCACTTCTTCTTCTCTGCCAGACGGAAGATTGGGAGAAGCACCTGATTTATCTGGGGCGATCTTGAGCCTTGGCGATTGAGACATCGAACTACCACCGAGTTGTCTAGGGTTAGACGAATGTGGATCGAGGGAGGCGGGGATAGTTTCTTCAGAGTTAGAAGGACCGCCATGGCCTCCAAGATGTTGATGTGGAACGTCTTGAACAGGGGAGACCAGGTGCCTTGAGCCTGTTTTTGGTGGGAGTGACCTCCCCAACCCTCCAGCGAAGCGTCCGTGTGGATGTTGAGTGATGGAGGTGGGTGTTGAAGAGGAATGGACCTTTTCAGGGCCTTTGCTTCCGACCACGGCTTGAGGAGAAGTCGAAGTCTGTTTGGGAGCCGTCTCTTGAGGTCTCTTCGAGCGATGGATGCAGAACGTCTCCAGACTCCCGCGGCATCCTTTAGCTGTGCACGAAGCACTGGGTTTGTTACTGAGGCGAACTGTAGAGAGCCTAGAACTCGTTCCTGCTGGCGTCTTGAAATCCGTTTGGATTTTAGTAGTCGCTTGACAGACCCTGCTATTTCCTTCCTTTTCTTCTGGGGGATGGAAAGGCGGTGTGACTGAAGGTTCCATTGGATTCCTAACCACTGGAACTTCTGAGCTGGAGAGAGGTGAGATTTCTTCTCGTTTATCTTGAATCCCAGGTGTTCTAGGTACTGGGTGACTTTGTTGCAGGATTTTACACAATCCTCGGGCGATGGAGCCCAAACTAGCCAGTCGTCGAGGTAGGCCATCACCTGGACGTTTCGGAGGCGGAGCTGTTGTACTATGGCGTCCGCCAGCTTTGTGAAGATCCGAGGGGCCACATTGAGGCCGAAGGGCATGGCCCTGAAGGCGTAGCTTTTCCTTTGGAGTCGAAATCCTAGGTAGGAGGAAGCGTGATGGTTCATTGGAACGTGCCAGTAGGCATCCGCCAGGTCTATGGAGACCGTGTAGGAACCTCGAGGCAGAAGGGTCCTTATTTGTTGAAGAGTCAGCATCTTGAACTTGTCGTTCGCTATGAACTTGTTGAGGGGGGATAAGTCCAGAATGACTCTGAGTTTGTCGGAGTCTTTCTTGGGGACACAAAACAGTCTTCCTTGGAACCTGGTGGACTTTACCTTCCTTATCACCTTCTTGTTCAAGAGATCTAGGACATATTCTTCCAGAAGGGGGGTTGATTGTTGGAAGAACTGCTGGAATGTTGGGGGTGGTTGAGTCCAACTCCAGCCTAGACCCTTCTTGACGATGCTGTGTGCCCAGGGATCGAAGGTCCAACGATCCTGGAATTGGCGGAGTCTTCCTCCCACCGGAAGCACTTCATTGCTTCTGGTGTCCCGAGGGCTTGCTGCCTCGGCCGCTAGCTCCCTTTCCTCCTCTGCCTCTGGAGGGACGGCGAGACGCGTCTCTGCCTGCACCTCTGTTTGAGCCTCTACCTTTGGGACGAAAGGTAGTTGTCTGTTGCTCGAAAGCAGGGGTGAAGACCGGTGACTGTGACAACACCGGTTGGGTGACCAGTTGAAAGGTCTGTTGTGGCTGAGCTGCCACTTGGGAGGTAGCGGGTCCCGGAAACTGACGTCTTGGTTGACGTTGCTGGGGTTTCTGTTTCGAAGATTTCCTCTTAGGTTGAGGTCCGTCGTCCTGAGAGGATTTCCTCTTCTTTGACATGCCCCACTTGTGGAGAAGGTTCCTATTCTCCGTGGCGGCTTTGTCGGTGATCTCCTTCACAAGGTCAGAAGGAAAGAGGTGTTTGCCCCAGATGTTGGAGGAAATCAGCCTCCGGAGTTCGTGTTTCACATTGGCACCTGCGAACACGAATTCACGACAGGCTCTCCGAGCCTTCATGAAGTGGTACATGTCCTTCACCAGGGTTGCCATGTGGGATTTGGCAAGTACCATGTAGTGGTCTGGTACTCTGGTGTCACAGGCCATAATGTCAAGTTGGACCTGGTGGGACATAGATGCTGCGAGCCTCTCCTTCGTATCTTATTCCCGACGAAGGAGGTGATCGTTAAGTTTCGGGAGGTCTTCATTAAACTGACGTCCGGCGACGTCAGGATCTAGCTTTCCTGAGAGGATTTCCTCTTCTTTGACATGCCCCACTTGTGGAGAAGGTTCCTATTCTCCGTGGCGGCTTTGTCGGTGATCTCCTTCACAAGGTCAGAAGGAAAGAGGTGTTTGCCCCAGATGTTGGAGGAAATCAGCCTCCGGAGTTCGTGTTTCACAGTGGCACCTGCGAACACGAATTCACGACAGGCTCTCCGAGCCTTCATGAAGTGGTACATGTCCTTCACCAGGGTTGCCATGTGGGATTTGGCAAGTACCATGTAGTGGTCTGGTACTCTGGTGTCACAGGCCATAATGTCAAGTTGGACCTGGTGGGACATAGATGCTGCGAGCCTCTCCTTCGTATCTTATTCCCGACGAAGGAGGTGATCGTTAAGTTTCGGGAGGTCTTCATTAAACTGACGTCCGGCGACGTCAGGATCTAGCTTTCCCACGACGAAAGTATGCTGGATGTCCTTCCAGTGTCGAGCGTCAGGGGGAGTAACTATGGAGAAGGGTCTGCACTCCTCCAGTGCAGGGCAGGCTTTCCCCTCTTCCACAGCTTTAAGGCACGCAGCGAAGGCCTTTTCCATGAATGGAAGTACCGCATTTTCAGGTGCGACGTAGGTAGGGTGCTTCTTGCTCAGGGCCGGAAGCTTAGAGCAGGTAAAACCCCTACTCTTGAACGTGTTGGCTAGCATAGCCTGGGCCTTCGCGAGATCGAACACTATCTCTTCTTTCGGTTCGGTCTCTTCTTTAGAGGCAGGTTCAGAGCGAAGTCGGACGTAACAGTCCGGGTAGGCCTCAAAATTGGGGAAGAATTCCACATCTTCCAGGGGGACCGAGCCGATCTTGTCGCTGACAAAGATTCTGCCGGTCGCTATAACCATATGCTCAGCATACCTCCATGGGTTGGCATGAGAGCAAGCGGGGAGATCCTTAACCGAGATCTTCTTCGGTTCTTTGGGTCCCATCATGGACCTGATGAACTCCTGATTCTCCTTTAACTTGTCGTCCATGACGGCTCTAATCAACCGGATCATTTCCTGAGTGGATGAAGAGGGTTCCGGGGTCGTGGAGGTAGACGGGAGAGACACTTCCGTCGGTGTAGGAGTAGGGGCGGAGATGGAAGGAGGAGCGACCTCTTGCTCCGACTCGGCGTATTCCACCTGGTCTTCGTCATCTTCAGCTCCTTGAGCCATGAGGGTCTTCTCCGTACCCTCCGAGACATCCGACATGTGTTCGTCATCATCGGAATCTAGGCGGCAATCGTGCATGGACTGGGCCATGACTACATCAGGTTCCACCGTAATTTGGACAGTGGGGATCAAATCCTTGGGCACCACAGAATCAGGGGAGGCCTTTGGGAACAGAAGTGACCTCAATTCTTCAGTGGCCAGGTACGGTCCGGTGGCATTCTTCTGGAAGCCACGCACCCATTTGCGTAGCTTCTCTCGAGCAATGTCCCTGATCTCCGCTGAGGGAGAGTTATGGAAGCCATCAGCTATGTGAGCCTGGCAGACCGTACAGTTCAGCGGGTCCCAGAATTTCAAATCCCCTTTCTTGTTAGCACAAGGGGCGTGAGTCCTGCAAGCCGTATGCCCGTAGAAGTGCGGGCGTTTCACAGCGCAGAAGTCGAAGTCACACTTCATCTGCTCCTCCTGTGGAAGAAAGAGAAAATGAGTATGGGGGGAGTCATAAGAATGGCTCTTAATCTAAGTTAATATTAATCAATAATTTTAACTTAATGAAGGGTGTGATGCATAGAGATTGAAGTAGTAAAGAAAACATACTCCATGCATCCCGCCCGGCTGGCTACCGCAAGCTTTATCCTTGGATAATCCGAGATGGCCGAAGGCACAGGATAGTATTTCTTAGAAGTCCATAGGGCAATGGAATTCCATGGAAAATGCCAAGGATAAGTTTGGGACCGAGGCCACTCAGTCCCAAATTAGGGGCTAACAGGTCCCTTAGGGTAACTGCTTCCGGCAACCAGCCGCGCTAAGATACACGCAGCATGCTGGAATTTTGAAGAATGCAAAGAGACAGCATGATTACTAATAGAACAGTACCAAGGCACTGATCTAATAGCGTAAACAGGCCATCTGTTTGCAGTGTAGGGCTATCAGTATTCATATGATAGCTTGTAGAAGGGGGTGCAAGTAGTCTTGACGCCTCCGGGGGGTTCCGGCAGACCTCCGGCACGCCGGAGGCCGCTCCAGCAGAGTTTCTGGCATTAGAACAGACAATATATAAGTCAAGAGTAATACCAGGGTGGCGTCCGCCGGCACAACGGCGGCTCCGGCAGTCGGAGGATGCCGGATTGGTGACTGGGACAAGGATGGTTATAGCGGAACCAGGTTGCCGGCAATGGATGCCGGCACTCCGGTGGCCGACCGGCAGGCGGACGGCGAAGCTAGGAGGAAGGAGGAGAGCCATCGGCAGGAAGCCGGCGGTGGTCGGCAGTCCCCCGGCACGCGGGGGGCTGGCGGCATGAGGGTAAGGGGAGAGTCACCAAGGTAGGAGGCGGGTATCGCCGACAGTGGAGGCGGCAAGGGACCGGCACCCGGATAGTGAGAGAGACAGGGGGAGGGATGTAAGAAGTCCAGTCATGGACTCCCAGACATCCCCCCCTGAGAGGGTGTACCCATGATAGAGGCTGGCTCTATCCCCCAGAAGCAGGGGTCTCAGAGGACCGGGAGCTAGGGTAGCCCAAGGGAGGGCTAGGGGACACCCAAAGAGGGGGAGACCTCTACATACAGAACACATCCAGTGGCTAACCCCATAGGACACTATGAAGGGTATATGTACCAGAGCGGACTGCACACAGAAGCTCAAGGTAGCCCTATCACTCCACCCTAAGGAGGAGTTGTAGGACAGGGGACAGATGGGTATAGACTAACCTAAGTGTAGGCTAGGCTATACAAGAGATAGGTGGGGAGGGGAGAAGAGAAGAGTCTTCCATGGAAGGGGTTCTGTACCAGAGCGGCCACTAGGGAAAGGGAGGACACTCCCTAACCTAAGATAAGGCACCCTGGCTGAAACGGTGCATGGGTACAGTTTCAGCAGGGGACAGAATAACCTTTCCAAAACCTAACCTAGAGCAGGGCTAAAGGCCCTGAACTAGGAAAGATAGAAGACATATCGCTATCGCAGGACAGTCATAGACTAGTTCTAGCCATAGAGGAAGGGCTAGCCGTTCCTCACTCTCGGACGCAACCCTAAGGGGGGTTCATTCCCTTAGGGAGGACTGAGAGGCGATAATATACTCCGTTAGGCGCTTGATCCCTTTACTTAGTAAGGGAATCAAGGCTAAACAGAGGGAATGCCAAGGGCAGGGGGATGAAGGAAGCATATAGGGGTCCTACAAGTAGGTTAGGTTAGGAAGGGACACTAACTAACCTATCCCCTATATGGTCCCTGAAGGCGAAAAACACTTGCATCACAGTCGAAAGTATTGTAAAATAATGCCACTATCTTCATAACTTAGCCTAGGATCACTAATAAAATCATGCATGAACACTGATATATAGGCGCTCTGGCCTGGGGGCTATAGTAGCCTACTGGTATGAGGTCAATCGATGACCGATAAAAAGTGTCAAAACACGATATAAAAGTTCCTAGCTATGAAGACTAAATAAACTAATGTTATCGATTAGTAAATAAGGCCGGAAGCGTTGTTGTGGCTAACTAAATAAGGCATGCATAACAACAACGACGCCATAAAATGGCGGGTCCGGTAGAGGCACAGCTCTGCCACAAAACACCAAATATCTCGGAAAGTAATATTTACTTTACGGTCAGAGCTTAACTAAACAATACTGGAACCTTGTACTCAACTTTCCAGAAGAAGGCGAGGCCGAAGGTAGCGACATAACGTAGATGCAAAGCGATAAGTAAGGCACAGGGAAAATCCGTCTAAGTAGGGCGAGCTACTGAACAAAGGATGAAGACGGTCGTGACGTCATTTAAGCAATGGCGCCCGTTTGTTTACGTCTCGAGTACCAGAAGTAGCCACGGATGAGATTAGCTATGGAACGGCTCCCAGCTATTCTCAGCCCTTACACACCGAAGCATTAACTCTGTTCGGGGTGTAGATAGCTATGTGGCGTGTTAATACATGCGTCCCCTGTTGATATACGATGTCTTAAAAGGGAAACCTTTAGGATACTCGCTCCAGAAGTTAGAATTCTGTGATAACCTGTGGTTAAATTCTCTGGGAATATCTTAGTAGTTATTTACCCAAGGAAGCTACCAAAAAGGAACCTTCCATCAGGACGCCATGGCTTGAGCCCAAAAAGACTACCATAGACCTTTCATTTGATCATTCAAAAGGTGCTAAGAAATTATATCAGAGTTGTTCATCTGTTAGAATATAAAGTTTACAAAATTATCCCAAGATTGACCCAAAGAAACATTTCACCTTCCACATTATTCAGTGACAATTTTTAATGGCCTAGTGCAAACAAATTTTATTCTGATAACATGAACTTTGGATTCCCAATTAAGTTGTGTAATCCACATACACAGTACAGCCCAAGATAAATAAACCCGTTGCTTACTTAAGGAGCTTTATGACTGATCATTCCCATTTCCATTCCGTCCTGTTCGTAATATTAGGCATGTAGTTAATTCTAATAGTCAGGCTTTCTCCATCATGAGGCTCAATACTACACTGTATTTTAGAAGTTCTATTTCAGCTATGACCAAGTTGTGGAATGATCTTCCTTATCGGGTAGTTGAATCGGTAGAACTTCAAAAGTTCAAACTCGCAGCAAATGTTTTTATGTTGAACAGGATATATATGAAAGATCTGTTATAATGTTGTTACTGTTTTTAACATATTTCATTTTAATTGTTTATTACATCTCATATAACTTATTTTCTTCCTTATTTCCTTTCCTCACTGGGCTACTTTTCCTTGTTGGAGCCCTTGGGCTTATAGCATCCTGCTTCTCCAACTAGGGTTGTAGCTTAGCTAGTAATAATAATATGTCAATAATAACTGTAGCTTACTGAACCCTATCTAATAACGAACATACACTATAGTATTCAGTACAGTTAAACTCCCCATAATCTAGGTTGTGCAATACATTAGCCTTACACAGAGTTCTTACCTGTAAGTCCAGCACCAGCCACACCAAACATGGACCCAACGACCGCTATCCCAGCCGTTGAAGAGATGGCAGCAGCACCCCCTGGAATACCAAAGATGGTCAAATACATGTTTATGGGGATTAATTTCAATATTTCAAATTTTATCTGTTATTGTTCAATGGTTTTATGAAATCCAAGAGTAATGAACAATTAGCAAATACATTGATAATTTAGAGGCTAATATAGTACCATATACAGTAATGCATATAAGGGCATTACAGATTGTTTATAATTTGTAGTTCTAAGAGTTACTGACTACAGATTTTTTATGTATATATCATGATCAGCAAATAATAGCTTATAAGTCCCTACAAAAACAGTGCATAACAGTATATGAAATGTATAAAACGGTATAACAAAACACGGACTATTTAATTGTCTTGAAAATTAATCAAATACATCAGACTGAGACATATTTTGATAAGTAAGTAAGTTTCTCTGGATCCCTTGGTTTACCCCTACGTGAATGAAAGAAAATTCAGATTTCCCTATATATATACTGTATATATATATATATATATATATATATATACATATATATATATATATACATATATATATATATATATATATATATATATATTGTATATATATATATATATATATATATATATATATATAATGTATATATATATAAATATATATATATATATATATATATATATATATATATATATATATAAATTATATAGTGTATATATATAAATCATATATATATATATATATATATATATATAATTTATATATATACTGTATATATATGCATACATATATATATATATATATATATATATATATATATATATATATATAAATTATATATATATATGTATATATATATATATATAAATATATATATATATATATATATATATATATATATATACATATTTCTTCAAAAAGGCCCATAAAAGAAACAAAAAATGGAAATAAGTCACTATATCTCAACCAATACACATTGGTCCTCTTCACAGTATATAGTAAAATGGGGTAATTTCTAGTTATTTTTATAAAAGAAAAAATAAAAGATCTTCAGTGACTGTTTTAATGTGAGGCTAAATCTACGACCCTTTCAATTTCTCCTCAATAAAGGGACGGATATAAATCTCCACATATTGTATCTCTCGCAGCACTTTTCCATCGCAGAAATCCTCATGTTCTACCCATTTAGATAGGTCCACTAAAAATGGGATATCAATTTCCACTTATAATTCATTTGCTGTTTAAATGGAACACCTACCTGCCCCAATGATTGTTCCTAATCCAGCACCAATGAACGGGGCTGCAAGACCCCCAGTCAATCCAAGGACAGCACCTCCTCCCAAGGTAGCCAGACCAATAGCCGTGTAACGCCTGATTTTTTTGAAGCGATTACGCTTGGACTGTTCTAACTCCTCCTCCCTGGAAATAATAATAATAATAATAATGATAATAATAATAACGATAATTTTATGATCAAATATATGAAAACAAGCACAAACGTCCACACAGTTATGAGATTGCCTTAGGTTTAAAATTCATGAAAGTTTGAAAAGATGGATATGAAAATGCTGTTTTTCAAAGGTCGCCAAAGAAATTACCAATTTGCCTAAATACGTTCAAAGATGAGTTATAGTGTAGTATATTTTGATAGTAAATTCAAGAATTACACATGACGCTTTCTTAACCTCTAAGATTTTGTAATTAAAAAAAATGAAAATTTAAAGATATCGTTGTTGTCTCGATCCAAAATAATACCTGAAACAGTGATTGTCTTTCAACTCGGGACTGTATATCTTCAAGGGCATAGATAATTGTAACCTGTTAGAGGGAGAGAGAGAGAGAGAGAGAGAGAGAGAGAGAGAGAGAGAGAGAGAGAGAGAGAGAGATGAGCTCGGGGCTTTAGAATCTCTTTAAGAA
>NC_090743.1:118404539-118405590 GCF_036898095.1 Palaemon carinicauda | reverse complement strand
CTAAACAAAAACCAAATTTCTTTGCCTTTGGTAACTAAAAAAATTCTCTAAACAAAAACAAAATTTCTTTTTCTTTAGTAACTAAGAAATTCTCAAAACAAAAACAAAATTTCTTTGCCTTTGGTAACTAAAAAAATTCTCTAAACAAAAACAAAATTTCCTTGTCTTTGGTCACTAAAAAATTCTCAAAACAAAAACAAAATTTCTTTGCCTTTGGTAACTAAAAAAATTCTCTAAACAAAAACAAAATTTCCTTGTCTTTGGTCACTAAGAAATTCTCTAAACAAAAACCAAATTTCTTTGCCTTTGGTAACTAAAAAAATTTCTAAACAAAAACCAAATTTCTTTGTCTTTGGTCACTAAAAATTCTCTAAACAAAAACAAAATTTCTTTGTCTTTGGTCACTAAAAAATTCTCTCAACAAAAACCAAATTTTTTTTGCCTATGGTAACTAAAAAAAATTCTCTAGACAAAAACTAAATTTCTTTTTCTTTAGTAACTAAATAATTCTCTAAACAGAAACCAAATTTCTTTGTCTTTGGTCACTAAAAAAATTCTCTAAACAAAAACAAAAAAAAATTCTCTAAACAAAAACAAAAAAAATTCTTTGTCTTTGGCCACTAAAAAATTCTCTTAACAAAACCAAACTTTCTTTGCCTTTAGTAACTAAAAATTTCCCTAAACAAAAATAAAATTTCCCTGCCTTTAGTAACTAAAAAAATTCTCTAAACAAAACCAAAATTTCTTTGTCTTTAGTAACTAAAAAATTCCCTAAACAAAAACAAAATTTCCTTGCCTTTGATAACTAAAAAATTCTCTTAACAAAAACCAAATTTCCTTGCCTTGGGTCACCAAAAATTCTCTAAACAAAAACTAAATTTCCTAGCCTTTGGTCACTAAAAAATTCTCTCTAAAAAAAAAATGTTCTTGCCTTTGGTAACTAAAAAAAATCCTTAAACAAAAACTAAATTTCCTTATCTTTGGTAACTAAAAAATTCTCTCAATAAAAAAAAAAAAAATTCTTTTCCTTTGGTAACTAAAAAATTCTCTA
>NC_090743.1:118377039-118399539 GCF_036898095.1 Palaemon carinicauda | reverse complement strand
ATATATATATATATATATATATATAGGTGTGTGCATATAGATAATTTGTAATGGGATTGACAACCACCCATCTCCCGTCCTTGCCGGGGAGTCGAACCTGTGAAACCCTTTCCAGAAACCCGCAAAAAAAAAAAATCTTCCATCCTATCCATTTGAAAAAAAAAAAAAAAACTAACAAAATAAAAATCCTTTTTCTCGCACTCGTGATTAAATAACAAAATAAATCACAACTTGAAACACTCTACTGGGTCACGTAATTTCACGTGATTACAATAACAATTGTATCTCGATTTGACCCAGTGAGCTGGAAAAAGGTCACACGGGAATAATTATCTACATTAGTTAATTGGTTAATTAAACAAAGTTAGAATTGCTCACACGGGGAATGGTATATTCTGTGTGTGTGTGTGTGTGTGTTTGTGTGTGTATAAAATATTGCATATGAATATAATACAAATGTATTCTAGTTTCTATAAATACATACAGCAGATGTATCACTTACATTCGTCTTCATAAAGTTGTATCATATAACGAAGTCCTTTAATGCATATGTATCAATTATTTTTCTTTAGAAAGAATGAAGTAACATGTATGAATATCTATAAGAAATAATAATTATAATAACAATAATAATTAAAATAATAATAATAATAATCTACACTATATAATAAAGAGCTGCCAGGCTGTCTCTCTCTCTCTCTCTCTCTCTCTCTCTCTCTCTCTCTCGAGTGCCATATGTGAATTAGACCATGATGAGGGGTAGATGGAGAGGGTTTCGGCATGCTCTTTGCACTCCCCAAGAGAGATTAGTTCACCATACTCTTAACTCGGCTACAAAAGGCACTAGAGGAGTCAGAAGACCCAGGCCTACATGGCTGAGGACTATGAAGCGTGAAGTGGGAGATGATGAATTAGAGCCTCAAGACAGAGATGACTGGCGAGATCTAACCGAGGCCTTTGCGTCAATAGGCGTAGATGATGATGATGATGATGATGAGATACATATATTTATATTCCGGTCACCCTCAGCTATTCCCGTCTCTTATGTAGGGGGGGGGGGGAGAGAGAAGTCATACCCTGGTGAGAGGAGTTACGTATGCTTGTATGTGCATATCTACCTAAATATATAGACGTCATTTTCACGGGTCGCGTACACTAGTAATAATAATAATAATAATAATAATAATAATAATAATAATAACACAAAAGAAGAAACGCAATAACAAATTGAACAAAGTGTTAATACAATTAGTGCTAATTACAACAACAACAACAACAACAACACGTCTCCCCAAGTAGCGACCTCATTAAACAGAAAGGAAAAAGTTCTCAAAAGAATTTTCGTAACACTCAACAGAATTACCCAGCGTATGTTCCTGGTACCCTTTGAGAAATGTTTTTGCGACGCTGCGCCAGGAATTACCACAATAGAGTTGTGATTTAACCTACTCTGGAGGCACCGAGGAAAGTAGGTCAAGCTGGAGAGAGAGAGAGAGAGAGAGAGAGAGAGAAGAGAATGAATTAGTGATATAAAATTGAGATTGACAACAGATTTTAATATATGCTCAAAGAGCTATAGAAAGAATAATGATGGGATTATTATCATTATTATTATTATTACTGTTATTATTATTCTTACTATTACAAGCTAGCTACAACAGTTGTTAAAGCAAGATGCTATAAGCCCAAGGACTCCAACAGGGAAAAATAACCCAGTGAGGGAAGTACAACTAAGAAACAGAAAAAGAGCAACATGGATACGAGAGCAAACTAAAGTAGAGGATTTTCTAACAAGTAAGAAAAAGAAATGGACATAAGTAGGACATATATGGAGAATGACAGATAATAGATGGATATTAAGAATAACAGAATGGGTCCCTAGAGATTGTAAAAGAAGCAGGGGAAGGAAGAGAAGACGATGTACTAACGAACTAAGAAAGTTTGTTGGTGTTGACTAACATAGACAATAAACTGACGCTAGTGGAAGGACATGTATGGGGCCTTTGTCCTGCAGTGGACTAGTAACGGCTAATGAAATATATATGCGGACAGGCGCACACACACACACACATATATATATATATATATATACATATATATGCATATATATACAGTATATATATATATATATATACATATATATGCATATATATACAGTATATATATATATATATATATGCATATATATATATATATATATATAAACACATATACATACGCACCCACACATTCACATCTATATATATTTCTAAATATACATATATATATATATATATACATATATATATATATATATATTATATATATATATATATATAAACTGGCAGGGAGAAGAGAGTGAGTAAAAGGAAAATGGTGATGAAATGAAACAGACATAAGGTTATGATAAGAATGTGGATATAATAATCATAATGATATATCAGCAGTAGTAAGAACAAATACATAAACAGCAGAAATGACAGTATTATTAGTTCCACTGAAAACAGATACCCGTTGAGGTCCTCTTCTCTTAAAGGATTTCATTCCCATTTCCTAGTTAACTTCGATCCAGGAAGGAAATATAAAGATAAATATCAATATAAATAATACAATACACAAAGCACGTGTATACAATCTATTCTACCTTGTGGGCTGCAAATACCACAAGCGATACGATTCTACCCTGACTTTGGTTCTCCTAACCCATATTATTTCCAATTCTGACTGATTACACAAAATATATATGTCATTATAACCACAATGGTCATTTGTACCTAAATATATGTAAATAGATAATTTAAATCGTTGCGAAAATAAAGTTTCTAAATACCTTTGAGTTATAAAAAGACTTTGCCAATACTGCAAGAAAATCAAATTTTCGCCAATTATTGGCTAGGAATAAAATTGAATGAAAATTAAGATAATAATTTCATGGCGAAAGAATTTAAGAGAGAGAGAGAGAGAGAGAGAGAGAGAGAGAGAGAGAGAGAGAATCAATAACGTTGAGTCAAAGTCACGGTGCCATTGACTTATCCAAACACAACTTGGGTGACCTTGAATTCCTCTTTTATTTTTTTTTTTTGCTTTCACTAAAAAGTATACATTTACAACTATCAAATTTCATATTGTATATATCATCACCATCATCATCATCATCCTACACCTATTGACGCAAAGGGCCTCGGTTAAATTTCGCCAATCGTCTCTATCTTCTCCTTTTAAATTAATACTTCTCCATTCATCATATCCCACTTCACGCTTCATAGTCCCAGCCATATAGGCCTGTGTCTTCTAACTCTTCGAGTGCCTGTGGAGCCCAGTTAAACATTTGGTGAACTAATCTCTCTTGGGGAGTGCGAAGAGCATGCCCAAACCATCTCCATCTACCCCTCATCATTCTCATCCACATAAGACACTCGAGTAATCTCTCTTATATTTTCATTTCTAATCCTGTCCTGCCATTCAACTCCCAATATTCTTCTGAGGGCTTTGTTCTCAAATCTACTAAATCTATCTACATATGTTTTAAGTTTTTAGGAATAATGCGATGAGGGAAATATTGTCTTAAGGAGAGAGGATATAAATAGGAGATTCTAAGGAAAAGGAAAGACTATGAAAAGCGAAGATGTAGGAGAGAAGTTAGGGGGAAGGAGAGGAGGGATTAGAAGAGGGAGTAAATTAAGGAGAGAAGGGAAAATGACGAACATGGAATGAAATAAGGAGAAAAAATATATGAATTAAGAGAGGCAAGTTGAGGAGGATATTTAAAAAGCCAAAAAGTAAGTCAAGGAAATCTATGAAGTATAAATTGAAATCACTGAAAGACAAGTTTACGTCGAAAAGTGAAAGAAAAGAAAAAATTAAAATCAATATTAATAAATAAATAAACAAGAAGATATAAATACATATGAAGTAAAAGAAAATAAAACAAGCCAAATCATAAAAACAGAAATACTTCAATGTCCTTCCACAAAAAATGCCAAAAAAAAAAAAAAAAAAAAAAAGCTTAAAATCCAATACTTCAAAACAAGGAAAGAGGAAAAGACGCACTAAAGGCGTGACATCGACCTTCACCTTGACCTTCATCAAACGTTTGTAACTTAGACGTTTATACAAAACGTATGTAACAGAAACGTTTGTAAACCATAATCCCATGGCCAGCAGGTGCGGCTTCCAAGGAGAGCTTATTGCTTGTTTATTGCCACTATAATACACAAACAACCACAACAATAACACCAGAACAACAACAACAACAAGAATGAAGGCCTTCTGACGTAAAAACAGCAGACGTCAGCATGAATTTAAATGGCTTCTTTATGCTGTGATAGACGCTGAGGTTGTAACCAAGATCATTTTCGCATATACTGAGTCATGATATTTTCATTTTTTCCACAACACTGTAGTGTTTGTTCTGACTAGGACTGGTTATGCCTCCATATTGTTATACATACACACACACATACACACACACACACACACACGCACACACACATATATATATATATATATATACACATATATATCCCCTATATAAAAAAGAAGAACGTGGGCTGGCTATATACAGTATATATATATATATATATACACACACATATATATATATATATATACACACATATATATCCCCTATATAATAAAGAAGAACATAGCTGGCTATATATATATATATATATATGTGTGTGTGTGTGTGTGTGTGTATATATATATGTGTGTGTATGTGCATGCACACGCGATCGTGAACGTGTGGGAGGAGGAAGCGTGCCATATGAAAATAATAAAAAGTAAAGATCCGATCAGAAAAAGAGACCCATTCCCAGATTCCCGAAATGTCAAGGCCCCCACACCAGAACTGAATCGCATTACACGGAGAAAAGAAAAAGTCTACAAAAGGTATAACAGTTATAATTAGAACTGGCACTCGCTAGAGCGCATACCTCCCCCACGCCACCTTATGTCTTGACCCTGACCCTGAATTTCGACCTTAGCATGTATTAATTGGCGTGGATTTTCATACACTCAAATATGAACCAAGTTTGAAGTCTCTGTGACAACGATGTCCAAACTTATGACTGATTATGTGTAATGGACATTTTCCATGATCGTGACCTTACCCTTTGACCTTGACCTTCCAAAATTTAGTAATTTTCCGCTCTTTACATAACAGTTAATCCCTGCAAGTTTCATAACTCTATGATCAAAATCGTGGCCAGGAAGCTGTTCACAAACAAACCCAAACACACAAACAGGTGGTAAAACATAACCTCCTTCTAACTTCGTTGGCGGAGGTAACTAGAACTGGCACTCAGTAGAGCGCATACCTTCACCTATATCACGCTGTATTTCACAAGCTAATCAAATGAATTATGCACATTTTGGCACTATTTTCATGCAAATCAGATAAACATTTACCACGATATAGCAAAAAGAATTTTTTTTTATTTCGTGATTTTGACCATGACCTTTGACCCAATCAAATCATCCTTAGCTCATGGCCAATCATCCTACTAAATTTCATGAGATTAGGTCAAATATTTTTTGAGTTATGTGAATCGAAAACTCACAGACAGACATAGAAATAAATAAATAAATACACAAGCAAGGGTAATGACATCATTATAGCATGTTGTATATCACAAGATAGTCTATTGAATTATGCACAATGTGGCACTAGTTTCATGCAAATCGGATAAATATTGACCAAGATATAGCGAAAATATACATTTTTTTACTTTTTTCGTGATCTTGACCTTGACCTTTGACTCAATCAAATTGTCCTTGAATCATGGCTAATCATCCCACCACATTTCATGAGATTCGGTCAAATAGTTTTTGAGTTAAGCTATCCTCCCTGTTGGAGCCCCTGGGCTTATAGCATCCTGCTTTTCCAACTAGGGTTGTAGCTTAGCAAGTAACAATCAATGATAATAATAATAATTGATAAGGTGATGATAATAATGTTTTCAGTTTTTCCTTGTTTCCTTTCCTCACTGGGCTACTTTTCTTGTTGGAGCCCCTGGGCTTATAGCATCCTGCTTTTCCTACTAGGGTTGTAGCTTAACAAGTAGTAATAATAACAATAATAATAATAATAATCGAAAGCAAACAAACATACAAACACGAAAAAATAAATACACGCCTATCAAAGCATAAACATCAAGCGAAGGTAGAAAATCTAATATTCTTAGAAGGAATAAAAATAATGACAGAAATGATTATGGGGAGTGAAAAGCATTAGAGAGAGAAATGGCATAGGCGACATGAATGATAATGACAGAATAGGCCAACAATGTGCGGAGAGCAGAACTTTTGAGAAGGAATTGATGGAAACACAATAAGATCAATCAAGAAAGAAATTGAACAGTTTGAAATGCAGGTAAAAAAAAAAATGAAAAATAATGAAATAAAATTTCTAGAATTTGCTTATAAAATAATAAGAAAAATGAAATAACAGCGAAATATCAAATAGGTTTTATGATAAACTAAATGTTTCAGAAGAAGCACGATGAAAGAAAGAATAATTATGAAAAACAAAAGCCCAAAATGGTCTAACAAACAACAAACAGTTGATTTTTCCCCAATATCGACACTGCAAAGTTTATCAAATTGGTAAAAGAATGATGACATGAAACATTTAATTATTATTATTATTATTATTATTATTATTATTATTATTATTATTATTATTATTATTAGCTAAGCTAAACCCCTATTTAGAAAAGCAAGAAGCTACAAGCCCAAGGGCTCCAAAAGGAAAAAATAGCCCAGTGAGGAAAGGAAACAAAGAAATAAATAAACGATAAGAGAAATAATTAACAATTAATAAAATATTCTAAAACAGTAACAACATCAAAACAGATATCTCACTTATAAGTTAGAAAAAAAAAGCTCATGTAAGACTGTTCAACATAAAAACATTTGCTGCGAGTTTGAACTTTTGAAGTTCAACGATCGTCATTGAGCGATAATCACATTGATCAAACCTACCTTAGACATCAGGGTTGCCAGGTTCTCCAAATGAGAAAAAGCCAACGTCTGATCAACTGTAGCTTTAAAGAGCTAACCTAATAGTAGAAAAAGGCCGAAAATATAGTAAGTAATGCTAACCAATTTCAAAAAGGCCAAATTTATATATCTAGCACGAAAAAAGGGCCAAATTTTGAGGGTTTTTTGGGGCCCGAAAAAGGCCAACCTAGCAACTCTAATTAGACTGATCGAAGACTCGGAATGAATAACTAATAAATTTATTTGACTAATATTTAGTTATCTGGCATCATCACCACAAAGATTTCTTTTAAAAGTTGAAGTAAAAGTCATCATGTAACAACAAAAACAACACAAATGCAAATGCAGGTTGATGGGAGTTCAGAGCATAAGTAAAAATACAACACCACAATACATCAAAATGAAAGGCTATAAACGGGATATTAAAGAAATATAGTGTATAATCATCATCTCCTATGCCTACTGACTCAGAAAAAAAGAATGTGTATATATATATATATATAATATATATATATATATATATATATATATATATAGATATATATATATACAGTATATATATATGTATATATATGTATATATATATATATATATATACAGTATATATATATGTATATATATATATATATATATATATACATACAGTATATATATATGTATATATATACATACAGTATATATATATATATATATATATATATTATATATATATATATATATATATATATATATATATATATAATTTAGAGAAGTATTCCAAAAGTCATGAAGTCCGAAAATTTGGGATGAACACCAAAAACAATAACAGCAGTAATGATAAAAACAATAATAATTATATTAATAATTATAATGACCATAACAATTATCATTATTGTTATCATCATTATCATTATTAGCATTACCATCATAATAATGATGAAAATAACACGAACAACAGTATTCAGTACATGAAATTACAACGTGCTTATGTCAATAACTACGTGAACTTAATGTAGCATACAGATGTAGATTTTAAGTCTCCAAGAAATCTCTAAGTCTGAGTTCGAGCCCAGCTCAAGTCTGACAGTTTCTAGTAGCGTCTGGAACCTTAACATCCTTGTAAGATTGGGATGGGGGCATTAACTGGCCCTCCTCGGTCCTCGATTAGGTGGACAAGGAAGTTTAGGGGATATCTAGGACACTGCCCCGTCCTATTCAATCCCTCGCCTCTGCAGCTCACAAGGGACCTTTGAATAATAATGTCCCTTCGTGAATATTATTATTATTATTATTATTATTATTATTATTACTAGCCAAGCTACAACCCTAGTTGGAAAAGTGAGATGCTATAAGCCCAAGGGCTCCACCAGGGAAAAATAGATCAGTGAGGAAAGGAAATAAGGAAATAAATAAATGATGCGAATAAATTAAAAATAAATCATTCTAAAAACAGTAACAGCGTCAAAACAGATATGTCCTATATAAACTATTAACAACGTCAAAGACAGATATGACATATATAAACAATAAAAAGACTATCACAAGAGAAGCATTTTAGAAAGAATGGTAGTTTCCAGTGGTGTCGACAACCGTACCATCCATTACCTGGCCCACCCTGGTCTCTCTCTCTCTCTCTCTCTCTCTCTCTCTGTCTCTCTCTCTCTCTCTCTCTTTCTGATTTCTATTCAAATTCCAGTGTCTACTTTAATCTCTCTCTCTCTCTCTCTCTCTCTCTCTCTCTCTCTCTCTCTCTCTCTCCAATATATAGGTTAAGCTCCAGTAATTGAGATCTTCCTGCGGCCAAGTCCATAACATGCAATTAACTAACCTTAGTAATTCACCCGAGATGAGGCTTAGAGGACAACGGAGAGAGAGAGAGAGAGAGAGAGAGAGAGAGAGAGAGAGAGAGAGAGAGAGAGAGATCCTCTGACCTACTTCCTGTACTCATCTAATTCCTTTTTTTAACCACGGGGCAATGTTTTTGCTTATTTCATTTACTCCTTAAGGATATAAATTGATAAACCTAGAATTGCATGTTCGGAAGCCCCTACCCCAATTTAGAATCACATCCTATCACAAGGGGTTCACAACCATTTTTCCAAGTGATTTTATACTCACCACACAATGCCTTTGTTCCAAGTGATGCAAGACAAAATAAACAACAAACACCTACGGAAAGAGACATCAAACAGGAAGACTCCCCATTACGAGCTTAAACTAGATGATTGCATCACTGCTTCACAAGTGTCGACGCGGCCAGCGCCATCTATTGAGCGCGCAACAAAAGCCTCCTCGTCCGGTCATCATGGCGTAGGTCACGTAACCAGCCTGGCCAAACAGGAACCTGTCAATTCTGTCTTGTTGCAAAAGCCCTCTGCAGGCTAACTAGACTGGCCTTGCACTTGCTCCTGAGGAAATGAATCTCATCTCTCCTGATGGAGGAAGACCTGGAGGTCAATAGTTTAAAGAGAACCAATGTAAAGAGGAAATGAGACATTTTATTTGTCAACTCATGAGTCTGATTGCCAGATATTGCTAGAGGGAGCCTGGCCACGTGAGGTCGCCCTAAATAGAGGATTCATTAAGGATTGTTACCTCAAATGACAATACCAGGAGATGCAACTGGTCAGGACCAGACTGTATTTTTGGGGTTTATTTAAAAAAATTTTGTTTTTAACTGATTTGATAAACATAAACGAAATTCCAGTGACGAAAATTGCTAATAATGATAAAAAAATGTAGATATAAAAAGTTTAAATTTTAACATCAAGACCAAAAACAATACCAGCAACAGTAATGATAACAATAATAATTATAAAGATAATTATCATTATTGTTATTATCACTATTATCATTAGTATTACCATTCACTATTATCAGTAGCATTACCATCATCGTAATGATAACAATAACACGAACAACAGCAACAATAACAACTAAAATAATCATACAGAAGGAACGAAAACATCCTAAAAAAATCAGCTGATCGGTAATGAGAATAAATTCAATATAAAAACAAAAACAACTGAAAGGAAAACAACGAAATAATCATTTCAAATAACCCACAGATCACCAAAACCGACCGAAAGAAAAAAAAAACAAATATAAACAATAACACATTTTCTTGTGAATGAAACCTTTGAAGGAAAAATAATAATGGCTGAGCGAAGGTTTTTTTTTCTTTTAAGAACGAGAATCAGCTGTTTCAGATGGAGGAAGAGATGGTGTAAACATCTTCAAGTGTATATACAGACTCCTACACATTGGCAGTCACAATTCCCGATAAAAGAACGTAAGAAAATGATAGAAAAATACTAACCCATAGCTTTAGCGACCTTTCTGACTGGGGATACCTTAACTATACACAATTTTATTTACTGAGGCGAATTTGCACCCACTCGAAGGGTTGCCCTTTTAGCTCGGAAAAGCTTCCTTATAGATGATTGGCTGGAGAAAATAATTCAAACCAATCAGCTGGTAGGAAACTTTTCCGAGCTAAAAGGACGCCCCTGCGAGTCAGTGCAAATGCACATTAAAAAAAAAAAAAAAAAAAAAAAAGTATAGTGAAAGGGTTTGTGTATGGTCATGATCAGCAAAGCTGTACTGGATAAGGACACCATTACTAGGTTGGTTTGCTGTAAGCGATCAGAGTAAGGTCTATCACCATTACTAATCCGCAATTGCCCCCCACCACCGCAGTGATGAAAACTGGCCAAACCCCACAGATGAATAAGGGCATGTCTGAGGCCTTTGTCATGCACTGGAGAAGAGAAGTGTTCCATTGTTGTTGTTGTAGCGACTTCAAATAAACGGACATGTGTCACATGTTGAGTGAATGAAGTTACGCCAATTCAACGCTGACAAGCAATTGTGAAAAAAATTACCGCAATCGAGCATATACACAATTTAAAAAAAGAAAGTAAACATATCGATAAAATGCTGTAGTAGTTTTGGTGATATATCAAGGGACACCCCTCTCTCTCTCTCTCTCTCTCTCTCTCTCTCTCTCTCTCTCTCTCTCTCTCTCTCTCTCAAGATTTTAACTACAGAATACAGACATGTACATTTTTACTTCAGATTATTTACACACACAAATATCTATATCTATATATATATAATATATATATATATATATATATATATATATATGCGTAAAAATCACAGGAAAACGTGATGCTCAGATGCATATATATATTATATACATATATATATATACATATATATATATATATATATATATATATATATATATATATATATATATATATATATATATATATCCTTAACTCCTGATGTAAGAAAATCGTTCATAAATTAGTGCCTATGAGATCAATTTACGCAGATGAGACAGTAAAAACTCTCTCTCTCTCTCTCTCTCTCTCTTTTCTCTCTCTCTCTCTCTCTCTCTCTCTCTAGAAATCTACATAAATGAAAAAAAAATGCCGTGTTAAAAGACAAGACCCACAAGAAAACAAATAGGAATAAAAAGGATTTCAAAGGCCCCAGAACCCTAACATATCTAGGAGTCCTTCTCAAGTAGAAAAAAATAAAGACAATGGACCAACAGAGACCCTGTTACTGGCAACATTTTTGCCTCTCTTGTCTGCAAGGAAATCAAGTGTCCATGAACCACCTTTTCCACATTCACTGCATTACCTTTACCCTGTCCCCTTCGCGTCCAAGATCAAGAGCTCTCTCTCTCTCTCTACCTGATTTCGTTTTTCCAGACTTTTATAGCACTCCCTTCACTGAGTGGCGATTGGGCGTGAGTATCTCTTGCCTCTGAGTTCAAACACCTGTTCTCCTTATGTTGAGATAGAAGAAAGGCCAATAAACAAATTCAGAACTTTCACCATTTACTGCCGATTCTCTTCACTATCATCAACCAACGCTTAACCATCAAACACTGGATGCTTGGGATAAAAGACATACCATTAAATACATTCAGAACTTTCACCATCTGCTTCAGCTTCTCTTCACTGTCACCAACCAACACTTAAGTATCAAACACAGGATTAATGCACTTAATAAATATATGAATAAAACTTGCAAGGGAGAAAAGACAAAGGAAAATACTCTTTTTTACTATTCTTTGTTGATTTTCTTAAATTATGACCAGCCAACACTATTTCAAAATCGCCTATTTAGAAAACAAATACACAAAACAGACGAGCAAGCAAGGACAAGGCAGAAATATTAATATTTTGCTCTCCAAGTAGAATTATTGATTTTTGTGTGAATTCAAACATTCAAGAATGAAGGCATGATGTATACAAAGCTGTCTTGTTTATGGATGTTTACTCAAGGATTGCAAAGTATGAACTTATGTAAGTACACAGGTATGTCAATATTTATAAGTACGAGCACATATTTGTGAATAAACATATATGCAAAATACTCTAAGCACAGAATTGTCAAACTATTCATTTATTATTATCATTGCAAGCTAAGCTACAACCCTAGTTGGAAAAGCAGCATGCTATAAGCCCTATAAGGGTTAGAAGGAAAAGTAGCCCAGTGAGGAAAGGAAACAGGGAAATAAATAAACTGCAAGTAATGAACAATTAAATAAACTGTTCTAAGAACAGTGACAACATTAAATTAGATCTTCCATATATAAACTATAAAATAAAATATTTCATATTTGTGCCTAAAAGGTGACAAATTTAAAAAATAGAAAAGAAATAAATGGAAAACAACACCAACAGAATAAGAGCAACACGGAAACGATGTTTAGGTTACCTGACCAACAACTTAAAGAATGACATGGCAGAGAATCAAGTACATAGAGAACAAACACAGCATAAGACAACAACCAATGTAACTCTCAGGAGAAAAGCAAAACACTCGCAGGATGTGAGAGCGATAGCACTATCATCTCCGACGCCAGGAAAAATTTCTTGCGTTTCGTATGGAGATAAACGTTCAGCTAAACGTTTTGGGCATCTCCCAGGGTTTCTCCAAATTTCCTATCCTCTTTTGATATCCAAATATCCAGCAGGTGGTTAGTTAACTACACTTGGTTGCATCTAAGGTGGATATAAGTAAATTAATTGCTAGCTCATTCCAGAATTCACTGGGGTTGTAAGGTAGTTTCAACGGCGTATATCAAACCTGATCTGTAAGGTGGTTTCCCTGGATTCTATCAAACCTGAGCTGTAAGGTAGTTTCAACATATTCTATCAAACCTGATCTGTAAGGTGGTTTCCCTGGATTCTATCAAACCTGAGCTGTAAGGTAGTTTCAACATATTCTATCAAACCTGAGCCGTAATACAGTTTCAACATATTCTATCAAACCTGAGCTGTAAGGTAGTTTCAATGGAGTCTATCAAACCTGATTTGTAAGGTAGTTTCAACGGAGTCTATCAAAACTGAGCTGTAAGTTAGTTTCAACAGATTCTATTGACCTTGAGCTGTAAGATATTTTGAATATATTCTTTTAAACCTGAGTCAAGACTGAACTCTGTTGTACTGAGAGACACTTCGCAAAAAAAAAAAAAAAAATCTAAGAAACAAACACTCAATAGACTATTAACCCCCGACCCACCAAGCTTGTCTCCCTAAAACCCTTGAAAAAATCATCCTCAAACCAACAGATGAAGGATTAAACCGAGAGAAAATTAACACAACGAAAAAGAATCACTAAAGATAATAAATACCAACCAATCTTCGATGGAAAAGAACATTGACGATTGGTGATTAAGAGAAAAATCTCTCTCTCTCTCTCTCTCTCTCTCTCTCTCTCTCTCCTTCTCTCTCTCTCTCTCTCTCTCTCTCTCTCTCTCTCTCTCTCCTCGAATGACCCCCTAGGGAGGGTTAATGGCAGATTTGACACCAGTGGTGGCATCATCCTAATGCCTGTGATGGGGAGGCGAAAAGAGGGGGAGGGGGGGTAGGAGGTAGGAGAAGGTGGTGGAGGAAAGGGGGAGGATAAGAAGCAAGCAGATGACTAAAGATAACAAGATGATCGCCAGATGGATGTTATCAACCAGAGGGAAAGGTGGCCATTTGGTTGTGAAAAAGATGGAAAATTGTTTTTATTAATGGACAGATAAAAGGAAACACATGAATATATATATATATATATATATATATATATATATATATATATATATATATATATATATATAGATAGATAGATAGTTAGATGAGCAAACACGCACACGCACCCACACAGATTCAACCCTTCACAACCCCTATCCCCTTTCCTAACTACAACCCAGCAGTTTGGCAATCTATGGGAGGTTGTGGTTTTTGAGTGTCCTCTCAACCGGGGTATGACTATTCCCTCTTCCCTTGTTGAGAGAGATCGCGAACACACACATACACATACATATCGTCATCATCTCCTCCTACGCCTATTGACGCAAAGGGGCTCGGTTAGATTTCGCCAGTCGTCTCTATCTTGAGCTTTTAATTCAATACTTTTCCATTCATCATCTACTTCGCGCATCATAGTCCTCACCCATGTAGGCCTGGGTCTTCCAACTCTTCTAAGCTACAACCCTAATTGGAAAAGCAGAATACTATAAGCCCAAGACCTCCAACAGGAAAAACTATGCCAGTGAGGAAAGGAAATAAGGATATAAATAAACTATGTGAGAACATTTAAAAAAAAAACAAAAAAAAACAGTTTAATAGCAGTAACAACATTAAGGCAGATCTTTCCTATATGAACAATAAAAAGAGACATAATATATATGTTCATATATCACTCTATTTAAAACTTCGAGAAGATATTACGATCAAACTTAAGTGACAATTAAAATTAGAATCCATAAAAGAATTGCATAAAAATTACAAAATATATCAAGTTCCGGAGTGGGTGTGTATGTTTGTGCGCATCCACCTTATATCCTATATGAAATCCCAGGATTAGTTACGCAAACCTTCTACTATAGTCTCTCTCTCTCTCTCTCTCTCTCTCTCTCTCTCTCTCTCTCTCTCACACACACACACACACACAAAACCACTGTTTATCATAGCTTGAATTCCCAATGGAAATCATAGACAATTGCTCTAGATGCCAGCTAAGTTGTAATAGCTTCCATATTAATCATTATTAACAAAATGATATCATCATTAACATTAAAAACAACAGCAATAAAAAACAACAAATTTGCCCGGCTAAGTTATAATAGTTTCGATATTAATTATTATTAACAAAAGGTCATTATCACATTAATAACAACAGAATTAAACAACAAACTTGCCCCCGCTAACTTATAATAGCTTCGATATTAATTATTATTAACAAAATGTTATCAGTATTAACATTAAAAACATCAGCAATAAAAAACAACAAATCTGCCATGCTAAGTTATAATAACTTCAATATTAACCAGTATTAACAAGTGTTATTATCATTAACATTAAAAAATAACAGACACAAAAAGCAACAAATTTGCCCAGGTAAATTATAATAGCTTCAATGTTAATCATTATTAACAAATGTTATCATCATTAATATTATTATCAATAACAACAGCAATAACCAACAAAATCATTCTCCTCTAATACAGCACAACCCTTTACCCTCACTTCACACCTTCATTTACCTCTACAAAAAACATAAACAAAAACGAAATCTCGTCAATAAACAAAAATCCTTTGAATATAATCCCAAGAGACTTTTCAATAAAGGAATAATGACAAATTAAAATTAAATAAAACTAAATCATTTCGCTTTTCAAAAGTTCAGGTTATAGAAAAATCCGGACACCGTCTGCATTGCGGCATTAGAATATTGATATCAAATTATGCTCTAATCTGACATTTCCGTCTCTCTCTCTCTCTCTCTCTCTCTCTCTCTCTCTCTCTCTCTCTCTCTCTCTCGGGTCTCAATTCACAAGAGAAGTGCGATGTCTCTGAAGAATTTAAATCTATGTATGTATTTATGTACTGTATGTATGTATATGAATATATATATATATATATATATATATATATATATATATATATATATATATACAGTATATATGTATATATATGATATATATATATACACACACACACACATATATATATATATATATATATATATATATATGTGTGTGTGTGTGTGTGTGTGTATGTGTGTGTATATATACACATACAAATATATGAATGTATGTATGTATCCATACATATACATAGGTAAACTTATACGAACAGCAAAAGCAAATATCTGCGATATCACCAGAGAGAGAGAGAGAGAGAGAGAGAGAGAGAGAGAGAGAGAGAGAGAGAGAGAGAGAGAGAGAGAGAAACTAACTGCCAACAAACACGCTGAAAGAAGTTACAATAGAAAACACCTCAATAATGAAATAATGAAGTAATTGACTCAAATAAATGAAAGAGCAAAGGAAAAATGAATAAAGAAGTTCAAACAAAGAAATCAAAGAATCAAAACAAACGTAAAAGAAAAACAAAGGAAGATAACCACTTGTAAGGAATTTCATTACGAAATGATGGCTGGCCATAAGCTACGTCAGTAACTCTCTCTCTCTCTCTCTCTCTCTCTCTCTCTCTCTCTCTCTCTCTCTCTCTCTCTCTCTCTCTCTCTCTCTCAATATTTAGATACATAAAAAACATTGTAATATATACACCTAACATTTTCACAATTAGAAAATTTTGAAACCTAACGTCAGTAATCTCTCTCTCTCTCTCTCTAGAAACATTCAGATAGTTATAAAACATGGTAAAAAGATAATACTAAAGTTTTGACATATATTAAAAATTGAAATCTATTTTTTTTAAATTCAAAAAATGCTAAAGCAATAATTCCAAAATCTAAGAGAAAATAAAAACACCTAAAGCCTACAAAATCCTTAAGCTATAAACATATATATTCAAACAAAACAATCCTTATATTAAATACAACAACAAAACAATAAAAACAACAAAAAAGACAATAACAACATGGAGTTCTATAACCAGCTACTCAACCTTTCCCTTTATAACCCTTAATTCTCTGGTGGTGTCATTAACCACATAGCGGGAGGAGAGAGAGAGAGAGAGAGAGAGAGAGAGAGAGAGAGAGAGAGAGAGAGAGAGAGAGAGAGAGAGAATGTACTCATAAGGATGCTAAAATTAACCATAATATTCTGGAGAGAGAGAGAGAGAGAGAGAGAGAGAGAGAGAGAGAGAGAGAGAGAGAGAGAGAGAGACGTACGTATAAAGATGCTAAAATTACCCCTAATATTGAGGAGAGGAGAGAGAGAGAGAGAGAGAGGAGAGAGAGAGAGAGAGAGAGAGAGAGAGAGAGAGAGAGAATGTTATGTAAGGGGACTGCCTCTATATAAAGGACCCCTCTTTAAAGGCGAGCTATGGAACTAACATATAGCGCTTCTGTCCCCCGTACAGCACCTCAACATCACACGGAAAAAAGATAGAAAAAAAAACAGAAATATGGGCGTTTTTGTGACTGGTTCCAAGGGTGAGGTTCCCCAACCCACGCCCAATCACGCCCATCACATTAAAGCTTACTCTGGGAGGACTTAGAGGATCCTGGGGTTAAGTAATCAAACCCACCTTCTAAACCCAATGGGGTTTTCTAAACCCAATGGGGTTTTTGGGAGTATAACCTCAAGGCCATTGAAGTTACGTTATGTTTAAGGAGATGGACAACATGAGAGAGGTGGGCTAAAGTGATATGATTAATAATAAGACAAAAAACATTCATTTACAAGTACAGACTTTTTTATATGTACAGAGCAGCTCTAGATATATTTAGATAAATCGTACTCTATACAAGAGAGAAGCCTGTGTATTTTGTGCACATAAGTTTGTGTGTGTGTAAGTGCATGTGTGTGTGTGTGTGTGTGTGTGTGTGTAGTGGTAGTACACTTGGGTACATACTGTCAGGGTATGAAAGTTGTTATGGTACAAATGTCGACTTCATTCATTCATAGTGAGACAACGAAGAAAAAAGTTCTATTCATTTATTCCTTTTCGTTTTAAATTATCAATTTTTCACTAATCCATCACCAGATTCATCTAAATGAGGTTCCTATTTAAACCTGACTGCGGCCAGCAACAGTTGACTAACTTCCAGGTATTACTAGTAATAGCTTCAGTTTAAACATTTGTTTATCTCTGAGAGAGAGAGAGAGAGAGAGAGAGAGAGTGAGAGAGAGAGAGAGAGAGAGAGAGAGAGAGAGAGAAGGGTTGCAGATTTACTTCTAAGTTGAAAGCAATAAAGAATATTTATAACATCAACAACAACTATGAAAATAAACAACAACAATAATAATAATAATAATAATAATAATAAAAACAATAACAATAATAATAGCAAAAATAACACAAAACAAGAAATTTGAATACTACTGCAACTACTACTACTACTACTACTACTACTACCACTACTACTTACAATAATAATAATAATAATAATAAAAATAATAATAATAATAAAACAAACCAAGAGATTTGAATACTACTACTACTACTACTACCACAACAACTACTACTACTACTACTACTACTACCTAAAGTACTACTACTACTACTACTACCTAAAGTACTACTACTACTACTACTACTACTACTACTATTACTACTTTCAACAACAAACCACCAATCATTAAATTACACCAATATAAAAAACAAACACTTACACGTAAAAATAAACCATTCATCTTAGAGACAAAAAGTAAAAAAAGAAAAAAAAAAGGAGTAAAAACTAACACTTGACATCATAGAGCATCATTTATCCCAAGCTGACGCTTCTTGAGGTAACGGATGCTGCATCTATTTCAATCAATAAGCCTCTCAGGTGAGATGCAGTTTTAGGGTATTATGATATAGCGGGGCCACGCACCATGCCATTCTTGCATCTCATTATTTTATCTGACCGACAATTTACTAAGATCATTAAGGATTCTCAGGTGTTTGAATGTGTGTATTTATATACATGTGTGTGTATATATATATATATATATATATATATATATATATATATAGATAGATAGATAGATAGATAGATAGATAGATAGATAGACAGACTAGTGTACGCAACCCGTCAAAAATTACGTCTAAATATTTAGATAGAACAGAACACACAAGCAAACCCTCCTACCATTCTATGACTACTCCCTCTCCCCCTTACACGAGAGACACTTTATCTTTATCATACAGGGGAAATATATATATATATATATATATATTATTATTATTATTATTACTTACTAAGCTACAACCCTAGTTGGAAAAGCAGTATGCTATAAGCCCGGGGGCTCCAACAGGGAAAATAGCTCAGTGCGGAAAGGAAAAAAGGAAAATAAAATATTCTAAGAAGAGTAACAACAATAAATATCTCCTATATAAACTATAAAAACTTTAACAAAACAAGAGGAAGAGAAATAAGATAGGAGAGTGTGCTCGAGTGTACCCTCAAGCAAGAGAACTCTAACCCAAGACAGTGAAATGCCATGGTACAGAGGCTATGGCACTACCCAAGACTAGAGAACAGTGGTTTGATTTTGGAGTGTCCTTCTCCTAGAAGAGCTGCTTACCATAGCTAAAGAGTCTCTTCTACCCTTACCAAGAGGAAAGTGGCACTGAACAATTACAGTCCAGTAACCCCTTGGGTGATGAAGAATTGTTTGGTAATCTGTGTTGTCAGGTGTATGAGGATAGAGGAGAATATGTAAAGAATATGCCAGACTATTCAGTGTGTATGTAGGCAAAGGGAAAATGAACCGTAACCAGAGAGGAGGATCCAATGTAGTACTGTCTGGCCAGTCAAAAGACCCCATAACTCTCTAGCGGTAGTATCTCAACGGGTGGCTGGTGCCCTGGCCAACCTACTACCTATATATGAATATATATATATGCACATGTATATATATATATATATATATGCACATGTATATATATATATATTATATATATATATATATATATATATATATATATATATATATATATATATATATATATATATATATATATATATATATATATATATATATATATTTAATTTTTTTCGGTCACGCTGAGCGGCATTAACAAACGTATGACTACTCGATCTCTCCCCGTCCCTTGGGTAAGGGGAGAGGGAGTTGTCGTACCCTAGTGAAAGGGGATATCCCGTGAAGTACACTCGGAAACCAAAACTGCCATGTGTAGTTAGGAAAGGGGCAGGAGGTGGGAGAGGTTGAATCTATCTGAATATTTAACCGTCATTTATGAGTGTTTACGTAAACTTATATGTATAGGTATCCGTATATATAAACACATATATGTATAAATAATGTATATAAAGTATTTAAAGGTTTAACGGCCGCGCATGAATGGCAGAGGCAAGGGACAGTGACATTGCCCTAGCAAGTAGAACGATGCCATAGAGACTAACCATAAATATATGATCAGCGCCCAAGCCCCCTCTCCACCCAAGCTAAGACCAGGGAGGGCTAGGTAATGGTTGCTGATGACTCAGTAGTTAGATCTATAGGCTCCCCCAAACACCCGTTCCTTAGCTCATAATGATGGTGAGGATGCAGCGAACAAAGGAACTAACGAGTGTGAGCGGGACTCGAACCTCCGTCTGGCAATCACCAGGCAAGGACGTTACCAATCAGGCCACCATAACCCTATAAAGTGAATACGAGAAAGAGAGAGAGAGAGAGAGAGAGAGAGAGAGAAGAATATGAATGTTGGTCCAGCTGTGACCAGATTGTGGAATGATCATCCTCATCTGGAATGAAAAGACAAAACCCAAGAAATATACAAATCCAAATGACTAAACAAACATGAAAAAATTAATAAATCTCATCCTATCTCAGCCATCGAAAATCGTGTCAACAACTCCGCCAAAACGACTGTTAGAAACCTCGCCATGCGGAGAAAAGTTATGTGGAAATCTGACGAAAGGAAATGTAGAGAAGCACTCTAGTAGAGTGAGTGTGCGCAACATCCTTGGCATTTCCACTGTATCCTGAAACACGGATTGTCGGTCTGGAATCCAGAGAGAGAGAGAGAGAGAGAGAGAGAGAGAGAGAGACAGAGAGAGAGAGAGAGAGAGAGAGAGAGACATAATTGACAACTAATGTTTCCTTAAATGTCTGAATTTCCAATTCATGAATGTGATAAAGAAAATGCTAAGAAATGCGGTTTCCAGAGAGAGAGAGAGAGAGAGAGAGAGAGAGAGAGAGCTGAAATTACTTATCTTTATATATATATATATATATATATACACATCAACAATAACAACAAATGCAGCCGTTTCTATCCACTGCATGACGGAGGCCTCAGACATGTCCATATTCATGTCTGGGGTTTGGCCAGTTTTCATCATTATTCACCAAACTGCGGATTGGTGAATGGTGGGAGACTTTTGTCTAATCACTGACAGCAAACCAACCTAGTATGGGTCCTCCCCGAATTAAACACCTTTGCTGATCATGACAATACACGAACCCTTACACCACTTAAAGGTATCCGTGTGTGCGTGTGTGTGATATATATATATATATATATATATATGAAGAAGAGAGAGAGAGAGAGAGAGAGAGAGAGAGAGAGAGAAGCTCATAACCTCAAACAAACTATTCTTATCTTCCACTGTTTAATCTTTCAAAACGCCCTTACAACAACGGGGGGAGGGGGAATAAAAGGTCACTGGCCATACCGTCTCATCCCCCGCCCTCCCTCTCCCTCCCTCCCTCCCTCCCTCCCTCTCCCTCCCTCCCTCCCTCCTCCTCGACTTATTTTTAGCCTTTAAGGAGGATAGCTCACTTCGAAGCCTCTCTGAAGAGAGGCATGGCGAGACTCCCACTGTGATGTCATTCCTCCGACGGACAAGATCCCATGTCTTGTGGCCTCTCGTAAGGATGTCTCGTAGGAATGATGCTAGATGTCGATCTCTGGATGTCACATGGACTTTGGGATGTCACAAGAAAGATGACATGAGGCTTAGATGGATGTTATAGGATAGATGTCATGATATATGATGATGCCACCTTTACAACTAGATTATTTTTAATATTCCATGATGTCACTGAAAGATGAGATGATGTCAGGTCGCCGAAAGATGAGATTAAGATAGATGTAAGGATGTTGCAGAAAGATGAGATTAAGATGTCAGGATGTTACAGAAAGATGATATTAAAGATGTCAGGATGTTGCAGAAAGATGAGATTGAAGAAGCTGTCAGTATGTTGCAGAAGGATGAGATTGTGATGTCAGGAGGTCGCAGAAAGATGAAATTAAGAAAGATGTCAGGATATTGCAGAAAGATGAGATTAAAGAAGATGTCAGGACGCCTCTGAAAGATGAGATTAAAGATGTCAGGACGCCTCTGAAAGATGAGATGATGTCAGGATGTTGCAGAAAGATGAGATTAAAGAAGATGTCAGAATGTTTCTGAAAGAGGGGATGATGTCCGGATGCTGCAGAAAGATGAGATTAAAGAAGATGTAAGGATGTTTCAGAAAGATGGAATGATGTCAGGATGTTGCAGAAAGATTATATTAAAGATGTCAGGATGTAACGGAAAGAGGAGATGATGTCAGGATGTTGCAGAAAGATGAGATTAAAGAATATGTCAGGATGT